>NC_133658.1:288724809-289041684 GCF_037893015.1 Macrotis lagotis
GGATGGATGGATGGATGGATGGATGGATGGATGGATAGATAGATAGATAGATAGATAGATAGATAGATAGATAGATAGATAGATAGACAGACAGATATAGATCTGTAGATATAGATGTTGGAAGGATAGAATAATAATAGCTGTTTATTAAGTACTGGAATTTGGACCATCCAACCCAAGTCATACCCAAGAATCTCTTCTACCCTATCATTTAGTGGTTATCTAGCCTCTAATTCAAAACATTGTAAGGTGGATCATCTCTCTCATGACAGTCCATTTCCCTTTTGAACTGAGTAATTCAGTTTTTATTAAGCTGAATACTGTCTCAGCAGTATTCGGACTTTGTTCCTAGTTGTCTGCTCTCCAAGCAGAGATGGAGAGAGATAAGGCAAAAGTTCAACTAAGAATCAAAGAACCAAGGAGTGAAGACCAAGATTGCAGGTGTAAGGAAAATGTGAATAGTGATGTTGTTATATGGTAAAGAGATGACTCTGAAGTGGTACAGAGGTCTGGTAGGAAAAAGTTAGTCCTGGCTCCTGGTTGAGTTTGTATTGGGGTGGAGGGAGATAAGGATAATGGCAAGAACTTATTTATTCCACTTTGTCCATAATTACTCAGGCATCAAAGTAGATGATGGATCAGAGAGGGATAAACCAGAGACAAGAAGATCACTTAGCAGGCTGTTACAAGAATATACTTAAGATGAGATAAGAACCTGAACTGGAGTGTGATTGCCATTAGAATGTAGAAAAATAAAGCATGTACACAATATCACAGATGTGGAAACAACAGAACATGTCAACCAGTTGAATGAATAGGAAGAAGGAGACGAATCAAAGACTATTCCAATAAATGTAGGGATATGGCTTACATCCCCAGCCCACCTGAAAACTCATAGACAGGAGTTGTGCCTGATACTTTTTGTATCATTCACAACACTGGTTAGCACTTTTCATATTACAGTTACTCAATAAATGGTAGTTGGTTAAATTAGAATTGGTGAATTGGGGGCAGCTAGGTGGTGCCCCCATTGCCTTTCAAAAACTAAAAGAAATCTAAAAGGAAAAAAAGAAAAAAAGAGAGAAATGGGGAATTGATGGATATTATCTGTTTTGAAGAATAAAATTATTTTCTTCCCCAAGATCAAATATTCATTTTTTTTTTAGTTTTTGCTAGGCAATGGGGGTTAAGTAGCTTGCCCAAGGCCACACAGCTAGGTAATTATTAAGTGTCTGAGGTCGGATTTGAACTCAGGTCCTCCTGACTACAGGGTTGGTGCTCTATCCACTGCACCACCTAGCCACCCATCAAATATTCATTTTTGAAGTAGGGACAAAGCTTTATGTATTCCTGGCAATCATTAGAGTTTTTATTCCATTACTAAGAGGTTGGGGACCTCTTATTGTTTTATGTTATTATATGTATATAGACATAGATAGTTATGTTTAATGTATTATAGAGCCTTAAGAGTTATTTAATTTGGGAATCCCCTAAAAAAGAATCAATGATAAACTTTCATCTGCTCAAAAGCTTCTGGTGTTGGGGAAGTCCCAAGGCATCCCATCTGTTAATCATGAAGACAAAGTCTTCTCCCTTTTCCACATCACAGCCCTTCCTCTTCTAGATGAAGATACCAGTTAAACAAGGACACAATACATGGCATTTTGGGAGGTCTACCTGCAAGAAGAATGGTTGGCTTTCCATCTCCTTTCTGTTTCCTTCTGTCTTCCACTGGTACTCTGACGTTCTCATGCCCTAATATCTTCATGCTGCCTGGGGCCCCAATTTGGGCATCTCACACATCATGAAATCATTTTACCCAAGTCCAAACCTATTTTGCTTTGGCTGATTTGGCTGATAAACTCATCAAATCAAAACTGAAAACCTAATGGTTCAAGGAATTGCCCCCTCCATTTTAGCCAACAACTTTCAAAAGACTAACAATTGGGGGAAGAGGTAAGATTCGGACCCAATGGCATACCTGTGGGAGAAATATTGGAGGTTCCCTTAAGTTGTGTCCCATAAGGGGTTAACAAGTTAATCTGTACTAAAACCAGTCTTGGTTCAGCCCCCAGGACCATGAAAGTGCCTGAGAAAGTGTTGTTTAAGGTGAAATCCCAGAGAGGAACTGTGAAACAGTCCAAAAAGGAGGACTGACCTTGGAGATGGGGCAGGATCCTAGTCACAGTTTTCTTACAACCACTCTGTATGATCTTAGGCAGTCCTTCCCCTTGAAGCTTAGTTTCCGCGTCTCTAACTGAGAGAGGGTTAGATGGGAATCTCTGAGATCCCTTACAGCTTTAATACTGTATGGATTCTCCTAAATTGGAGCATTGAAAGGGAAGTTCTGCCCTCCCAGTCATAGGCATTAATCTATCCACAGACACTAGCTCTGGAGAATGAAAAATCAGCATAAAAAAATTAAACAAATTCAATCAGAGGTCTTCAGGACATTAGCAGAGTAGGGTTCAGGGGATGCCTGGTGAAATTAATTCAACTGCTCTGTGGCCATGGGGGAAAGAGGTAGAAAATACTACAAAGCTAAGAAGAATAAGAGTGGGTGCTTGGCCCCTTATCCCAGAAAGGTCTCTCAGAGCTAGAAAGCAAGCAGATATGGATCATAGTGACCTTGAGGTCACTGCAGCCTGCAGCCTACCTGAACTCACCTGTCTTGGTGAAGCAGGTTAGCCCAGAAGAAAGCAATCTGAATTAGGAATCAAAAAATCTGGCATCTAGTCCCCATTAGGATCCCCATAGTGATGTGATCACCAACTTTTGGGGTGACCTTAGAGGAATCCTTTCTCCCCTCTGTTTCCCCATCTGTAAAATGAGTTTACTTTTGAATATTCCCATTTTAATTTATTGTAAAAGGTCAATCTGGTCAAGTTCTAACTTGGGGCTCACATCTCGAATTATTCTGGCTTGGGAGATGGGAAGGGGAAGGAAAGACTGGATCCCTGTGTCCATCAAGTGCCTGAATCCTGCTCTTTTCTCTTACCAACCTGAAACTGCACCAATCAAGAGAGAAGATGCCTTTCACCTCAGCAGCTTCTGTAAATGTTCCATCTTAAGTACATTCAGTGGACAGCAGGGTTAATCAGTTACTTCATTTGCTGCAAGGAGAACATTCTTTAGACTTCAGTTGATTCAGAACTCATTAAGAGAAAATGTTTAAGTTCCCATCCTCATTCCCTTTTTCTGTAGCTGCATTTGCAAGAGAAACAAAACTTAAAGGCAGTTGGTATTTTGTTAGTTCATTTTATTGATTGATCCTTTGTTCCCTCAAAGAAATTAAATTTGGAAGAGTGAAATTCATTAGCAGCATCAGGGCCTACATTCAAATATGGTTTTTCCCCCTCTTATATTCTTGACCCTATGGTTCTACAATTCATCTTTGTACTGTCCACCTTGAATTGTAGGAATGTTAGAGTTGGAAGTGACTTCAAAGGCTATCTAGATTAATTTGTACCTGAATAAGAATACCTTCCTTAACAAACCCAAAACATCTTCATCCAATTTGGGGGGGGGGGTGGAGGCAGTAGGGCTTAAATGACTTGCCCAGGTTCAAACAAAGGTGTCAAGTGTCTGAGGCCATATTTGAATTCAGGTCCTCTCAATTCTAGGGCCAGAATTCTATTTACTGTAACACCTAGCTGCCCCATCCAATCTTTTCTTGAAGAAGATTTCTAGAGATGGGAATCCTTAACGCCCAAATCTCTGATTCCACTTTTAAAGAGCAGCGATGATTAGGAAGCATATCATATATCAAATGTAAGTCTGTCTCTTTGAATTTCTACCTATACCACCTAATTCCACCCCCTGGGACCAAGAAATCATATCCCTTATCCATATACTGGATTCTTGAAAATGGCTATTGTGCCTCCCCACCCCTCAGCTTTCTCTAGACTGAATGATCTTGAGGCATTTTTTCCTGATCTTTCTTATAAACAATCTAGATTATCTGTGTCCTAAATTGCACTCTACAGAATTTAACATTACCTGTGGTATGTGAAGGGCAGAATACTCACCAAGATGATTACCTCCCTGTTCTGTATACAAATCCTCTTGATGTAGTCTAAGGTCATGACCTTTTTTGGCATCATATTATATTGTTGATTCTTATTGACCTTGCAGTCCACTGACCATTCTTTTAATAATATATTTTTCAACCCAGGAGAACAATACTCACAGTAACAGTAACACAATATGGTGACCAACTATGAATGACTTAGCTTTTCTCCGTAATCAATGATCCAAGGCAATTCCAAGACTCATGATAAAAAATGCAGTCCACATCCAGAGAAAGAACTAATGGAATCTGATTGCAGATTGAAGCAGAATATTTTCACTTAGGGGTGGGAGGAGTGGAGGAGTGATTTTTTCCTTTTGTCCTGTTTCTTCTTTCACAGCACAACTAATAGGGAAATGTATTTTGCATTGTTGCACATGTGTAATGTATATCAGATTGCTTGCTAACTTGGAGAGTGGGAAAAGGATGGAGGGAAGAAAAAATATGACTTATCCAAAATTTAATGTTGAAAATTGTTTTTACCTGTAATGGGAAAAAATAAAATACTATTAATAAAATATTATATATTCTACAAGTCAACCTCACTGACCTATAACTATTTAAAGACTGTAGTCATTTTTGTTATTTGAAAAATCAAAACATTTGTTCTTTAATTCTATGGTACTTCTCTCATTTTCCATCCACTCACTGACAGTGTTAAATGGGGTTTTTTTCCAGAATCTTGGGGTACAGCTCATCTGAGCCAAGTTACTTGAACTCATATAGGGAAGCTTTCTTTCCATTTGCCCATTTATCTTGGGGACCAGCTCCCTATTCTGCATTTTTGTTATCTTTTCAGTTTCAAAAATAATCCCCTTTGATAGAGAAAAACAAAATCAAATAGGAGTTAAACAACATTTCTCTACTAGCCATCATCATCATACTAACCACTTCCAAGAAGTAGCTTTTTAATGGTGGTGGTAGTAATCATCCTTTTTTCCTCCAAAATAGCCAAAGTCTTTGGAGAAGGAAAAGCAAATCACTCCAGTATTTTTAACAAAAAAAAAAAAAAATAAGGTCACAAAGAACCAGACACAACCAGAAAAATTACTGAACTCATGAAATGAAAGATAAAGGGAAAGCAGTTTATGAAGGACTTTCAAGGTCAAATAAAGAAGATAATTGAATCCATGGAAGCTGGTGAGATCACCAAGGAAGGAAGTCAAAGTCTTATTTTCTCCCAGAGAGCTTTATGTTATCATTAGCTTTCCTTTTCCTAGGCCACTCTTCATACTTCTACACTGAATGAACTGAGTACTTATCCTGTTACCTGTGCTCATTTCCTATCTTCTTTGCAGGTCTTAAAAAAAAAAGTCTGTGCACCTGTTTTACTGTCTTTAGATACACCTTCCTTTTTCTTTTCCTTGAAATTGTCTTCCTTTATGTTGTAAGAATTTCATTCTTGAGAACTTATTACAATTACGTGTCCCCTTGTCTTTGTATTGTTCATATCCTGCCTTCACATCATCAACCTTGCATTACTACCACCATCTGCTTTCTCCACTCCTATTCCTGGGCTACTGAGCATTCTGGGAGGAAGTCACACAGTTGTAATCACTGGATTCTCCTTGCAACAGAGTCATGTTATCTAATCTCAGTTGGACTTTTACTTATTCTTCTTTGATTGATGCTTTATCGCAACAGAGTCATGTTATCTAATCTCAGTTGGACTTTTACTTATTCTTCTTTGATTGATGCTTTATCACAACTCCCACAGCAACTGATCTAAACCTTCTCTCTCTTCATATCTCTAATGCCACCTCCCTACCACTCAACAGTGTCACTCAAAAAGATTATCTCACTTCTCCGTTGAGCAAAAATTGAAAGCACTGATTATGCTCCTTTCTACTCCTCAGAACCTCTCTACATTCTTATCTATCTATTCTTTTGTACTCTTCTTAGAGAGATGTGCCCTTTCTTCCTCACTTGTGTCAGATGGGTAATTTAGATAAACAGAATGCTTTACTTAGATTCAGAAGACCTCCCTCAGATACAAGCTGTTGTAACCCTGGGCAAATCATGTAACCTCTTTCAGCCTCGGTTTTCTCATCTGTAAAATGGGGGTCATATCAGCACTTACCAAACAGGGTAATTAGAAGGATTGAATGAGATAATGTATGTATAGCTTCTAACAAACATGAAAGTGTATTGTTTTTGTTTTTTATTTTTGCATGGGGGGGGGTTAAGTGACTTGTCCAAAGTCACATAGCTAGGTAATTATTAAGTATCAGAGGCCATATTTGAACTCAGGTTCTCCTGACTTCAGAGCCAGTGTTCTATCCACTGAGCCATTTAGCTGCCACATGAACTATTATTATTAAGCTTTCCTTTTTGCCTGCTCCCAAATCTTAGCTCATCAATTATTCCCTTTCTCTATCCCTATTCATTGACTCCTGCTTCTTACAAACATTCCTTTCTTCATCCTTAAGAAAATTAAAAATTAAAAAACTTTTATTTGACCTTGAAATCCATTAGACTATTCCCTTATATCTTCTATCTATTGCCTCTGCTTTGGTATCACCTGCTCCTCAGCCCCTTGCAGTCTGGTTTCTTTTTCCACCACTTTTCCAAAACTGTTGTTGAAGATTATAAATCATCTCAACTGTTATAATAGTCTTTTCATGATCCCCATTGTCCTTGGCCTTATACAGTATTTTATACTGTTAACTTACCCTTCCTTCTAGAAATTAAATCTCTCCCTAGCTTTAGGACACTGCCCACCCCTGGATATCTTCCTTTCTGTCCAGACCCTTCATAATCTCCTTTACTAGATCATCATACATCTCCCAGACCCTAAGCATGAATGTTCCCTAAGATTTTGTCCTTGGTTCGCCTCTCGCTTGGTGACCTCACCAGCTTCCATGGATTCAATTATCATCTCCTTTAACTTTGAAAGTCCTTTATAAACTGCTTTCCCATTACCTTTCATTTCACGAGATGTTAATCCTCTACATACATTCTTTAATCCAGTGACATTGGCTTCTTTGTTGTTTCCCACTTCAGACATTCCATTTCCCAATTCCATGCATTTTTATTGGCTCTCTTTTGAATCTGGATTTTTTTCCCTCCTCATCTCTGCCTCCTAGCTTCCTTGGCTTCCTTCAGATATCAACTACAATTCACTTTTAGTAAGGAAACTTTCCTAGGTCTCTTTAATCTCTAGTACCTTCTTTCTAAAATTATTGCAACTGCATATGGACATATAGACATACATGTACCTTTTTTGTACAGAGCTATTAGCATGTTTTCTTTCCATTAGGCTGTGAGTCCTTCAAGGACAGGCTGTTTTTGCCTTTCTTTGTTTCTCAGCTCTTAGTATAGACCTGACACACAGTAAGCTGCATAGCAAGTCTTTGTTGACATTATCTGAATATCGATGACTCTCAAACCCATTTATTCTTTCTTCCTAATTTCTCTCCCAAACTCTGCCCCTGCTACCTGCCTGAAGGATACTTTCATCATGGGATCTTATTAGCATTTCAACTTCAACATGTCCAAAACATAATTCATCCTTTTTCTGCCTAAATCCAGTCTTCTTCCAAACTCTCCTTATTTAAGAGTATAAACATCCTCATGATCATTTAGGTGCATAACCTTAAATTCATATTAGCCTATTCCCTAATCCTCACATCCCATACACAATTACTCACCAAGACTTGTTGATTGTAGTGCCCCATCTTTTTGATCCCTCCCCTTCTCTCCACCTACTGCCAGCATCATCATAGTCTCATTAACTCTAACCCACACTAGCTCACCAGCCTCCTAATTTGTCTCCTGCTTCCAGTCCCTCCTGCCTTCAATCCAACCTCCACAAGCTGCCCACCCCCCTATCCCCCATGCAGTAAGTCTCTGTTTCTTACCTCTGCTTCCTGGCTTCCTTCAGAATTCACCTCCAAGCCCACATTGCAGGAAGCCTTTCCTGTGTCCTCTCTCCCCCATTAGAATGGAAGTTCCTTGGGGGCAGCTAGGTGTGGGAGTGGATAGAGCACCAGCCCTGGAGGAGTACCTGAGTTCAAATCTGACCTCAGACACTTAATAATAATAATAATAATAATAGCTGTGTGGTCTTGGGCAAGCCATTTAATCCCATTACCTTTCGAAAACCTAAAAAAAAAAAAGAATGGAAGATCCTTGAAGACAGGAACTGTTTGATTTTCTTTGCATCCCAGGGCAGTATTTGGCTCACAGCAGGCACTTAATGAATGCTAACTTCATGAAATTCATTTCTAACCACATGGTTCCCTAAATACAAGCAAACTTTTTTTAAATGTGTTTCTTTATTTACACATTACTACAATAGTCTTGCTCTAAAAGTAAACATTAATCCCCCCCTCACCCCACAAAGATAGAGAAACCTCATGAAAAATAAACTGAGAGAAAAAGAAAAAAAGAATTGTACTTTAGTCTGTTCAGAAACCAACAGCCCTGTCTCTGGGATGGATCACATTCTTTATCATAAGTCCATCAGAGAAGTTGTTTCAATATTTTTTCCCACAATTGCTATTGCTTTCTGTATTTCCCTCCGTCTATTCTTCCCTACTCCCATTTATTCTTTTCTCTTTCTCCTTTCACTGAGTCCCTCCTCAAAAGTCTGTTGTGGGACAGCCAAGTGATGCAGACAGACAACAGAGCACCAGCCCTGGAGCCAGGAGGACCCCAATCCAAACCTAGCCCCAGACACCCAACAATCACCCAGCTGTGTGACCCCAGGCAAGTCACCCAAACCCACCTCCCTGTGAAAAAAGAAAAAAAAGTATTGTATCTGACAACCCTCACCTACAACCTTCCCTCTCTTCTATCACCTCTATGCCCCCTCCTCCCCCCCGTCCCACTTATCCCATCCTTTTCCTCTCCTTTTTTTCTCTAGAGTAAGATAGATTTCTATACCCTATTGACTCTGTGTGTGTATGTGTTATTTCCTCTCTCAGTCATTTCTGATGAGAATAAAGACTCCCTCACTCCCCTTCACCTTCCCCCCTTCCACCTCATTGCAAAAGCTTTTTCTTGACTCTTTTACATAAAATATCTTAGCCCATTCTACCTCTCCTTTCCCTTTCTCCCAGTACATTACTTTTTCTCTTATTGACTTTTTAATATATCAATCATACCTTCAAATTCAGGTCCCTCTTGTACCTTGTCTATGTGTGCTCCTTCTGACTGCCCTAATAAATGAGGAGGTTCATATGAGTATTATCAGTATCTTCTTCCCATACAGGAATACACACAGTTCATCATCATTAAATCCCTCATAATTTACCCTTCTTGTCCACCCTCTCTATGCTTCATCTCAGTCCTGTCCTTGAAGGTCAAACTTTCTGTTCAATTCTGGTCAATTCAACAGGACAGTTTGAAAGTCCTCTATTCCATTGAATGTTTTCATCTTTTCCCCTGAAAGAGTTAAGTTTAGTTTTGCTAAGTGGTTGATTCTCAGTTGTAATCCAAGCTCTTTTTGCCTTCCAGAATATCATATTCCAAACTCTATGAGCCCTTGATGTAAATGCTGCTAAATCCTGTGTAATCCTGACTGTAGCACCATGATATTTGAATTGTTTCTTTCTGACTGACAAGTAAACTTTCTTTGGTTCTCTTTCACCTCTGGAATATAGGAATGCATTCAAGGCCCTTATAGAATCAACCTACCATTGTTCCTTTTCGCAAACTGTATATTACAGCCAAATTGAACTATTTATTGTTTTACAAACTCTTTTTTTTCCAAGCATGTATGGTTCAATTTATTCCTTGGTTATTAGGATAAAACAAAGCCAAAAAACTCCATCTATTCTATATGGCAGCCATCCCAGTGCTTGAGTCTGGACAGATATGCTGGTCTGAGTCTTCACAAGACTGATAGATTCCTGGTAGGGAGACCTGGTGAACAAAGTCTCTTTCCCCAGGCCTGGGGTTGGGGAGCTGTACCCTTTGGAGATGGCCTCAAAGATAGCTTTAGCAAAGGTGCCCAGTGTGGCAGGACTGCCCCACCCCTAGCCAAAGCATAGCAGTCATCCATTCCAGCCATTCAGGCTAGTCCCTTTAGGGGTGGAGATCAAGTGTACCTAAGCTGATCCACATTGTTCAGTGACCTTGGAAGTGTGAGGCTTGCCAGTCTTTGTTCCTCCAGTGGTCATGCCTCACATGGACAGCTCAGACAGCTGTGGCTACTTCCTTGGAGCATTTGACACTCTGACCAGCACAGCCAGTGTAGTTACCAGTGGCCACAAGTCTTGAAATCAGTAAATTGTCCTTTTCTAAACAGGCATGGTCTTCAATACCTCACTTTCAATAACAGCCCCAGAAAGAAATCTATGATCTCGCACTTCTTGAAGATTTTATTTATTTTGAGTTTTACAATTTTTTCCCCTAATCTTACTTCCCTCCCCCACCCCCCACAGAAGGCAATTTGCCAGTCTTTACATTGTTTCCATGGCATACATTGATCCAAATTGAGTGTGATGAGAGAGAAATCATATCCTTAAGGAAGAAACATAAAGTATAAGAGATAACAAGATCAGACAATAAGATATCAGGGTTTTTTTCCTAAATTAAAGTTAATAGTCCTTGGTCTTTGTTCAAAATCCACAGTTCTTTCCCTATATATGGTATTCTCCATTGCAGACAGCCCCAAATTGTCCCTGATTGTTGCACAGATGGAATGAACAGATCTCACATTTCTTGATAGGAAGGGAGGAAAGATAGATCTCCTCCAAAGACTTCTCATTCTTGACCATCCCATCCAGCTTAGTGATAGGAATCTACTCCTTGACTTTGACATTTCCTCCCCAGGATCTGTGACCAGGGCCCTGTCCTCAATGACAGTCCATACTCAACCTCTACCTTAATTCCCATGCCAAAGTCATGAAGTGGCCACCTCAGCCTGTGATCCTCCTGCAGCACCAGGTAGTCCACAATTAAGCATTTGCTAGAAGTAGAAAAATTAATGGAAACTCCACATTGTATCTCCTACCCGTGTACTTTCCCCCAGGCCATCTTCCATGCCCAGAGCCAACCCTCTCCTCATTTACCAGCTTTCAGAATCTTTAATTTCCTTCACGGCTCATATTAGGAGCAACTTCCTCCATGAAAATCTTTGTTAATATTCCTTCTCTTCTCAAATTTCCTTGCATTACCTTAAATATCTAGGTACATGTTATAATCACCTTGTGGAATGCAAGCATGTTGAGGGCAAGGGGCTATTTTGTTTTTGTTTTACATTCCTAAAGGCTAGCACAATGTCAGGTGCTTAATAAATAGCTGTTGAATTGTTCAGTTGAATTGAGTGTCTTTAGATACCAAGTTTATTTTATTTGAGTAATTCATGGTAAATTCCAAATTGTCTGTGTTTAGGACTTCCCTAAGATGAAATGGGTCTGGGGTAAATATTGTTTTCTCTCTTTATCCTGTCTCCATATGGACCTAATCATCCATAGGAGATCAAGTTAAATGATTTCAAGGGTCACCTTCACAGAGTATGAGGAGATACAGTAGGAAAATGACAGGTATAGAAGGGATATAGATGATGAAGGGGGAGGGGGAGATAGAAATAGGCACAATCTCTTCATTCTGTTGTTGTGAGGGGAGGGAATTATAGAATGACCACATAAATATAAACCTCAGGTCTTTCTAGCACCACCGTCTGCTTTCTTTTTTTTAATTTTTTTTTAGGTTTTTTTGCAAGACAGTGTGGTTAAGTGGCTTGCCCAAGGCCACACAGCTAGGTAATTATTAAGTGTCTGAGGTCAGATTTGAACTCAGGTACTCCTGACTCCAGGGCCGGCGCTCTATCCACTGCACCACCTAGCCTCCCCCACTGTCTGCTTTCTTAAGTCACTACCTCACAAAATTTAGGATCTTAGTCAGTTAGAGACTACTCTAACTATAGTAGCCTGGTAGTAGAAGTTTCTTTTTTAAGGGGCAGTGGAGGGAGATTAGAAGTATAAAAAGAATGAATCTGGGGGGCAGCTAATAGAGTGAATGCAGTGAATAGAGCATTGGCCTTGGAGTCAGGAGGACCTAATTTCAAATCCAGGCTCAGACACTTGATACTTACTACCTATATGACCTTGGCAAGTCACTTAACCACATTGCCCCACAAAAACCAGGAAAAACAAAAGAATGAATTAAAGAGAGCATATTATAAAATGAGGACTAGCATAGTTTGTGATACATGTAACTTTCACATTGACATAGAATTGCTAACCCAAATCATAACTAAAAAATAATGCCCTCCATAGAATTCCCAACAAGTGGTTATCCAATTAATATTTTCTGACCTCTGGTGATGGAGAGCTCACAAGCACCCAAGGCTTCTTTTGGTCTGCTCTATCAAGAAGTTTTCCTTCCATCAAACCTAAATCTGTCAACCTCTACCTTGTACACATTGCTCCTTGTTCAGTCCTCTGGGGCCACACAGAACCATTCCAACCCTTCCTTCATATAACAGCCCCAGAAATACTCAAAGAGAACTGTCATGATCTCCTTAAGTCTTTCCTTCTCCAGACTAAACAGCAACAGCTTCTTCAAAGCATCCTTCTATGCCATGCTTCTTAGCTTTTTTTTAATTAACAGTCATCTTCCCCAGAAGAGTTACAGTTTAGAAATACTATTCCAAATACTATTGCAGTCTGATCAAGATCAAGATCAAGACAGTGCAACCACCACCTCCCTTATCATTCCTCTCTTAATTCAACCTGAGATTGATCAACTCAGGGAAAAGGCCTGCATATTTCAAGTTTGACCAAGGTTTGGTGGTTTTTTAATATGAACTGGTTTTCAACCATTTATCTTATACTTATGCAATTTATTTTTTACCTAAAGCATAAACCTTTATTTTAATCTTACTAAATTCCATAATATTAGATTTGACCCAAAATTCTAGTTTGTTAAGATCCCTCTAGATAATCCTTTTGAGTAATTTCCACCTGGCATGCAAGAGATGTTTATTTGTAAAACTAGAAAATTTCTTATCTCAAGTATCATCCAATTCCATACGTCTTTCTTTCCCTAACATTGTTGTCCATCTAAATTGATAACCAGTATAGTGGTAGATGTCTCATACTCTAACCGCATGTTCAACCACATGAATCAGGGCTTGGGGGAGTTTAAATTCAGACTGAAATATCTTGATATTTAACAATAGTGAGAAAGGACATGACTGGAAAAACCAGAGAAATTACAGTTAAATGTGTCACTGAATGTTCTTTTAAAAGGCAGACTTCATTCTTTGACAGCTTGAAATTGGCCAGTTAGATAGGAGAGAACTGAACTTGAATTCAAATCTGACTGCCTGACTGGGGGGACCCTGGGCAAATCATTTACCATAAGCCCCAGTTTCCTCATCTGTATAATGAGAAAATAATAGCTCCTAGTTCTTAGAATGATTTCACAGAGGTTTTGTAAAGAAAAAAAAGAAATAATACTTATAAAGCACTTGATAAATCACAAAGCACAATGTAAGTGTTATTGTTGTTTGTTGCATTTTTTAAAAAAGTATTTCATAAGAATACGCATGAATTTAATAGGAAATAATCTTTCTTATTAAGGGGTTGGAATAAATGAATGGAAATGATGGTACATAAAGGATAATAATTGTACAGAATTAGTGCCTGACTCTCTGAAAGAGATTATATCAGAATAAGTGATAGATAAGATGTTCAAGGTGAGTAGCAGAAGACAAAATCCTGAGTTCTGTTCCACCAGTCATTGGTCACAGGGAAACTCATAGTCATTCAATCAAATAATTTTACATGTTCAAAATAAAGTTGAATTTTCCCCTGTATCCCTAGACATGCAACTTTGGTAAATAGTCTCACTACCAGCAACAAAATTGCTGGAAATAACCTCAGAACTCATTTGGCCCAACTCCCACACTTCTGAGACTAAGGGAGTTAAAGAAGCTCATTCCAGGTTGCTCATCAAAGCAGTATGATGACCAGAAGTCAAACTCAGATCTTTTGACACTGTTTCCTACATCACCACCACTCTATCTCCTGTGAAAAAAAGAAAGATGAGTTTGTATTTGTGTAAACAGACATGCTGTTCACCTCTACCACCACCTCTGTACCTTGCTATAAGGAGTCAGCCAACAAGGCTTCATAGAAGATAGAGGATTTGAATTGGAATGAAATCTATTACTGGAATATGAATGGGAAAACCTTATTCTAAAGAAACAGGGTAGGTAAAAAGGAGGAGATGGAATGTAGTATTGTATAGTAAGAATGTGAGAAAATCCAGTAACCAAAGGGAGAAAGCATGATGGAGAATGTTTGAGAAGAGGGTTAAAGAAAAGAAAAAGCATTATTTCATTGGAGTATACTACAGACCACTTGTTCAGAAAAGGAACACAATCCTAGCATAGAAGCAGGATAAGTAGTGATGAGGACTTCAGTTATCCATACACCTGCTGGGGTTCTCTCTCAGCCCAAAGCAGAACAACTAATAATGTCCTGACTTGCCCTAGTAATAATTTCTTCCTTCAAAAGGAAGTTCCATTCTGAACTTGCTTCTCTCCAACAAGAAGGTAATGGTTTTGGGGTGGAAAATGGGAAACATTGTAAAAAGTGATCATTCCATTTAAGAGTTTATAATAAAGGAAATCTAGACAAAATCACAACACATACTCTAGGTTTTGGGAAAAGATTTTAAAAAATTCAGTGCAAAAATATGGTACAGAATAAAATATTTCAGGGGAAGTAAACCTGAGGGAATTCTCAAAATACAAAGAAAGAGAAAAATATTCCACTGACAAGGGAAAGGGAACTTTGTCTGAAGAGAGTGATGTGGATACAAAGAGAACCCACCAACCAATGTAGATTTTAAAACTAGATGTATAGAAGATGGAAACAAGGCCAGGTAATAGAGGATAAATATAAGAGAATAGCATGGTCCTGGAAAAAATGGTGTTTTAGAATTTCTAAAGCTCAAAATGAGCTAAGATTGGTGGGAAGCTAAGACCAATAAAAAAGGGAGAGGATGTTTTAGTTACATTGTGAAAAAAAAGTATTATCAAATAAGAAAGAAGACCTTTGCTTGGTGGATGAAATGATGATAACTAACAGAGATGCTCAATTCCTATTTGTTTGTTCTCTCTGAAAAGGAGATCTTTTTCCTGGTCATAATAGGACAAAGATGACTAACATGTTGCTACCAAAGGTAAATGAGGAGCTATTAAGAGAACCTATAACTGCTTCTTGATGCATTCAGGTCATCAGGACCATCTGAATGATCTCCTCTGGGGCTAAAAGAACCTTGCAGCTGAGATTACTGAGCCACTGTCAGTGTAAGACTAGAAAACAGAGGATCAGAGAAGGGTAAATTTTTCAGCTTTCCAAAAGGGGAAGAGAAAAGAGTCTTCAAACTTAGGCCTGTGAGCTTTTGATCAAGTACTTCATATGATTCTTGTGGAAAAGATGGAGATAGATAGATTAGATGATCATGCAATCTGTTTGATTCAAAACTGGGCAGACAGCTGAACTCAAAGAATAGTTGTGAATGATTCAATGTTAACTTGACAGGAGGTCTCCAGTTGATTGCCTCAGGGATCTGTGTTTGGCTTTGTTCTATTCAGCATTTTTATATGTGAATTGATTAAAGGCATAGACAGCACACATCAAATTTTCAAGTGACACAAAGCTGAGGGAGGGCTAACACAAAGAATGACAAAGTCAAGATCCAAAAGAATCTAGGCAGGCAAGACCATTAGACTGAATCTAAAAAGATGAAACTAAAAAGGGATAAATGTAAAGTCCTTTACTTGGGTACAAAAAATCAACTTCACAAGTATGAGATGGGAGAGGCAAAGATAGCAGTTCTGAAAACGATGTGGGAGTTTTAGTGGACTGCAAGCTCAATATGAATCATTGGGGTGATTTGGATACCCAAAAACTTAATGAAGTCTTAGGTTAATTTAAGAGGAACATGGTTTCCAGAATTAGGGAAGTGACTCTGGAGCATTAAGTAGGTTATTAATAGGCTGAAGAGTACACAGAAGGGGCAACCAGAATAGGGTATATTTAGTCTAAAGAAGAGAAGATTCAGGGGGGAATGTAATCCTGGTCTTCAAGTATCTGGAGTATTATTATGTGAAGAAGGGATGAGTTTAGTTCTGTTTGACCTCAGAGAGTAGAGGAACAAATGGTGGAAGTTACAGATTGACAGGAAAATGAATCTGGGATGGGAAGGAAATAGGGAAACAGGTCATCTCAACTGAAGTATGCTTTATATCCAAGTGTAACTGAAGATGAAGGAAGATAAGGTCAGGTTATGGGGGATTTTAAAGCTGGGCAGAGGATGAAGTGATGACAGAAAGCAAAATAATACAACACTCTGTTATGCAGAGAGAAACAAACTAGACCTTATCGAGGGTCCATTGCTCTTCCACATCTAGCTGGATGTGGGAGACAATAAGGAACCATTATAGCTGCTTAAACCCGGAAAATGATACGATGAGAAAAGAATAGAACCTTTTCATAAGGTTGTATATAAAGCATATCAAAGAAACATCCCATTTTTTGTTAAAAGTTTTCTGGGAAAGAAAATCCCTAGCCCTCTGTTTATATCCTATTGCTATATTTAGAATTGTGATCTAGGCCTTATCCCCTTTACTCCCACCCCCAGACTTTTTACTTAGGTGAATAGGTTAGTTGAATGCAAAGCTCTTGGTGTTAGCCCAGTTCCCTACATCATTTCTAGACTGATGGTGGAGTCTCCTTCAGAGAGATGGATAAAGGATCACTCGTCCTTGGCAAAGTCAGTACCACTTTCTGTGGATAACTCCAGAATGTGCCCCAAGCAAGCTTAGTTCTCTCAATATAAATGGTTTCTGGGAGATGACACTGTTTTTTGAAATGGTTTTGGTTTTGTTTTTTTGTTTTTTTTAAAGAAATTCTAAGTCTGTTTTGGACACTGGATAATTAGTTGTCATAAAAGCCAGAATTTTTCATGAAGCTGTTTGAATTTGTTTTCCCTTTAAAGACTAGTGTTCAAAACAAAGCTAGCTTCCCATTTGGCTGCTGGTGAATACAGGGAGAGCAATGAACCCTCGATGAGGTCGCAGTTTTTTCCTTGCTACAACCAGCGTGTTTTATCATTTTGCTTTCTATCATCTAGATCATAAAACAGCAGCAGCACTGAATTTCCATGTCTGCATTTTAAAATTTGGGGGTGGGGAATTTGGAAGGAAGTGATGAGAAAAGTGGGAGAAGAAAGAAACCTAAGAGAAGACAAAGGAGTTTGACAATTCCAAATGGCATTTCATTGTGCATTGCATCCTCCAAACCTAATCCAGGAGAGGTAAGCTTTCCCAGGGTAATTATAATAGGATGGGCAGGATGGCGCATAAATGCATAAGAAGAAAACTGTGTTCGAAAAGTGTTGGAAATTTAACATGGAGAAGACCTCCTGACAATGTAGCCTTCGAAAGCTCAGCTTTTCTATGAGAAGATCAGCTTAGTGTGGGTGAAGATGTGGGAGTGGTTCCAGGATAGCTGAGATACCTGTCTTGAGCTACATCCCTGACTTATAATCTTGGATCCCATTTCTGAGCAAAAGGGGTAAAGGTAATAGGCTCTCTCTTTTTCATTCCTGTGTCATTTGGGTTAGGAAAGCTCAGAGCATCCAACTCTTTCTTCTCCTTCCCCCACTCCCCCTTCCCCACTAGCACCCCAGGCAACTTTTTCCTTCTATGTGTCTTTGACATCTGTCCTTCCTTTCCATCCTCACTGCCACAAGTCTAGATCATTACAGTGCGATCTTAAATCCATCTCTATGCTGCTCCTCTTAATGTCCCCTCCCCATCCCATCTTGAAATTCACAACTATTAGAGTCATCTTCCAAGAACTCTGATTTTATCTATTTGACATCTTCAGCAACTCCTGATACATGAAGGATAAAATCTAAACTAACTCCTCAGCTTGACTTCTAAAACCCCAGCCTACTTTTGTACTTTTGTCTTTCATTAGTTCCCCTGTCCTAATCCTTGCTCTTGTCCTTCAGTCTATTTTTTTTGTCCCCCAAAAGGACCTGTACAGTTGCTGTAGTATACTTTTATACATATTGGCACACCCATGCCACCATTATAAATAATCTTCCTCCTTTTAGGGCAAATCCTATATTCAAGAGATCTTGAATAAGTCACTTCCTTTTTAAGGGCCTCACTTTTTACATCTGTAAAATGAAGTTAAAATTAGATCAGCTCTAAAGGCTCTCCCAGCTCTAGGTCTATGATCCTATGAATTCAAACCTTGCTCTTATGAAGACTTCTAGAATTACAGCAAGTGACTTGGATCATTCTCTTCTTAAGACTTCAGTTTTAAATGCCTCACCCACCCCTCTGGAACCTAATAAAGACTTTCATCTTCTTAGTTATCTTTTATGCACCTAGGACTTGTCCCCCCAGTTTTACCCAGAGCTAGTTTCTTACTTATTTTTGTATTTTCTGTGGTCCCTTATAAAGTACTATATATCGATACTCATAGCTTGATAAGTATTGAATTGATTCATACTTTCATTGGAAAGTATATGGATTTTTGTACTTGGTTTAATCCTGAAAGGGTAAGGACTCAGAATTTTACTACTTTTAAACAACATCTGGAGCCGACTAGTAAATATGGGTAGAAAAGATGCAATGATAAAATTGTAGGATTTAGAACCTAAAGGGACCTCAGTGATCATCTAGTGTAAGCCATTCATTTAACAGATAAGAAAATAAGGATTTCTCTAAGATCATTCAGAGAGGAGGACTGGGATGTTTAGCACTGTCATCCAACCTCTAGAGGACAGGGACCTTGCAGACCATCCAGTCGTACATTTAATAAGCTAGTATTAGGTGCCTCTTACATGCCAGAAACTGAACACTAGGGATATCAAGACAAAAATGAAGCAGTTCTCTTTACCCTCAAATAGGTTCCTTTCTATTGGGAGTAGACAATCTATCCATAGATACAGTATCAAAGTAAATGAAAAATAATTTGGGGGTGCCAAGGTGAGTGCTAACAATTGAGAGATTCAGGAAAAGCCTCAGGAAAGAGATGGCACTTGAACGGAGATTTGAAGGGAGTTGCTGTGGTTTCATCATGGACTGACTGGAATTTGGATTTAAGTGAGGCAGACTTGCACAGTCTCCAGCTTCCCTCTTTCTTCCTGAAATCCTGAAATCTTCACTGAAATCCAATGGTAAAACAAAAGTCAGCATGACTGGTGATGGTCCTGGATGCTATGAATAACCCCGGCCTCTAAACTCTAAGCTTCCCTGGCTCTTGTTTTCAGCCACCTTCTTGATTGGGGAACAATTTGTTTTCATCTGCCCATTCTGCTGGGTAGAAATCCAAGGAGGCAAAGACAAGAAAGGAGAGCATTCCAGGAGGACCAGCACAGGGACAGACTGTGCAAAGGCATGGTCAAAGACAAAAAGACCAGAGAAGCTAAGGCTCAGGGGAGGTGAAGTGATTTGCTAAGATCATAGGGCTACTAAATAGAAGAGTAGGATGATCCACCGACACCCGCCGCCCCCCCCCCACAAACTCACACACCCTACCCCAGATCCTCTGACTCTGAACCAACTCCAGACCCGCTCTTTCCACTCTGCCACTATTGGTCACCATTTGTCACATCTTTCTTGACCAGATGCTTGAATACATAGCTCTATAATCTCTGTAAATTCACAGAAAAAAAATTGCAGAGAATGATATTATTGTGATACTAGTCTCTCCAAGTTCCAAAAATCAATGATATTGAGAAGGATGAGTAAGCATTGGAGCCCCCAAGTCAGTTCTGGGTCTACATCATCCAGCTGTCTTATGTGAAGTAGCATCCTAATCATTCAGTCAGCAATTATTTAATGAATGCCCACTGATGGGGAGCCCTTGTGCTTCAGTGGAGATAAGGAGGAATTAGACATATATTTGGCCCTCAAACAGCTTGCATGTTTCTGCTACATTTTCCTCTTCTGAACCAAACTAGCTTATTTGATTCTTCTTTTTTTTTAGTTCTTCATTTTTTTCCAATTACACACAAAGGTAGTTTTCAATAGTCATCCTTCTGCAAGTTTTTGAGTTCCATCCTCCACACTGATTTTATCATGTCATCTATTTGAAATATTCAGCAATTCCAGATACATAAAGTATAAAATCTAAATTCCTCAGCTTGACTTCCAAACCCCCAGCCTACATACAGTCTTTCATTACTTGCCCTATCCGAATCCTTGCTTTTGTTCCTCAGTTACTCTTTGTACACCCAAAGGACCTGTTCAATTGCTCCATGATACTTTTATACACATTTGCACTCCCATGCTACCATTGCAAATAATCTTCCCCCTTTCAGATCAGATCCTATATTCAAGAGAACTTGAGCAAATCACTACCTTTTTTGTTGGCCTCACTTTGCTCATTGAATGCTCATTAAAGATCACCTCTTAGGTCTCTCTTAGCATTTTCCCACCACCCTCCCCCTCCCCATAGTAGTGAACAATCTGATATGTACTATTGGGTTTATCACAATTTATTTGATTATCACGGTATTATCAGTTTATCTGATACTTCTTGAAAAAGAGCTATGTTTCCTTTGATGGGTATTAAAATCTAAAGACTTCCACAAAAGCCTGACCAAGAGCAAAGGAAAGACTCAGAAGGTGTATACAATGTCTTGTTTACCTTATGACTCAGTATTGTTCCCACCCAAAGGCTTTGGTGAATGTTATACCTTAAGACTTGCAGCAACTCACAGAATTGTCTACTGTGCAAGATTCTCCCTAGAGACATACACAACACAAATGGGTGCAGACATAGACATGAGGAAGCCACATGCACAAATCTCATCTGGATGTATTGCTCTCCTTCCAGATGGCAAGTCAGCTATACAGCCAGCTCTGACTTACTAACTCCAGTCTGAAATCTTGTGCTAGTCGAATGTATGGTTTCTTTACAGGCAAAATCAGAAGGGAAGAGCCTGGTACCTACATCAGAGTTATTGGCATCAGCTGGTGCCTTCCTGCCCCACACATTGATTACCCTCACTCCCAGATTGGGATAACAACTCTCACACTCTCTCCATACAGAGAATCATCATATTTTGATAGTCAGTGTTCATGACCTGCTATGGGCAATAATATGGTGGTGATTCCACATTTAGCTAACCTGTTCCTTGGACAACAGAAACAATCACTACAATACATTGTTAAAGTCATTTGAACTTGATAAGTGCTGCCAAAACGTGGACTTCGCTGTCTTAGCTTTTGATCCAGGTTCACTGCTCCACCATGATGGGACATCAGAGGAGGAGTATTTTAGTGAAGTATATTAGGAGTATATTAGTGAAGGAGTATATTACCTGAAGCAAAAATGATATTACTGAAGTGTAGCCCAACAGCCTTGATAGTAGGCAAAAGCACTTGGTTGTCTTCTCCACAAGTCGCTATTCTGGAGACCTGCTGAGTTTGCACATTTTTCTCCTTTTAGTAAAACAAGAGAAATCATTATAAATAGCCTACAAATTCACAACCTAGACAGGATGCGGCTCCTCTGAAATTGTCTACAAAAGTAGAGCAGTGGGACATCTTTGTCCAAAGATCCTTGGCTCTAACTCCAAAGACTGCTGCTAACTGAAACCTCCAGGAACTGGAGATAGGGAAAAAAACAACAGCTTGAACCAATGGGAAAGTGCTCTATATGGAATCAAAGGACTTTGATTCAAATCCAGCTTCAGCTGATTGTAACCAGTCTGTCACTTAATCTCTAAACTTCCTCATCCTTAAAGGCACTGGACTAAGTAAATTTGAAAGCCTCTCAGCTCTCACTCAACGAATGACCCAGAATGGCCAAGCAGGTGAGCAACCTACTGCTCCAAGATGTGACTCCTGGGAAGTCCAGGAGAGTGAACTACCTCAAGGCTGTAGAATCATAAGAGAACTTAGGGGCCATCAAGTCCAACGCTTTCATTTTACAGTAGAGGAAACAGAAGCTCAAAAGTTACTTCCCTACAGTCATAAAACTAGAAAGTGTCTAAGGCATGCTTTTAAATTCGGTCTTCCGGATACCAAGCCCAACATTCCATTCCATTCACTAAGATAGAAAGCTTAAGACAGAAGTAAATAAGAACCAATGCAATAATATCACTAATTATTTATCTTACAAAGAGATTTCATATTTATGAGCTCCCTAAATTTTTTCCAATCTTCAACTAAATCCAGCAAACATTTATTGGTCATCTGGTATGTGCAAAGTACTCCCAGACGCTAGGGTCCAAGAGACAAAGTGAAAAATAGATTCTTGCCCCAAGGAACTGATATTTCCCATTCATCCACAGACCCCATCCACCATTTTGTTTTTCACCTCTCTAATGCATTTACTATTGTAGCACTGGACAGTATTATATAATATTGTGAGATTATATGTTTGGAAGCACATTATATATGTGTATATTATGTTGCTGTTCAGTCTTTTTCAGTTGTGTCTGTCTCTTCCTGGACTGATTTTGAGGGGTTTTCTTGGCAAAGATACTGAAGTGGTTTGCCTTTCTCCAGCTCAATTTACAGATGAGGAAATTGAAGTAAACAGGGTTTGATGGCTTATTCAGCTAATTAGTGTCTGAGGCCAGATTTGAACTTGAGAAGATCCACAATGCCACCTAGATATGTGTGTGTATATATATATATATATATATATATATATATTTATATGTATATTATACATGCATGTATAATATACATATAATATAAATCATATGCTCCCTGAATCTGTGTTATATTATCCTACTAGACGAATCTGTGAGGGCAAGGACTATATCAATTTTTCCCCCTAATAACTAGCATGGTGCTCTGTAGGCATTTGTAGGTACTGTAGACATTTAATAAATAGAACATAGGATCATACAGTGAGAGCTGAAAGGGATCCTGGTTGTCATCTATTTTATAGATAAGAAATCTGAGGTCTGTTGAGGTAACTTGACCAATAGTGCCAGGGATGGGATTTGAATTGATTCTGACACAAAGCCCAGGGCTCTTTCTTCTTATCATGAGGAATGAATGAATATTACTATGTCAGAGGTTGGGCACATATGCTCATCTGGCCCAGATACAGGACTTTCACTTTTCAGAGGAGGAAACCAAAGCCCAGGGAAATGCTCAATTTGTACATTGAGGCAAGTTAGTGGTCAAGGGTCTGGCTCAGGGAGGTGGGGGGTTCGGCAGCTTCCAAGTAACCATTTGGATCTTGGATTGTCCATGACTAAGTAGCAAGCCTGGTGGTGCTGAGCAGACAGGTTTGCTTTTTACACTTAGAAAAGTTAAAGGTCAGGAAACCGCATCTCCTTGAGTCACCAGCACACTTTCACACATTCTTCAGAAGCCTGGGTGGGAAAGAAAAGCCACCCACAGGCAGCTGATTGCTTTTTAAACCTCTCCTCCAGTTTCCTCACCCTCTTTCAGAAGGCCCTCAGCTCCCAGTGACATATAGCTGTTTCCTCCCTGTCCTGCGTCAGCCTTTTCTTCTCCTAAAGCTTCATGCCAAAAATATCTCAAGTGGTTCTCCATTTACTCCTCGCTTTTTTTTCTATGCCGCTTGCCCCACCATTTCTCTTAGAGAGTTCCTTCCCCCTCAAAAGTTTCTATCGATCCTGCCACTTTGTAGGAGGAGCAGGAGAGATGACCCCTTTTATCTTCTGGCTCTCGGAGATTGTTTGTCCTTCCAGGTATTGGATGGGATGAAGGCTGCAGTCTTAAAGACTGAAAATCTTTATGTGATCAAAGGATCCTGTCCTCTGCCAGCATAGTGGCTGGGACAAATAAGCCCCGCTCCCCAGGGGATGGAGGTGGGGTGGGGGACTGAAGGACTGCTTGTCTCCAGAGGCCAAGCACAAAGAGGTTAATGGAGAGAGAGAGAGCTGACGTCCCTCAAGGAAATGAGAAAACATGCTTTAAAAGCCCCCTTAGGAAGATTCACAGATTGTACTTAGTTGACATCTAGTTGCAAGTGTTATTGTTTCTTAAAAAGACTTTTGCCTTCATTGACTGTGTTAGGATATGAAAATGTTGACTGAGCTTCTTGGTACTAAATGGGAGATCTTATAACAGCATAATATGATAGAGATCCAAAAGATCCCCCATTGTTTAGATGAGGAAATTGAGGGTAAGAGTTGGAAGGTGACTTGCTAGGGGTCCTGGGCCTTGACTTTAGGATTCAGCCTTGGCAGGAAGATCATTTCAGGTAGTAGAGTTGGGGGTGGGGAGGGAAAGGGGTGTATGCAAAAGCAGCTAGGCAGAATTGTGCAGGTCATTTTAGAAAACAGGGAAACCAGAGCAAGGATTAGACTAGGGCACTAGCTGAAGACAGTGCTCCAGGAGTTCAAGCTCCACAGCATTCCAAGGAAAAGCAAATGTATTGAACCATGTCGATAAACTGCACTGTCACTGAAGGTCTTCTGTGGAAATAACCTTGGGTAAATATGGTGCTGGATCCCTTAGAGGGGCTGAGATTGTGGAAGATCCATTTTAGGAAACACATTGAACAAAGCATTAGGGAACCCAAACTCTGGGAAGTCTTCATCTGTTTTCTATAATGGACAACCAGGAGGAAAAGTTCAGTATCCTTGTCCCAAACAAACAGCCATGTGGTCTCCCTGGGACAAGTCAGTGAGATTTTCCTTCTCAAGTTCTGAGATGGAATATTATAGCAATGCCCTTAAATGAGTAAAATGACAGGCCCTCAGTCACACAGAGAGTAAGTGTCAGAGTTGGTATTCAAATTCAGGCTAGATGGTGAGGTGGTTGGAGTCCTGGACCAGAAGTCAGGAAGACTCATTTACCTGGGTTCAAATCTGACCTCAGAAACTTCCTAGCTATGTGACCCTGGACAAGTTGCTTATCCCTGTTGGCTTCAATTTCTCATCTATAAAATGAACTGGAGAAGTAAATAACAATTTCTCCAATATCCCTAGCAAAAGTGCTGACTGAACAGCAACAGTACTCTGACTTCTTTCCACTAACAGCAGAAGATAGGGAAAACTTCCATGCACCGAGGCAGGTTTTTGGCTCAACATTAGGAAGAGCTTCCTAATAATTAGAAGCTATTTAGTGAAGCACTTGTGCCAACCATGACCAGTGGAATTCATCCTCTGGTATCACGACAGTCTTCTCACCTACAAACCTGCTGCTTGAGAAAGTAAAGCAGCAGCTGATATACTGGAAAGAAGCCGGAGTCAGGACACCTGATTCCAGCTCCATCTGTACCACTCACTCTCTGGGTAGCATCATTCATTTTACTATATTGCCTCAGGGGCTAGTGGGGTACACACTACATGGCCCCAAAAATCTGTGTTTTTATACTTCATGTGTCAGTTCCCAATCCCTCTCAATACCAGGCCTTTCCTTCAGCTAATTATTTCCTATTTGTGCTGTATATAGCTTTCTTTGTATACACTTGTATGTCGTCTCCTCTATTAAATTATAATTTCCTTGAGGGTTAGGACTGTCTTTGGGTTAGGACTGGTTTTTGCCTCTTTTTTTGTATTCCCCCTATCTCTTAGCATAGAGATTGGCACATAGTAGGTGCTTCATAAATGTTTATTGATTTATTGATTGTTTGTTGTACTATAGCCTCCCAACAGTTCTTTTTTTCTCACTGCTAAGGCTGTGCCTGTTGACTTTCCTCTAAAAGCTCCCCTAATCCATTTATACATGACCTATAATTACTAAAGTGGAAAATTGGGTCATCAAATTTCCTAAAATTAAGTCCAAAGAATCAAGAGACAATGAATGAATGCTAGAGGGGCTCCCCAAGGAATGAAGTATGTGAGCTGGAGTCTGGAGACTTTGGTAGCAGTGCTCCTGGCTGCTCAGATTCCCCCTTCTCTGCCAAAAGTTCAGACAGTGGAACTTGCCTGCTAAGTGACTTCCTAAATTTGTAGCTCACTTTAAATACACGCATAGTTAAGGGAGCTGTGTCCTTGTAAACTAAAAAGTGTTCAAAGAGATGAAGACTTCTTTGTACTTGTTAAGCCACTCTCACTCCACTATTTCCAAATTCATTTAAATTCAATGCAATTTCTACAAGTTTTTTATGCACCCACTACATACAGGGGGCCTGAATGAGCCTCCTGAGTTAGCCCTGCCATAAAATACTTCCATTTGTAATGTAAGGAAGAGCCAAGAGAAAAGGGTACAAAGAACAACATAAATACAAAAGCCAATAATAAAACTTTTTGAAATTATATATATATATATATATATATATATATATATATATATAAACACAAAGACCATACAAAGAAGTACAAAGTCATTTCAGAAGGGAGAGAATACTGATGATTTAGGGGAACCCAGGAACAGGAAGGCCTTGGGGGACAGGTGAGGAGGTGATACTAATTCATTGCTTTAAAAGAAGGTACAGCCTATGAGACTGATGATGGGTGGAGGGCAATTCCAGAATGAGTATGTTCTTGCCACATTTGGTAAGTGGACAACCAAGTGGGCAGATTTCCTCTATGGATTGAAATGCTACTTCAGGTATAGATATCTTCTAGCAGCTGGAGTCCCATGTGATTTGTGAATAACTGCCATATTTCCCATCTCTTTGGAGTGGAGCATTCAAGTAAATGTTTGCATGGAATCTTCTAAGAGGCCCTTCCCCTGCTCCCATGTCCCATCAGCCAGGGAAAGTCATTGATAGATTAGTTTGAATGAAGATTAATCAATAATTTATGCTGATGTTTTCCCACTCACAATGGAGAGACCAGCTTTGATATGATTTGACAGGGTCAGGAACACCTTGCTTTAATTAAACCTGAGGCCGAAAATTAAAAAAACAACCCAACCATCAGCTATTGGCCACTGAAAATCAAATCAATCAGCAATCAATGAAGAGGGATGGAGTAAAAGAGTGGGATGTTTGAAATGAAACTCTAGATTCAGCAGATGCTTTTGAATAGCTGCCTTTATAAAGCATATTAAATGTAAATATATTTATTGGCATCTTCTCATAATGTGGCCTTTAGGAAGCAAGCTGTTTTGCATGCCATGATGGATGACTCTGAGAGAAGAGTTTTGTCTGGGAACCAAGCCTGCATAGGACCTCTTTTAAGAGAAGTAGAACAATGGGATTGCCGTGTGTGTGTCTGTGTGTGTGTGTGTGTGTGTGTGTGTGTGTGTGTATGTGTGTGTGTGTGTTTAGGGGGGAGTGTGGGGACTCAGTGGATCTCAGCAATGCATAGCATACCCATTGACCTCTGACTTTCTAAGAGGCAGTCATTTACCTACTCCCTGCTATAGGTTGGGGAAGTAGGAGGAATCACTGGAGAAGTAGGAGAATCCTTTTTTGTGCAATACTCTGGGTTCCTGAGCAAAGGATGGGGAGGATAAGGCACTGTTTTTAGATGGAAGGATGTTTCAATTTAAGTGAATTCATCAGGGGGTTGGGTTTTTTTTTTTTCCAACAACCTTATTAGAGGTAGGGAGTGGGGAAGTCTTATTCACACCAGAAGCCCCTGAAGCAATGAGATATAATTTAGGGATGAATTTTATTCAACTGAATTGAAGTCAACCAATACTTATCCCACACCTCTTTGGTATGGGGCACTAAACTAGTCGTAAAATTTTTAAAATCATAGATCTAGAACTAGAAAGCACTTTAAAAGTCACCTACCTTGATTTTGCAGGTGAGTAAAATGAGGCTCAGAGAAATTAAATGACAGACAAGTAGAACTGACAAAAACCATGATTTGAAATCAGAAGGATGCAAAAGATAGCAAGGCAAAGTGGAAATGCTGACTCCAGAGCCAGGAGTCTTTCCTGAAAGGCAATGTGACACAAGTCTATGAGGAAGGGTGTGGGCACGTAGGGAAACCTTCATGGAGAAGTTGAATCAAACTATAAAGTAAGGCAAGGGGAAGAGGGGAAGGGAGGGGTCTCACCTCAGCTATTCAAGGCTTTTCATAGTCAGGTTTTAACATTACCTAGACTACATTATTTTCCACTATTCCAGAAACCACTCCAGCCTCCATTCCTGGGATGTCTATCTCCCTTGAATATACCCCCCCTAACTCCTCCTCCAAGCCTTGGTTCTACCCCCCCCCCCCCCAAATCAGTATAAATCTCGCCTCTCCCTAGGGTCAGCTCTTCTGTTGGAACATCGGCCCATCCAGACATCAAACAAAGGCAGAGACTGTCTTCTCTCCAGCCACTGACTCTTCCCAACCATGCCATTGAATCCTTTCCACTCTTACAAGTCTTCACTTGACTTCTCCCCTACAGGCAGTTATACCTAGGGTCTGTGGAAGTGACAGCTCATCTATTTGCTCTTTCCGTTTGGCCTCCATCTCTCTTTTGTGGTTCCTCCTGCTCTCAGACCAAAATAGCTATTGGGGAAACAAGTTCTGGGCACAGCAAGACAGAACAGCATTTCACAGGGGAGAGATTGCCGTCAAAACACAGGCCTACTGTCTTGGCACTAGAGCAGCGGGTTGGGGTGGGGCGCCGCATCAGCTCCACGGGCTCCCAGCCGAAAATCGAGTTGGATTGCACACGACAAGCTGGTGATTCTGTGGTTAAGGCTGTCCTACACACAAGGTGACTTTCTCATGACAAAACAGGCACTAGCATAAATTATTAACCTATAGAATCTTGAAGTCACTCAAAGGGGGGGAGGGGTGCTTTTTTGATTTTCTTTCCTCTTTTAAAGAGATTTGTCAAATCTGCTCCTGGCAAAGAAACAGAGAATAGGGGAGTCTGGGGAGGGGGGGGGAAGAGCACTGAGAGCCACTGGCCTGCGCTGCTCACCGAAAAGCAGGCTGGGGTGGGCTGCAGGGAGGGGCTTGAAAACAACTCCTTCTCCTCACCTAAAGGAGACAGCGCCCGGCTGGTTGGGCCTTTGATTTCTCCCTGACAGGGTGCTGAAGGATTGATCTGAGCACTGATAAATAATTCATGAGCTTTTGAGCAGCTGTGAATTTTGAAAAGCCAGTTTCCACACAGCAGACGATAGGACTAAGAACAGTTTGAAGAGAGAGGTTTTCATTAGAAGGGTGAGGTGTGGAGAGAGATGGGGGCTCTGGGCCTCTGCTGGGGTCCCGGTCCTCCAGAGGCTGCTGCTTGCTCTGGATGCCCAGGAAGCGGCACTGTCAGCTCTGGAAGTCACTCCCAATAGGAAGATATCTCTGTGAGGGCATTAGTTTGACTCCAAAAGGAAAATCTGAATCTTTGGGGAAATAATTTTTTTAAAGGTTTAGAAATCCGCCTCTTTGGCTCCTGCCCTCTTTCTTTGTAGGTGAAAATGATGCTTCAGACTCAGGTGGAAAACTTTGGGATGGTTTCCTAGTGACAAAGGTGGATTTGCATGGAGCCATTTGCAGTCCCTTACCCACTCCCCTTTATGATCCTGGGATGCCAGCATCACAGAGGCAGAGTTGGAGCTGGGAGAAGGTTTTAAAGGTCATCCGGTCTGATCCCCTTCAAGATGAGGATTGCAGCCCAAGGTGGCTTGCCCAGGTCTCCCACCCAGTAAGCACCCACGTCCTCTGACTGACCAGTCATAGCAGCAGCGGGTCACAGAAGAGCCAGAGAATGTACTCAGCAGACCTGGGTTTGAATCCTGCCTTTGCTCATTCCTATCACTGGGACCTGGGGCAGATATCTTTTCCCTTCTGGGCCTCAACTCCTCAGGCTGTAAAATGATTAATGTTGTCTAAAGGGCCTTCTAGCTGTCACTCCGTGATCCATCCTCTGGAAGTTGGCCTGGACTGAGCAAGATTGGAGTTCCAGCCTTGACCTGACTGCTTCATCTTCTCCTTGGATCTTCCTCATCTTTCCCTCTGCACTTGGGGTCAGCTCCAGTCATCCTGATTCATATCTGGCCACTGGATGACCCCAGAGGAGAAAGTGAGGCTGGGGACTTAGCACAGCACCCCCTTACTCAAATCCAATTCATGTGCATGTCGTGGCCTCACCTTTCTCACTTTTCCCGAAGGAAGGACAAACAACAGTCCTCACCAGAGCAGCTGTCTCACATCTGCTGGACCCCCTTTCTCACCTCGGGCCCTCAACTCCCATTTCATCCAAAAGAAGATCTTGCCCCAGAGCTCCCTGCCTTCTGGATCAGGGCCATCTCCCAACATCACCCCTTCTTCCAAGATCTCTGTCCAACATTACTCCATCCTCTGAGGCCATCTCCCCAACATCACCCCTTTTTTCAAGGCCATCTCCTCAGCATCACCCCCTCCTGTTTCCCTGGGACCCTTCCACTTTCAGCCTTCTTGCTGCTGAGAGCAGCCCCACATTCTCACCAGGCCACACAATGCAACAAATAAACAGGGTTGGTAGAGAGCCATAGCGATGACAGATACCACCCTGGTAGGAGATATTGCTGGTCCTGGCAGAAATCTGGAGCATTTATTAAGTGCCTACTCTGTAGGCTTTACAAACACTTTACAGTCACTGTCTCTGGGAGGTAGGTTGCTATTGTCCCCATTTTACAGTTAAGGAAACTGAGGCAAAGGTCAAATGACTTGCCCAGAGTCACATTAATAAATGTCTGAGGTTAGATTTGAATTCAGATCTTCCTGACTCCAGGCCCACTCAGCCACCTAAGGTACAGAAGAGTATATTCTAGGCACAGGGAACAACCCAACAAAAGAACATTGAAAGAGAAGATGAAAGGCCAGATGTGGGGAATAGCAAGTGAGCCAAGCTAACCATGGCTGAAACCTGAAGTTCATGAAGGGAAGCAAAATGTGATAAACCTGGAAAGGAAATATAAAGTAAGGGGCTTATGTTTTAGCCTGGAAGCCTAAGGACCAGGAAACCACTCACAGAGCAGGGGAGCGAGCCATGACCAGGTGAATCCCCAGGCAGGTGTGCTGGCAGCCGTATGGTGAGAGCCTCGTAGAGGAGGGAAGCTGGAAGCTGAGATGTTCTGAAATGACCCAGGTAAGAAGAGAGGAAGGCCAACAATGGAGAAAGCCTGGTGAGTCAGAAGAAGAGCACTAAGGCAAAAGACAGGATGCAGCTAGAATGTGAAGGCAAGGAAAGAGTTGAACCTGCAGGATCCAAGAGATGAGCTTGTCCTCAATAGAAATAGAAAGCCTGGGAGGAGCAAATGATTTAGTTTAATCCTCTAGTTAATCTGGGAGGCAAGATTAGAGGCACATTCTAACCAACATGAGATTTCTCTATTTGGGTTTGAAGATGGTAGTAGGGTAGGATTTCTTACTCTGTCAACCTCTATAGGAAAAGAGGAATTCTCTTACTTTTTAGAAAAAATCTACTACAGATTTTCAGAGTTTAATCACCAAACGTATGCAGATTTCCTAAAAACCTCTGGATCAGCTAGCTCAGTTGGGTTTTTCTGCAACTTCATATTTGGGTGAATCTTCCAACTGAGCTCTGAGAGTACTTACTAGGGTTCCATGGGCTTCCTAAGAATAGAATAATGTTTGAGGTATTCTTTACTTGTTTTTTTCAATTTCAACTTAGAAAAATAGAGATTATTGTTAGAATTCAATCCGTTTGCTTCTTCTGTCTCCGAATAACACTCTCATCCTCACCCTGTCATACTGTATTTGTTCCCAAGTATAAGAAGGTTAAGGTTAAGAAGCAAATAAATGATGGTACACCTTTGTCATTTGATTCAGGTTCTGCAATTTAAATAATTTACCTATATTTATATATAACTTATTTATGTATATTATATATATATATATATATATATATATATACATATGTGCACATCTACATATATGCGTATGTTCTAGTTTTTTGAAAACTCCTACTTAAGAGCATGAGCTATTTTCCCTTCTGGAGTCAGTGAACAAAGTACCATGGTTTTGGAGGTAGGAAGACCTGGGTTAACAATGAACCTCTGACCCCCATTCACTGCATTCATGAACCTGAGCAACTCTGCTGACTTGCATGGGTAGAAGGAACCTCCTGACCAGATACATGAGATTGCAACTGAAAAGAGTAAGTTCAGCATGGTAGAACACTGGACTTGGAACCCGAAAATCTAAGTTTGAGTCCTAACTCTCTGATTTATTAGTTTTCTGATCTCATTAAGTCCCTTACCTGGCCTGAGTTTCCTTATATGTAATGGCACAATGTTAATAATCATAATAATACATAACTCACAGGGTTGCTGGGAAGGTCAAACAACATAATATAATGGAAAAACATCCTTAAGGTGCTATGTCCTAAAAATGGTGGAAATCATGTTTTCCTTGTATCTGAAGTACAGAATACAAATTAAATGCAATTTCACTGATTTTTCAATTCCAGTTTTGACCCCCTCATGCTGAGATCTGTAAATGTGATTTTCCTGCACCCTTGAACACAATTTGAAATTATCTTCTCAGAGCTGTAAATGAAGTGAGGAAACAAGTTTCCAAGTATATAAATTATCTCCTAACAACCAACACAGAGCCAAAGAGTGGGTGGCATGGTAGAAAGAGCCCTGGCCTGGGAGTCCGGGAAACCTGGATTCCAGTCCAGATAATATCACTGACTAGCTGTATGACCTCACTCCACTCCCTTAATCTGTTTCTTCTATCTCACTTTCCTCCTCTATAAAACTGTTGTTTGTCCTTTATTCTAGAAAAGGACCCTAAAGCCAGGAAGATGATGCAATGATTTGCAAGTGAATTGGTTGAATAGGGAGGGCTGAGAAAAGTCACTAGCCTCACTTTCTCTTCTGGAGCCAGCCAGGTCCAGCAGCAAGACATGGATTAGATTAAGTGGAGATGGCTCCAGAGGCCCTTCATAAAAAGGAGGGAGGAGCAGAGGAGAGGGGGTTCTTTCTAGTGTCCCCAATTCACTAAAATAGTCTGTTGTCTTGTAATTCAAATTGATGACTTACACCCAAATATTTTAATCAAAGAGCATTCCAAGCCGCCACAGTGAGTAGCTGAGAAACACCTTGACATATTTCTCCAAGAAAAATTAATTATCCCAGTTTTCAGGAATGGAAGTAGACAGGAGTTGTGGCTTTGGAATTCAGAGGCAGTTGAAGTCTGCATTAAATTTGGCACTTATGGAAATGGTGCAATAGAATCAGGATGTCTCTACTCGCATCCAAATCCAGAGGGATCTCTCCAGCAATAATACAAACCAGCTCAGAAGAATGTTTGCTGCAAAAAAAGATTTATTAAAAAGCCCAGGGTCTCCACTGCCACAGCTCACCCAGAAACCGTCAGCTCAGAAGCCCTTGAGCATAAAATATATCAGCAATGTCATAAACCCACAGGCAGAGCTGGGGAGAAAGGGCACCCATCAAACAAACCTGAGAGGCAGCAAGGGGCTGTAAGTCCCCTGAAGACACTTTATTTACAGAAGTTTTAAGTCCAAGGCCAAATGGATTATCTCTTCACCAAATGGTGTCTCCCCTGGTGTCATCCAGCGGCCAATTAGGAGAGGGGTACCTGGGGAGGAGATATGGAAAAGAAAAGACTCAGACTACAATGCATTTACAGTGTCCAGAAACCAAAAACAGATTAGGGATCAGAAGCTATTAGTTAAAGGGGATTAGAAGGGCAGGCACCTAGCAGTAAATCCAGTGTGAGGTGAGCAAGCAAAATTTGTACCAAAGGCCAGGATCAGGGCTGAGGGCTGACTCCTCAGAGATGCTCGGATTAAAAGAGCTAGAGCTAGAGCTAGAGCTAGAAGAGGCCTTCAATGCCCGGAGCCCAACCCCTTCATTGTAAAGATGAGATTACAGGCCAGATAGGAAGTGACTTGCTGAAGATCCCATCAGTAGAATCCAAATCCGGGGATGCTTCAAATGTAGTGCTCTTTCCATTAGACCATATTGCTTCCTCTAGATAATTTCCTTACATCAGGCAGCAGCCATCAGGACCCAGAGTTCAACCAATCTGAGTTCAAGGCTCTTTTTCTGTTCTCTTGTCATCTAGAAACTGGTGTCAGGCTGAGGGCGGATCTGGAATCCCAGAAAGGAAAAAGAGAGCGGCCGACAGAAGACTAAGACTGGGCTGGCAGAGGAGGCCAGTGCTGGGGGGGGGGGGGGGGGTGAGCCCAGAAAAGAGATCTGAGCTGGCTCCCTGGAAGAGGTGAGGAGGGAGCAGGAGTCCGTGCCACTCAGCCCCAGACGGTGGCAGCTGCCTAGGTAGGAGGAAATGAAGAGACTCGGGAACAGCTGCCACTTAGTTGCACTAATTACTTCTCACATTGAAATGGTGGTGCAAACCCCAGCGGAAAATGGCATCGGAGGAAGCCTGTGCTGTTTAATAGAAAAGGACTTTCTCCTCCTCACAGTGATTACATGTACATGGTTAGCAGCCACTTCACACGGAGACTAATTAATTGCTAAGGGGAGGGCAACTAGGAAAGGTCTCTCTCTTTCTGTCTCCCATCTTCCTCTCTCTCTCTTGTCTCTGTCTCTGTCTCTGTCTCTCTCTGTCTCTCTGTCTCTCTGTCTCTGTCTCTCTCTGTCTCTCTCTGTCTCTCTCTCTCTCTCTGTGTCTATCTCTCTCTCATCTCCCCCTCCATTCTCTTGCTCTCTCCCTCCCTCCCCTTTCCCCCTCTCTCTTTGCCTCTCTGCTTTCCTCCCTTTCTCACTCTTTTCTCTCTACCTGTCCCTCCATCTATGTCAGAGTTTTCTGGAAGACTCCCAAATTCAGTTTTTGTTTTTAATGATGAGGGATACAGTGTCCAGTTGGCCTTCCCAGATTAATATGTGACCCTTTAGTCCGCTGGTTAAACCTCTTGCTACACCCTTGCTCTGGGGAAGGACTCCCTGTAGAAACAAACCTGGCCAGGGCCCTGGAACCTAGTCAACTGGCCAATATGGCAAGGGGCTATCAAGCAATTTTGGGAAGTAGGTTCATTCTCCAGAATCTTCTCTTTCTCATAGTTTTTGTGAGGTATGTCTCAGCTGTGTTACTTGACCAAAGGAACTCTCCTATACAGGTATATTGAGCTCTGGCCTTAGAAACCTGGTTCCTGTCTCTGACCAGGCCTCTGATAGATTTTATAGCCTAGGTTTAATGTGTTTTCATGTCCCAAGGACAGAATAATCCACATCCCTGGGTCCTAGGTCAGGTCCTGAGGAGGGGCAGTCTGACTTCAGAAGATGCTCTGGCAATATCATTTCTAATCTTCTGATCTTACCTTGGATGATTGACTTAACATGTCTAGACTTCTATTTGCTTCTGTGGTAACTAATTCACTATCATATTATACCTGGACACTTGAATCATATGATGTGTGTGTGTGTGTGTGTGTGTGTGTGTGTGTGTGTGTGTGTGTGTGTGAGAGAGAGAGAGGGTTCTGAAAAAAATCAGGCCAGCCTGAGTAAGGATTTTGAATCAAAGTGGAAAATGCATATCTTACTACCAACGTTAAGTATTTCTTCAGGTCATTAGTTGATATAAATGGGAAGGCACAGGAATGACTGTATGCTTATTAACTTTTTGAACTTGTGGCCAGTGCTGAGTCTAATTATCTAGTTTGTTGGTTATCCAGGATGCTGACTTCTTCCCTTATTCTCTTTTACTCTTCAGGTTTATGACTATTTCTCATCAGCAGGGCCAGCCAGTCTTTTGCACTGGCAGAATAGGTAGCAGCTTACATACTTCAATGTATTCTTTTCTTTTTATTTTTCTTCAGAGGTGGTGTTGATTTTGATCTTTCCTTTAATTAATTGACTGCACACACAACATCTGATGCTGAAATGTTTCCTATCTGTATTGGCAGCTAGGTGGATAGAGGTCTAGGCCTGGGGTCAGAAAGATCTGAGTTCAAATTTGGTTTCAGACAGTGACTAATTGTGCCCCTGGGCAAGTCTGTATGCTTTAGTTTTCTTCAACAGTAAAATGAGAATGATAACACTTATCTTGCAGGGTATTGTGAGGACCAAATGATATAATATTTGTAAAAAAGCAGTATAACACTGCCTGTCCTAGTAGGTCCATAGGAGGCACTATATAAATGCTGCTGTTATTATTACTATAGAGATCATTTCATTTTTGGTCATGGAATTTAGTGCTCACTATATTCCATTCCATTCTCTTCTTGAATAAAGATTTATACATATGACTTTTTTTTTGTAGATTCAAGTCCTTAATTCTAAATAACCTACCTACCCCTAACAAAAACTTCCTGTATCTAACACTGATGACTGGAATTCTATCATACCAGATTATTCTTTTGGGTATGTCTTCTTTTCCTTTATTCAAATAGAAATCCCCCTGAAATCCTAAACCTTAGGAGTCATTCACATCTTTTTGATTTAAAATCCATTCCAGAAAGCAATTTTCAATTGCATAGGGAGAAGGTTGAGAATACTTAACTGTTTTGCCATCTTGTCTTGTCATCAGTGTCTCCTAAGTGAATTAGTTGAGACAAGGAGAAAAAGGGGAAACTGCAATCCATCAATCAATTTAATGCTATCAAAAAATTAACTATGTAAATATAGGAGAAGGAAGTTAAAACTAGAGAGCAATTCATGTTTTTTAAAAAAAAACTTGAGAATTTGGAATTAAGAAAAGTTACTAAACTAATTATACCCCTTGACTTAGTGATTCTATCATTGGGCATCTATCCCAGGGGAGCTCAATGATGATGATGATGATGATGGTGGTGGTGGTTTGTCTTTTTTCTTGAAGAAGACCATGACATCAGGGAAGATGATGCTATGACAAGCATATGAATTGGAGGGGACACTATGCTAAGTCACCTGCCTCATTTTCTCTACCAGAGTCATCTGGCCAGATATGAATCAAAACAACTGGATGAGAGGTAATCAGGGTTAAGTGACTTGCTCAAGATCACACAGCTAGAGTCAAACTCTCATTCTCCAAGGTTAGTGCTCTATCCACTGTCACCTAGCTATCTGAGAGCTCAATGACAGCAAGATATACACCAAAATATTCATGGCAACAAGTTTTTTTGGGATCAAAACTCAGAAAACTCAATGGAGATAAAAGAAAGAACAACAAGACTGGAGAATTACTGAATAAATTTCAACATATGGATAAATATGGAAAGTTATTGTACCATAAGCAAGACCAAATGAGCAATTCAAAAAAAATAGGAAGATTTGTATGAATACTATGAGCTGGGTGGCATGGCACAGTGGACAAAGTACCAGACCTAAAGTCAGGAAGATTCATCTCCCTGAGTTCAAATCTACCCTTAGTAGCTATATGATGATCCCCAAAAGTCACTTAAGACTGTTTGCCTCATTTTCCTCATGTGTCAAATGAGCTGGAGAAGGAAATGACAAATACTTCAGTATCTTTGCCAAGAAAATCCCAAATGGGGCCATGAAGAGTTGGATGTGACTGAACAACAAAAACAATGCAGAATGAAAGAACCAGGAAAGCAATATACACAATGCTAAATTTAAAAGATACCAGAATTCAAATTCAATATCAAGAGCCAGCTTGATTCCAGAGTACTGAAGAAGTACCTCTCCTTCCTCTTGGTACAGAGATGATGGATTTACAACTGAGGAATATTGTATATACTCTTTGCAGTGTTTGCTGCAGATAGTTTTGCTTCACTTTTTCTTTGTTATAAGGGTTCATATTATGGTAGAGGGGATAATATTGGGAAATGATGTGACTGGAAAACAAAAGGAATTAATAAAGACTGGTTTCTTTTTGTAGTTGACCACCAGTTCAATATGCATCAGTCATAAAGCAGGGCTTTGGGCAGAGGAGTGAAAAGACCAGAGAAAATAAGGGTTTCAGTCTTTTAAGTACTTCCAAAAGACCTTGGCTTTGCAATTAGAAATTGCATCTTATGGGTCAACTTGACAGTAGCCGAGCAGAATCCCCTCCTGGAGGTCACAGGGGCTAGAGACAGTTCCCTGCAGCAAGCTGATCTTACACTACATTACTGGAAATCTGGCCTCCAGAATAGCCCTTGTCCCTAGTCACTTCGTGTCTGAAGGAGCTACCTTTTAGATAGAACGTTGACAAGTAGGGAAAAGCAGGCCAGGATGGTTAAGGGACTCAAGTCCATGCTATGTAATGATCACTTGAGGGATCTCAGGGTTGGTTATCCTAGGAAAGGGACAGTAAATGGGAGAGGAAGGATAATAGAATCACTTTTTTCTGTATTTGAAGGGTTGCCATTTGGAAAAGGGGGCAGTCTTATTTTCCTTAACTTTAGTGGCAAAACAAGGATTAATTGGTTATAAATCACAGAGTTCAGCTCAATATAAAGACTTCTTAACAATTTGAGCTGCCATGGAAGATGCTGATTTCCCCATCAAAGAGACTTGAGAGATTTATCAGAGTTTCAGTACTTCAGATAAGAGATGAACTCACTGGAATCTATGGCTGTTTCTCCTAGAGTTTATCATTTTATGAATAGCTTTGGGCAGAGGAGTGAAAAGACCAGAGAAAATAAGGGTTTCAGTCTTTAAGTCCTTCCAAAACACCTTGGCTTTGCAATTAGAAATTGCATCTTATGGGTCAAGTTGACAGTAGCAGAGCAGAATTCCCTCTTGGAGGTCACAGGGGCTAGAGACAGTTCCCTGCAGCAAACTGTTCTGACAGTCCAGTGACTCTTTCCAGATCACCACAGGGCTCCCCTCCCTTCTGCTTGCCTTTAGCAGATGTTGACTTGGGACTTCCCTCCTGCAGAAAAAGAAAATGAAGACACCTGTGAGCTCAGAAGAGGAAGAGTTTTTAGACTTGCAAAAAAAAAAAAAACACAAAGGCACTCTAGCCCAATTCTTCTATTAGAATGCTTGGGGGGCTTCTGCCTGAGGGCAGATCTAGGGAGGCTGAGTGTTCTCAAAGGGTCCCAGGGATGATCATCCATCTGGTCTTTTGTGGTACTGTTTCGTAAATATTTCCTTGTAGGAACCTAGATCTAGAACTGGAAAGGATCTCAGAGCTCATGCAGTCCAACCCTCTCATTTGATGGAAAAGGAAACTGAGGCATGAGAAGGTAGATGACTTACTTAGAGTCACATGGGGAACAAACATAGGGCTGGAATTAGAACCAACATTCTCCGAATCCAAATTGAACTGTCTTTTCACTGCTCCATTCTGCCTCTCTGATTTCCAATATGAAAATTTATCTGTACAACATTTATTGTATGTCTATTGTATGTAGGGTTCAGGGTTAGACCCTGAGGATGCAAAGATAGGGGACATACAAACATACAAACACTCCTAGTTCTTAAGGAACTTGAAATTTTAAGGAGAAGAGTAGTGTGTGTGCGTGGGGGGGGGTGGTCCTGTAGAAAGTGGAAGCCCTGCTGAGCCTTGAGGGAAGGAATGGGCTTCAAGAGACAAGGGGCAGCTAGGTGGCGCAGTGGATAGAGCACCAGTCCTACAGTCAGGAGTACCTGAGTTCAAATCCAACTTTGGACACTTAATAATTACCTAGCTGTGTGGCCTTGACTACAATTGTCTACTTTGGTAAAGGGTTCTATGCTTTAGCTTTCAGAGTGTTTTCATGAATATCATTCCAACTAGCCTCATCATCTCTGGTCCTACCATCCTCTAGACTTCTGGTCTCCCTGCTGTGCAAATCTCAGCATGCCATACTGGATGGTATAACACCCTGTAAGGTCTGGCTTCAGAAATATAGTACAGAGCAGTTGAAACCAGACTCCTGCACTTTTTATTTCAGGATTCTAGACTTATTCTAGAAACCAAATTCTTGACAAGAAAAGGTGGATCCAAAACAAAATAGGGAAGAGGCCCCTTCAATTCCATAAGAAAACAGAAACTATCCTCTAAATCATTGACCAAGCAAATTCATATATTCATATCAAACTAGTTTGGTTTTAAAGTTGGCCAGAGGCCTGCAATCAGGCTGGCTCGGCTGGGAGCAAACAGATGGGAATCCTATATGAAGGTACTGACTCACTCAACTTATGAAGAAAAAAAAAACTCGTTAGTCAACGTTTCAAAGGCCTGTGACTTTGCAGGAAGCTTTCACAGGCCCACTTATCAAAGGGCCTCAGCAGCTGGTCCTGCCTGGAGCAGCAGTGCCCAGGCATCCCACAGGGTGATAGCCAGCCTGGCTCACACCTGGGAACTTTCCTCCCACACTCCCTAGGAGAGGGTCCATTCTACCTACAGGAAAGGGTGGACAAGACCAGAAGCCATTTGCCTTTTCTAAGAGAGTTAAAGTTGCCAGGTTCCATTTCCAAACACAATATCCAAAAAAAACGCCCTAGCTCTGGAATCAGAGGACCTGGGTTCAAGTGTTACCTCTAACAAATGTAATTTGTGGAAGAGTTGCTAAACTTCCATGGAGCTTTGTTTTCTTGATTGCAAAATGTGTGGGTAGGATTGAGTAGTCTCTATATTTCCTTGATCTGTGATTCTAAGATGCCATCACCTCTGACCCATCAAACAGAATGGCATCTATCGTTGTCAGGCCTGGTTCCAGAAATGCTGCCCTAGATAGTATGAAGTAAGGGTATTTTTTTTTTCAGCTCAGAGGACATGGTCCAGTTCACAGCCAGAGTAGTTTTCTCATCACCTGTGGGGTTTCATATGTTTATATACTTTTATATGTGTCTATGTGTGTGTGTGTATGTGTGTGTGTGTGTGTGTGTGTGTGTGTGAGAGAGAGAGAGAGAGAGAGAGAGTACTTCAAGCTGTATGACCTAAAGGAAAGAGTACTAGACTTAAAATGTCAGAGACATGTTTGGAAATCCTGATTCTGTCCTTTCCAGTCATGAGACTAGATAAGACACTGGTCCTCTTGGAACCCCTGTGTCTGCCTATGTGAGATGATGGTTCTGGTAGACATGAAACTCCTCTTGTCCAGACCTCCAGCTCTTCCCTGAAGAGGCCTTTAATGCAGCCTCTGTGCTTTGAAGACCTCAAGATATGGAGAACTCACTACTTCTATAGACTAACCCATTTATGAGAGTTCTACTATGTCTGGAATAGAACCAGAGAATCAAAATCTGCTTCTCCATAACTTCCCATCAATGGTCCTAGTTCCACCCTTGTCTGTGTTGTCATTTTAGTTCTGCCCCTCCTCTTGCCAGATATAATTCAGCATGTATTTATCAAATATCTATTTCCCTAGCTTTGTGCTAGACACTATGGAGAATAGAGAAATACAAGAGGTAATGTGAGGAGATTCCTCTACCTTCTGATTGTCAGAAATCTCCAAAAGATCCATCTGTATTAATTACAGGGATGTTGTTTTTCTCTCCCTCTTTCTCTCTCCCTCTCCCTCTCTTCTCCCACCTCCCTCCCTCCTTCCCTCCCTCCTTCTCTATGAATCTCCCTCCCTCTCTCTCTTCCTTCTCTTCCTCCACCAATACAAGAAGGGTTGATTGAAAAGTAGAAGATTGTAAGATCTTAGTCTTTGTCTCTCCGTTTGATGATAAGAAAGCCAAGGCCCCAAAGACGTGAGACATGTCAAAGATCACCCAGTAAGCAGGGACAGATGAGAAAATGTCCTGTCCCTGCACTCTAGTGCACACCTCATGCATTCCTTAGGATGCAGTGACCTTATGATAGCAAGTGTACTCTTTCTAGGTATTCCTGGGAAGCTGTTTTCCCCTGGCTGGGCCTCTATCCCTACCCCCTTTTGCTTACTGATTTCCTGTTCTTCAGCTAAACATGCTCTATGATCCATCCAGGTCACTGCCAGCTCAGGAGGCCAAGCTGAGGAGGTCACTGCTAACGATATGCTAATAAGACCAGGAGCCAATCAATTCCCCTCCCCCCTTAATCAAGCAATCAATGTGCACTGCAGGTGTCTCTGATGCCAGCCTGGGAGGGAGAGGAGGAGGAGGGCGAGCAAGGGAGTGGGAGCTGCTGAGGGTTTGGATGCAGACCGTTCTCATAGCCCTGCCCATTTCTCACTGCTTTTGAAATCACTGTTCAGGAATAAGCTTGGGGGGGGGGGGTGCTTTTTAATCAAATCCCTGATCTCAGATTCTACTAATGCTTCCAAGAGTCCACTGTATGTAGCCTGTGGGTAGCCTGGGCTGATTGAAAAGCTAAAGGGCAACTCCTCCCTCCAAACTGGGTATTTTTTTGTCCTTTTTCACCAAAAAGGAGATGTCTAGGATGACCAAGCATTGCATTTCAGAGTTGGAAGATGGTTTGGAGTTCTTTAAGACAACCCCCTATATTTTACATAACAAGAGGAACCAGGGTTCAAAGAAGGGCAGGAACTGTCCAAGGTCCCACAGTGAGTACTAGTGGAAGGGTTTCATTTCCAATCTGACTTCCAATCTAAAGAGTTTGTCATTTTGTCATGCTGACTTTAATTAAAGCCCTTGGCCTTTCTTTATAAGGAGCTATTTGTTTTTTTTTTTCCAATGAATTATGGACAGGATGTAGAGGCATGTAGTGATTAAAATTCTCAGAGTAGAGTCAGAAAGACCCAGGGTTCAAATCTTAACCTGATACTAGTTGTGTGAACCTGAGCAAGTCACTTTGAAGTTCTAGGTGCCTCAAATAATTCCCTAAAACTTATCTACTAAGTTATAGATGGGATGCAGTGGAGAGAGTTCCCTCAGCTGATGAAATCCCAGATATTTTGAATAGAGGGAAGAAATACTCACTCACTCACAAGTAGCTCAGAGTCAGTTTTGCTTGACTTCCTCTCAATATGTATTGTCTCCCTCATATTAGACTCAAGGGTCTTGAGGGCAGGGACTGTCTTGCTTGTGTTGATATCCCCAGAGCTTGGCAAAATGTCCAGCAGCTCATAATAAGAGCTTAATAGAGGCTTTTGTTGACTTTGTTCCTTCTCCTGCCTTTTGATGCAGCAATTCCCATGCCTGACACCCCTTTTCTCAGGCCTCCTCTCCTGCTACACCCTCAGGCCCCTGCTGCAGTCTGGGGAAAGGCTGCTCCTCCTGAGGAGGCTTTCTTTTTCTTACTGCCTCTACAACTCTCCAACTCTGCTTCAAGAGAAAATATTCTTTTTTTTTTAGGTTTTTTTTTTGCAAGGCAAATGGGGTTAAGTGACTTGCCCAAGGCCACACAGCTAGGTAATTATTAAGTGTCTGAGACCGGATTTGAACCCAGGTACTCCTGACTCCAGGGCCAGTGCTTATCCACTGTACCACCTAGCCACCCCGAGAAAATATTCTTAACTATATCTCACTGCATCTGAACAAGATCCTTGCTTCAGTTCCCCAACTCATCCAGCTAACCAATCAGGCCATTCTTCCAGTGTCTGCCACTGAACTGACACTTTCTTATACTGGAACTGAAACCAGGACCTCATTTCTCTTTCTAAACTTTTATATCTGCTCTTCACCTAAACCAGCTGCCCCTCTACCTCTTCATCACCTCATCAGAACAAAGCCCCTTCCCTAGGCACCTTCCCCAACAATTCCATGAGGTAGTCAGGGTAGTCAGGGCATTATTCTGTTGATGTATATATATATATATATATATATATATATATATATATATATATATATATATATATATATATATATAGATGATGATGATGATGGTGGTAGTGGTAGTGGTGATGGTGACAATGAAAATAATAAATGATATGTATATAGTGCTTTGTATATATCATCTTATTTGAGAGATGAGGTCCACAAACATTAAGTTACTTGACCAAGGTCATATATATAGTTTATTAGTGGTAGAGTGGGACTTGATCCCAGAACTCTTGATTTCTGATCTGATCTCAACCTTTGCTGTCTTCCCATGCAAAATCAGTCTGTGTTCTTCCTCCCCTCTTCTCCCCACTCCTCTCCTGGATGCCCCTAGAACTATTGCATCAGGAATAAAAATTACTGATCTGAAGAGCAGAGCAAATAATGCTGCCAAAAGAATTCATAATTTAGGAGACATTCTCAACAAAACTTTCAGTACTTTCCCATCATCTATAAAATAAGATATTAGTTTTGTTCTCTGGCATTCAAAGCCTTCTACAGTGTGGTTCAAATTTACCTTTCTCATACTGTTGATGAAATGATGAGTCAGTAGATTTCAGAAAAACCTGGAAAGGCTTATATAACTGATGAAAAGTCAAGTGAGCAGAACCAGGAGAGCATTGCATACAGTATCAGAATGGCTTAGCTCTACAATGATCCAAACAATTCCAAAATATTCATGATAGAAAATGCCATTCACATCCAGAGAAAGAACTGATCTGATCAAAGCATACCATTTCCCTTTCTTTATTTTTTTCTCATGGTTCTTTTCTTTTGATCTATTTCTTCTTTTACCATATGAATAATATAGAAATATATTTTACATGATTGTACATTCATAACCTAATCATCTTAGGGAGGGAATGCTAAAGGAGGAAGGAAATAATTTGGAACTTAAGTTTTTAAATGAATGTTAAAAATTGTCTTTACATGGAATTGGGAAAAATAAAATATTCTTTTGAAAAACTTACTTTTTCAGAAATATTACATATGATTCCTTCTCATGGATTGGAGGTATTAATCAAATTGGATCACCAGTCATTTCCTTTGCTCATCTGCTCACTCCTATTTTGTACATTTTTCTCAGGCCATTCCCATATTGTTGCCCATTAAAATCACTCTCCATATTCTAGCCAAACTGAACCTGGCATTCTACTCTTGCTATTATTTCTTTTCATAGCCTGCCCTTATACTTGGAATGCACCCTTTAAAAATTTATTTGATTCTGAACTTAGCAAACATAAGAAAATGGCCTTTTCTATATGTATAATAGAACATAAAAGATGATTGTGCATAAAACTGCAAATCTTTATTGTGTACAATTTACTTTTATAACTTTCAAAATTGTCCAATTTATTTGTGGCTGTTTCTGGTCTTCTGTTTTCTTCTGTATATTTAAAAATGCTTTGATGATCTCCTTCCCCCCTTTTTTGGTAACCTATCCCTTTCCCCTCCATTTTCCCATCCCAATTTAAACAAATTAAACTCTCATGACACATAAACATAATCAAGCAAAACAAATTCCCATACTGGCCATGTTTAAAAATTATGTCTCATTCTTCATCATGAATCCATCACCCCTCTAGCAAGAGGTTGTTGGCAGATTTCAACAGAGACACTCTGGAATTATGATAAATCATTGTATTAATCAGAACTTCTAAGATTTTCAAATTTATTTGTCTTTACAATGATGATGTTTTTGTTATAGGAAATGTTCTCATTCTCTGTGAAATGCACTTCCTTCCTCCCTTTCTCCTTCCCTTCTTTTTTTTCTTCCTTACATCTCTTATAATCTCTAGCTTTTTTAAAGTCTCAGTTAATAGAAAACACATCATACTTGAGTATAAACTTAGCTGCAATTTCTTCATCCCTCTTTACTTGTAAGCACCCTTTCTCCTTCTCAAATTACCTATCTCTGGATATCTTTATAGGTTATAGCAGTAGCAAAACAAACTTCAGTGACAGAGGCATCTGCTATTTCAATTTGCCTAGGATCACCGAGCTATTAAGTGTCTGAGACTGCATTTGAACGCAGGTCTTCTTGTCTACAGCCCAGTGCTATTATCACTTTAGCATCAGCTTCCTTCGGATGAGACAGGCGTGGAGGGCTCGACACAGCTCTAGATGGTGAAAAATCAAAGAATAGTTCTGGGACAAGGTAAGACCTTCCTTAGGAAAGGAAGAATTTCAGTCCAATCCAATAATTACCTAATGTGTTCAAGGCACTATGTTAGGTTCTGGGGATGCAAAACATAAAATAAAATAAAACAAAAACAAAAACAATTGAAATAGCAGATGCTTCTGTCATTGAAGCTTGTTTTGCTACTACTTCTATGCATCTCCTTTTCTGCTCCTTTATTTCTCCTAGGTCCCCTGATTCCTAACTACCATCTAAGGTTTTTGAATGAATGAATAAATGAACAAATCCAATCATGAAAATATTAATTTAAAAAAGAGTTAATTTCTGCCTTCAAGGAGCATACATTCTAATAAGGAAAGACAACATACATTAGGGGAGTGATTCAAGAAAATAGAGATTTGGTTTGGAGAATTGTGTCTAAGGTGGGCTGATGTTTAGGGCCACCAGATGGTGTGTGCTTTTCAGAAGTAATGGTTCCATGAATTGGGGGAAAGAGATAGGAATGAGGGTTGGGGAGGGCTGGGGAACTAATATAATGAAGAGGTGATGGCATAATGAGATGACAAGATGGCCCTGTTGATCTGGATAGACAGCTAGCTTGTTGCTGTTATTCAGTCATTTCAGTCATGATGGACACCTCATAACCTGTTTGGGGGTTTTCTTGGCAGAGATCCTGGAGTGGTTTGCTTTCCCTTCTCCATTTCATTTTACAGATGAGGAAACTAGGCAAACAGCGTTAAGTGACTTGACCAAGGTCACATAGCTAGTAACTATCTGAAGTCAGATATGAACTTGGAGAGATGAGTCTTCCAGACTCCAGACCTGGCAATCTATCCTCTGTGCCACCTGGATGACCATATGGGAAGTGAAAATTGCCACCTACCTCAGGTATTTATGCCCTCCTAATTCCTGTCTGCCTGGTTTCTGAGTGATTGCTTGCACTGAGTTCCAGGATTTCAAACAAACATTTATTTCTACTTACTTGACTGCCTTTTTTTCTGTTAATTTTCCATAATAAATCATGGAGCAACCAGAATGTTGTAATCATATGTCTAAGCCTATGCAATAGTAGGATTTAGACACTATCAAATATCTTCTACCCACCTGTTCTAGTGCTCTATGTCTCTCCATCCTCCCCAGTCTAGGGAGCATCTTAGGTGATAGGAGCTAGGCTCTCTGCTCCTCAATGAGCTAGCAGCTCCTCCCCACCTTAGAGGGTATTACATAGAGGTTATTCTAAAGGGGTTTGGGGAATATCCAATTGGAATCTTAGCTGCCTTCCTACTCAAAAAACTCCTTTGTCTCACCTTTTCTGAGAATGCTACTCTCAATCAAGCTTGCATATGTAGTTAGAACAAGAAATTAATGGAATTAGATAATTGACAATAAAATGGAAGCACCAAGCACATGTATTTCAGAATCAATAACAGCCACTTCAGCTCTCCCTATCTCCCATCCTTTCCACTTCAACACTGAACAAAACATAGTACACAATACTTAGTAAATACTTAATTCAAATCTTCTAACTCCTTCAGGCACAGAGTAAGGAAGAGTCTGACATTCTAAGTTTGATTCCAGGCCCAAGATCTACTCTTCAAATCCTGCCTTTCTTTGTGGCTTGTTCATCAGGTAATACAAGTTTCTCTGCCAGTAAATCATATATCCTTTGTCCAGGGCATCAGGGAACTCTCCCCAACCCTGTCATTCCCACATGCTCACCTGCCTAGAGTGAAAACATTAACCATGAGCTGCTTTCTATGATTGGGAGTTTTTCACTAGCAAAATGACTACAAGAGGTTGGTTCTTTTCCGGTCCAATTCTTGCATTAACTCCCTCTTGTTTTGTCTACCTTAACATTCTCTGGAAGTTCAAATGGTTAGCTAATTGTTCATTTGGAAAGTCCTTTATAACATCTAATTGCACATGACTAGGTAGGCCAGAGTGCAGGTGAAAATTGAGTTGTCTGAAAAAATGCAGTTGTTTCTTTCCATTGTTATCACAATCGCCTCTCATTTGGTGGCTCTTAACTATTGGCATGCATTGGCTCCCATCATCATCTGCAGTTCCTAGAATAGGACACAAGGGGGAACTGCTAATTCATACTTTGAAGCTGTGGTAGTTCTAAGGATTCCTACCCTGACTAGGTACAGGAGTAATGGATCTCCACCACCCCATTGGCTCCAAAGACAAGGGTTGGCCAAGAGGCAACCTGGTATAGTGAAAGGAGTCTCAGACTAGGATTGAGCAATCAGTATGTTGATGATCAAACAGGTTGTAAATTTGGGGAAAGCTTTGAAGGGAAACTGAGGAAAGTGTAAGATTTCAGCAGGTCGAGTTGGGAAAAGTGATAAAGGAAAGAATATTCTAGATATAGGAAATGATCTGAGCAAAGACCTGGAGGCAGGAAAAAGGAAATTTGTTTGAGGAGTAGAGAACATTACAATTTGATTGGACAGAGAATAAACATCATGTTTTAACAGCTCTGCATGGAAGATTTCCTCAGGCTTTTTCATTCTCACAACTCACAGAATTATTTCCTTGTTTATTTAGTTTTTTTAAAGTGATGTTTTCTGAAGAGGTCAGGGTCTCTCCTACAAGAAAACACCTCCAGTGTGGACCAAAGCCCATATCTTTTTAAGAAGGGTCATGCTACTTAGTAACCAATCATTGTTGCCTCAGAGGTCTCTCTTTCTGGGAGTACCTGTTGTTGATTTAACATTCTTTCACAAAGACATCTGGGTTCTGCTCATTGGGATCACAGACTGGCCGCTGCTGGCTGACCCACCAGTAATCGAAATTCTCCCAGATAACCTGGAGCCTATTAATCAAGGCCAGACTCCCAGCCATGTTATCACTCAGTCATGACCTTTACCAATAGGCAGTTCTCTGGAGACACAAAGCCCAGGATCAAATGAAGGGGGGAGGGGAAATAGTTCCTAAACTATGATCAGGCTTTTTGAGTTGTCTGCAGCCTTCACGGGATAATTATTGGAGCTCAGGCTCCTCTTTTCACTACCCTTTCCTGCTTTGCCTTCTCTTTCCATTATGCCTCCTGGACTTTACTCATGTCCCTAATTTTATCATTATCTTAGACCTCTGCTTCCCCCATGGTACCATGTGAGAAGTGTTGAATATGGAGTCACCAGATCCAAATTCAAATCCAAATGCCATATACTACCCATTTCACCTTACCCAAGGTCAATCAAGGGAGTACATTACTCAACTTCTCCCTGGCTTTCTTTCTTCATCTATAAAATGAGATTTTCAGTCCATAGTCTTTGAGGTTTCTTCCATCCCTAAATGTATGATGATATGATATATTTGTGTTGTCTCTCCCAGCGGAAAATAAACTCCTTGAGAACAGGAACTGTCTTACCTTCATATTTTTATTCCCAGTACTTTACATAGGACTCAATGCATATATACTAAATTCTAAGGCCTCAGAGATTTTCTAGGTGTTTGACCCTGGCCAAATCACTTAAACTTGTTTGCCTCAGTTTCCTCATTGGTAAGATGACCTGAAGAAGGAAATAATAAATCATTCCAGTATCTTTGCCATAAAAACCCCAAATGGGGCCATGAAGAGTCAGACATGACTGAACAACAACACTAACCCCTAAATAAATGATTCAGTCATTCATACTAATTTAGTCTTCTTTCACTCAGAGAAACTAAGCCCCTCCCTCCCCAGGAAACACTGTATCCTCAATCATCCTCTCTAGTACCAAAAGTACCTTTTTTCATGCTCCACACACACACACACACACACACACACACACACACACACACAAACCACAAGTAGACTCCCTTATTTTCATCCCTACTTTTAGACTCTCCCTCTGCCACCATTCCTCAGTTTTTGGTCCATTCATTCCATGTATGTCACCTTATTCCATTCTTTGTAGGCATCTACTGACCTCTAGCTCATTTATCCACCTTCTTAAGGGGTTATACCTCTGTCTCACAGCCTTTTTCAAAATCCTTCCCTCATTCTTGGGACTTCAAAAGAAACGCTGAGATCTCTTCCAAAATGCTGGTTTCCCAGTCCATCAATCTCCTAAATGGCCTGCAATTTCATTGTACCTCTGAAAGGTCAGTCCCTTGATCTCAATATTGCCCATAACTGAATTATTTTTTCCACAACTTGGAGTTCTGAAATTCCTTTGCTCATAGCTTCCTATTTTTTCCCACCCATAACTATATAAGAGTTACATGACCTGCTTCTCTTCTCATTTTTTATAGTATGATCTTTGATAATGATGATGATGTTTTCCTTCATTCTCAATCACCTACAGTAGTTAAAGCACTGAGCCTGAAAGATTAGAGAGACCTGAGTTCAAATGTGATCTCAGACACTAACTATGTGACCATGAGTCAAGTCACTTAACCTCTGTTTACTTCAGTATCCTTAGCTGTAAAATAATACCTACTTCCCAAGGTTGTATGAGGATCAAATAAGGGAATATTTGTGAAATACTTTCCATTGTCCTTGGCACAGACTAGGCTTTTAATGAATATTTCTACCTTTCTCATTCTTTCTTTTTTTTTTTTTTTTGTATTTTGTTTTTAGTTTTTGCAAGGCAATGGGATTAAGTGGCTTGCCCAAGGCCACACAGCTAGGTAATTATTAAGTGTCTGAGGCCAGATTTGAACTCAGGTACTCCTGACTCCAGGGCCGGTGCTCTATCCACTGTGCCACCTAGCTGCCCCTTACCATTCTTTCTTAAGTAATTTATGTTTTCCACTTTATTAAAGATGAATTGCCAACATCTTTCCATATCTCCTTCTATCTCCCTCCTCTAATACCCATTTTGTCTTTCCTCCCAAATCCTTTGGAATCATTCATGCCTGAACAAATTCCAACTCTGGATCATCTCCATCCTCTACCTCGGAAGTTCCTACCACCCATAGACATGGAGAAATTCACAATTGTACAACTGGTTGAATAAACTTTTCAATAGAATTCACCAGACATTTATTGTGTGTAAGGCACGATTCTAGGCAATAAGGTACCAAAACAAAAAGGAAGTCAATCCTGGTTGGGGATAATAGATAAAGATAAATAAGCATAGGGTTAGGAAAATTGAGGAAAATACTAAATGAGATGATCAGAGTAGTTCTATTTTAGACATAATGAATTTCAGTTGCCTGCAAGCTTTGTAGGAGGAGATAGCTAGGAGGAAGTTGATAATGCTGGACTATGGCACAAGAGAGATCTTAGGGCTGAATCTGTGAACAGAGATGATAATTGAATCCATGGGACCAGATGAGATTACCAAGAGAAAGGATGAAAAGAAGAGAGAAATGGAAAGCAGAAGAGGAAGCCTTACACAAAGCCTGGGAAATTTCTATGCTAAAACTTAGAGATGGAAGATGACCAAGAAAAGGAGACTGAAGAGCATTCACACATGAGATCCAAGAAATCCAAGATCCACTCATCAAAGGCAAAAGAGGAACACATCCAAGAGAAGGGGCAATAAATAGTATAAGAAGTTAGAGAGAAATCAAGGAAGGTTAAACTTCTGTTCTGTTTTTCTATCTTTCCTAGCCAAAATATCTCTGCTTTCTTAGTTCCCAAACTTCTTAACTTTTTGTTTCTAACTCCACCTCTTTATACTCTGTACTTCTATCTATAACATTACCAAGGATATCTTACCTGACCTTTCCACCAGCCTCTTCTCATTCCATGTTCTTTGACCTCTCTGCAACTTTTGATCCTTTTGACTAACTTCTCCTGCTGGAAACTCTCTCTTTCATTGGTTTTACCAATACTGCTTTGTCCTGGTTCTCCTGCTTGTCTCATTGTAACTCCTTAGTCTCCTTTGACTGAGTCATCATTCATCTCTTGCTCCTAAGTGTTCCCCAGGGCTCTGTGATGAGCCCTCTTTCCTACTCCTGCTCATTTGGTGATCTCATATTTTTTATAGATTAAATGATTGCCTCTATGAAGAAAACTATCAAATCTTCATATCAGCAATAATCTCAGTTCTGAATTCTAAACCCTCCTTACCAACTGTCTGTGGGCTAGCTTCACCTGAATGTCCTATTGGCATCTCAAGCTCAACATGTGTTAAACAGAACTTAATACCTTCACCCTTAAGCTTGTCCCTCTTCCATATTTTCCTCTTTCTCTGGAAGGCTCCCACCATCCTTTCAATCACTCATTTTTTTAACTTTGATGTCATTTTGTACTCCTTATTCTCCCTCATTACCACACTCATATTGATTCTACCTCCACAATATCTCTTCCATGTATCCCTTCTCTTGTTTTCATAGCCACATATTATAAAGGTTAGGGATTAAGCCTTTATTAAGTGCTTTTAATATGTCAGGTATTGTGGTAAGCAGTTTACAAATATTATCTCATTGGATCCTGTATGTAATTATTATAGGTAATCATGTCTCACTTGAACTATTGTAATAGCCTCATAATTGTTCTCCATGACTCTAGTCTCTCCCCTTCTCTAACCTCTTCTCCATAAAGCTACCAAAATAACATTACTAAGTCAGAGGTCTTATGAAGTGAACCCTGTGCTCAAAAATTTTCAGTAGTTCCCTATTGCCATTAGGATAAATACAAATTCCTCAAACCCGGCAATTAAAACCTTTCACAATCTGGTTTTAATTTTCCTTTCTAGACTGGTTTCATATTAGTTCCCTTATGTTCTCTTTATTCTGACCAAATTGACCTACAGGCTATTTCCTCCTGTCCTAGTGCCCCCAATTCCTAGAAGTTGGGATGGGATCATTCCCTCCTCGTCTCTTAAATTATAATCTTTCTTGAAGACTCAGCTACTTCCTGCAAAAAGCTTTCCTTCCTCCTCTATACCAACCTTCTTAGGGCTCCCTCTTCCACAAATTATCTTGCAATTATTTATCTGTTTATATTTTTTACCTCTCCCTACCCTCCCACCCCCAGTAGAATGTAAATTTTGCAAGAACAAAGAATGGTTTTGTTGTTGTTGCTGTTGTTTTGAAGGTTGCTTTGCATGGACAGAATCAAGAACAATGCTTTTTATACAGCAAGAGCTTAATAAATGTTCAGTTGAATTGAAGAGAGCAGTGAAAGGACCTGATGACTGGACCTCCTGGAGATAGCCACTTGGCTACAGCATCCCCAGAGGCATCCCTGGAAAGAAAAAGAAATAGAATGCATCCTGAGGTTGACTGCAACTAGTGTTAGGGGAGGTGGGGGTTGAGGACTAGCATAAGTGCTCAGTTCCATTACTAAGTCTGTTTTGCCCTTGCTTTGCTGGCCTGCTGCACACAATTCCACAGAGAGCTGCTGCCCTCCTCTTGTCAGATGGAAAGATGTTCAAAGGGAACATTGTTTTCTTGTTAGATGAAGTTTTCTACGCACAAAGACACATATACTGATCCAGAGGGGGATTGATTTTCACTTATCTTATTTTTCCCACCATGCACACATTCTCTGATAAGATTTTTGTTTTTGTCACATCCTATTTCTTTGTCAGCATCAAACCCCTTTTTAATTGAAAAGAAACACAGGCTCAGACACAGAGAGCAACTGATTCAGAGAGAAAAGGTGAGATGAGATTTTAATTCTTAGTGTCCATCTGAGAGTTGAACAAGGCCAACCATGAGGCCACAGCTCAACACCTCAACTTCCTTCAATATGAGGAAGTTCCCAAAATGATCCCCTTCCAGCTCAAGGAATTCAAGCCATTTCAGAAGAAGTAGGGATCTTTTAGGAAAATAATGAGCTTAGTTATTCTCCCTGTTTAGTTTTTTCTCCAGAAGAGATTGTGAAGAGATTTTTCTGCCATGGGGATAGGTTTCATGGTCAAGGGCTAGAGATGAAAGAATGAAATGATCTCTCCTTTACTAAGGCTGAAGACAACCAAGCTCCCAAAATGACGATTTGACAAAAAGGATTAGAGAGGGAAATATTATTAACATCTGAGATAACTTGTTACTCTACTTTTGGAAAGGGTAGGAATCTCCAAGGGTATAATTTTTTTTTAGGTTTTTGCAAGGTAAACAGGGTTAAGTGGCTTGCCCAAGGCCACACAGCTAGGTAATTATTAAGTGTCTGAGACCAGATTTGAGCCCAGGTACTCCTGACTCCAGGGCCAGTGCTTTATCTACTATATGCCACCTAGCCTCCCCCAAGGGAATAAATTTTCAGGGTTCCTAAGGCCTCTGACCCTGGAGTCATGAGGAAATACGAAGAATTCAAAATGTATAAGTGACATAGGGATCTCTGACTTTGACCTATTATTGCCCAGCTCTTTGAGTGTACTCTGCACCTAAGACCCTATGTACCCTATCCCAGGGCCCAATGCACAAGGATTATGGCAGGGATATATACAGTATCAAAAATCAAGAACACCAACACAAGTAATCAAGCCTCTAAGTTATGTTCCACTGTTATGCCATCAAAATTTTCTACCAGACTTCGTTGCTCCCTTTCCTTCCAACAGTCAGTTTTACAGGGGAGGAGATCCCCTCAGAAGCCTAAGAATGGAAGATGACCAAGAAAAGGAGACTGAAGAGCATTCAAACATGAGATCCAAGAAATCCAAGATCCACTTATCAAAGGCAAAAGAGGAACACATCCAAGAGAAGGGGCAACAAATAGTATCAGAAGTTATAGAGAAATCAAGGAAGATTAAACTTTTTTATAAACTGCATTTATAAACTACTTTCAGGCAATTTAAAAACAGAAGTGGGAATAGATGCCTTATTAGGACAAAATGAAAGCATCTACTGCCCTCTCCCCTCCAACAGTAATCATTCATATTTATATAGTGCTTAAAGATTTATAAAATGCTTTCCCCAACAATTCTGTGAGGTGGGTAGTACAAGGGAAGCCATGTAATGTGATAGAACAACTATTGAATTTGGAATACTGACATTGTAGTCATGGGATCTGAATTAAAATCCCATTTCTGAGCTTGGATATTTAACTTCTCCAGGATTTAATTTCTTCATCTCTAAAACGGAAGAATTAGACTTCTTGTTGTTCAGTCATTTCAACCATGTTGGGCTCTTTGTAACCCCATTTGGGATTTTCTTGGCAGAAATACTGGAATGGTTTTCCATTTCCTTCTCCAGCTCATTTTATAGATCACGAAGACAGTTTACAAATCAGGAAGACTCATCTTCATGAGTTTAAATATGACCTCAGAGACTTGCTAGCTATATGACCCTGGGCAAACAAGGCAAAATAAGGTCAGACTTGAACTCATGAAGATGAGTCTATCTGAGTCCAGGTCTAGGGCTCTATCTACTGTGCTACCCAGTTGCCCCAGAATCAGACTAGATGATGTTTAAAGAACTTTCTAGCTTTAAATATTATTTTGCCTCTATTGAAATTTTATTTAATATATCCAGTTACATGCAAAGTTTTCCACATTCATTCATTTTCAAGTTTATGAGTTCCACATTTTTTCATTACTCTCCCTTCCCTCCCCCTCCTCATGGCAGCAAACTGGTAAAAGTTGTACATGTACAATCATGTTTAACATCATTCCATATTAGTCATGTTGTGAAAGAAGAATTAGAATTAAGAGGGAAAAAACCATGAGAAAAAAGGAAGAATATGGGTTTTTTTAAGTGAGTCTAGTATGCTTTATTCTGCATTCAGAATCCATAGTTGTTTTCCTCTAGACATGGATGGCATTTTTCTTAGCAGGTCTCTCAGGGATTGTCCTTGATTGCTGAACTGTTGAGAGGGGGCTCTAAATCTTTGATCTTATGACTCTAGTATTCTTATTCCCACTTTACAGATAAGGAAAATGCAGCTCTGAAAAACCATGATTACCCAGGTATCTTTCTGAAGCAGAATTCAAACCCAACCTTGTGATTCTATACCATGCTGCTTCTTAAGCTGCCATACTGGCAACATGGTTGGTGTTTTGGTGGTAACTCAAGGATCCCCAACCACAAGACCAAGAAGTAGAGGCATAAAGAGAGAGGAATCAGGATACCCTGACTTCAATCACAAAACAACGCAATCGTCAAAAATACTTAACTTGGGCAAGAAGGATCAGGCAAGAACTGAGTGCCTCTTCAAGTTCTACAGGACCTGGATGTAAATGCTATTCTGCTCTTCATTGCCTATTTTATGATCTTGGGCAAAGAAGAACTTCTCTGACCTTTAGTTTCCTCTTCTATAAGAATTAGGGGCTGGGGCGGCTAGGTGGCACAGTGGATAAAACACCAGCCCTGGAGTCAGGAGTACCTGAGTTCAAATCGGGTCTGGTCTCAGACACTTAATAATTACCTAGCTGTGTAGCCTTGGGCAAGCCACTTAACCCCATTTGCCTTGCAAAAACTTAAAAAAAAGAATTAGGGGTTAAGCTAGGCAATTTCCAGGATCTCCTTGAACTCTAAATCTATGATCTCATGACCCTAAGGTCTGGTATATGCCCAGCTCTGTAATAGTAAAGATAGTAGAAAGAGCAAACACAGTCTTAGTTGAGGAGACAAAAATAATGTAGTGGAGAAGGACTTTTGACTTGGAGTCTAGAAACCTGGGCTCAAGCTCTAACTCCTACATTTACCAAAACTCTGACCCATGGGAAATCATTTCATTTTTCTGTGACTCAGTTTCCACATTGTAAAATGGAAGTCATAATTCTTCCACTATCTACTTGTGGTAGAAAAATGCTTTATAAATCTTAAAGGATTGTAGATATGTGGACTATTATCTTTATGGATAGAAAAAATGGAGAAGAATTTGGCACTAAATGGTGTGCTAGGTGGTACAGTTGTTAGAGTGCTGGGCTTAGAGTCAGAAAACATCATTCTGAGTTAAATTTGATCTCATACATTAGCTCTGTGACTCTGAGCAAGTCATTTAACCTATTTTGACTTGGTTTCCTCAGCTATAAAATAATCTGGAGAAGGAAAGAGCAGTCAAGAAAACCTGAAATAGGTCACAAAGAATTAGTTACTCAACAACAACAATATTGTAGGAGCTCAGAGAAAAGGATCTATGGAAAAAGTGGGATCCAAGAGAGGCTTCAAAGTGTCAGCTGGAGTCACAAAAGAGGCATGAACAAAGAAGTGGGAGAAGGGATTCCAACAATGAAAGCAAGGATTCTGGAACAATTCATGAACAGGGAACTAGTTGGAGAACAGGGAGGAGGAGAAGCATGTTTAGGCCTGGAGCATAGGTTATGTATTGGGGAGAGAAGGAAGATAATCTCCTCCCTGGACCTTGGGGTCTTGTGATACCCTCACTACCCAGATCTCATAGTAGTCATACTCTTTCCTTATCCAAAGGGCATCTCTTTCAGGGTCAATGTTTAAGTGACTTCTAAGATTTCATGTAATTAGCCTGGCAAAATATACTGTGTTATGAGACATTTTTAGCCATTGGTGATATGTGGATTTGTTTTACTTGACTTATGCTTATTTATTATAAGGGAAGTCTCTTTTTTATTTAAGGAACAGAGAGTAAGGGCAGTTCATGATAGCACTGTCAAAAAAGGATCATTGAGATTTTTTTTAATTGCACAGAAGAGAAGAAAAAGTTCAGAAGACAGTTCAGGACAAAAAGAAGTTCAGAATAATTTGGAAACTGATGCCCTAATTTATTGTACTCTTAAAAAAGCAAGCTGTTCATAATAAACAAACTTTGTTGTTTCACATACAAATCCTTTTTCTATTCTTTGTTATAGAAATATTCATTTTTTGTTGATGTCAGTCAAATGTAGAATAACAATAAAATAATTTATAAAAAATAAAATAAATTGTATTGCTAAAGAGAGCCAAGAACCTCTCTCTCATTTCAGGCAACTAGTCTATGAATACAGCTCTATCTTTGTTGTCTGATATAGAGGAGTAACTAATGATGGAAATTTCAGGCACCATAGAAAGCCAATGGGGGAGATACTTGGTTGTATATGGGCCTTTGGCCAGCATACTACTACATAGGTAGCTGCCAGCACCACTTACCCACTTATGTGGAGGTCCTTCCCTGTAGCTGTGGCTTTGTTTCCTTCCCTAGTCACTAACCCTCCCAATATGAGGTGCCCACAGATTCCCAGTTTATCAGGCCTGGCCAAAAAGTGGTCAACAGGGACCTTTCCCATCTTGCCAAGGTCTGGCTGGCCTTTTCCACTGAGGAACTCCTGACTCACAGGCAACCCCAAGCCAGCCCATCCATGAAAACGTTGCTACAAAGAATGGACCACGTGGAGAAATTCCGCTCTTAGTGAGCTAATCCTGGATCCAGGAGGACTGCCTGGCGAGAGCTTGTGGTCTCATCAGAGTTTATGGACAGGAATTAATCATGAGCCTCAGGACAGCTGGGGTTAAGGAGGATGATGGGGACGAATGGGGGGAGGACTTTCCACCTCCTAATCAAGGAGGGAAAGAATTCTGTAGAATATCAATGGTGTTAAAGGCAAACCAGAGATTAGAAGAACAATAGAGGTGAGGAAAGAAGGGGACTGAGAACAGACCCTGGGAGCTATTGGACAGACTTTGGTTGATTAGCAGCCTGCCTCTTGTCCCTGAGAGAGAAAAAATGGTTGATGACATAGAGGGAAAAAACCATATTCAGGAGCCCAGGAGATACTTGCCCTTAGTTTGAAAGGTCAGGCTTTTCGGTTATCTTACCTACCTAGTAACAAAAGCCAACATAGAGCAGCCTTTAAAATCCAACTCAAAATTCATCACATGTGTGAAGCTTTTGAGATGTCAGAAAGCATTCTGTGTGCCTTAAAGTCCTCTGTACTGTGAATTATCAAAATTGATCCAAATATACCAATTTGTCAATACCCCCAGGAGCTACTCTGATTTTCATCAATGCAGATACTCCTTTCATTGATATAAATTGCAATCCCTTTGTGACTCAGAATGGGATTTTCAAGTGTGGCTATGGCTGATATGTCCACAGACAGGTGGATGATGTACCTCTTGGAGCTTAACTAAAATGTTGTCTTTCACATTCAGCATGCCATTATTGATGCTTTTAATAATAAAAACTCACATATACATACTTATATTACAAAAGCTGGGGGTGGCTAGGTGCCACAGTGGATAGAGCACCAGCCCTACAGTCAGGAGTACCTGAGTTCAAATCTGACCTCAGACACTTAATAATTACCTAGCTGTGTGGCCTTGGGCAAGCCACTTAACCTCATTGCCTTGCAAAAACCTTTAAAAAAAAAGCTGCAAGATTTTTGTAAGGCTTACAGAACACTTTCTATACAACAACCCTGTGAGGTAAAGAGATATTGTACTATCTTCATTTTATAGATCAGGGAAGGGCAGCTAAGGGGTACAGTGGATAGAGCACTCAGCTTAGAATCAGGAATATTCATTTTCATGAGTTCAAATCAGGTCTCAGATACTAGCTATGTGACCCTGGGCAAGTCACCTAACCCTGTTTGCCTCTCACTTTCTCATCTGCCAAAATTAATTGGAGAAGGAAATGGTAAACCACTCCAGTATCTTTGCCAAGAAAACCTCAAAAAACAGAGTTGGACAAATGACCAAACAATGACAATATAGATCAGGGAGACTAAGCTATTTGCCTGCAGTCACACAGCTGTCAAGATTCAAACCCAGCTTGATTAGTTTTAGGCCACGTCAGTACTTTTTTCACTACATTGTATGTAAATGTAAAAGGGATATTACAACATACACCCTTATATAATTGTCTGCTGCTTCTTTTGATCTGTACAGTTCTATTGTTCTCTTCTTCTATCTATAGATGAGTGTCCATCTGTCCATTGTCTCATCTCCCCTCAGTTCATAAGTTTCTTTCATGCAATGATTAACATTCTTGACTCACATGTACAAAATTAGTTAAAGCAACTTTTTTTATAAAGGTAAAAAATTGGAAACTAAGGACATTCCTGTCTACCAAGGAACTGAACAAAGAATGAATTCGATAGAATACTACTGTGTTAGGAGAAATGCTGAAATGGGCAATTTCAGAGAATCTTAGAAAGATTTTATGAACTGGTACAGAATGTAATGAGCAGAAGCAAGAAAATAATTTTTGTAGTAACACCATTGCAAAGATGAGCTACTTTGAAAGACTTAAAAATTCTAGTCAATGCAAAGACCAGCTAGGAATACAGATGACTTGAGATGAAAAATACTATCTACCTCCTGACAGAGGTGATAGACACAAGTTGTAGAATGAACACATTTTTGTATATAGATAATACGACTTTGTTTTGCTTAACTGTGCATATTTGTTGCAGGCCTTTTGTTGAGGGGGGTTCAACTAAGGGAAAGAGGTGGGAGTGAAAGAAATAAATGTCTATTATTTTAAAAAATAATTTTAAATATCTTGCTTTTTAAATCCTAATACAAACATTGAAACACAAAGTGTTATAAGTAATGCATTGTTTTGTTTATCTGTACAAACATCTTCAATATCATAATTGTAAGCCACAAATAATATAGACAAGGTCAAATGAGCAGAGAGGTAAGATTAAAATTCATTAATTTTATTGGCATGGGTTCTTCCTCCACTAAATCAGTCTACAACCCTTCAAAGAAAGTCTTTGAGGTTTGTTGTGGGTAAAAAATTTATCACACTGTGCCTGACCTGGTAATAGACTTGTGATCCTAACCAGTCTTATCCTCAGTACAGTCTATTCCCAGTCCTGAAATGAAAGCCTTTCCAGCCTGGCTAGGACCTACACAGTTTGTACTCTGTTAGTAGAGCCTTTGAGAACTCTTCTGGCCTCCAGGCCACCAAGAGACATGGAGAAGAACTTTAGAGAAATGTAGTCATTCTAGCAAAATGAAAGAACACAGAGGCTCCTGGGAGAGCATTGTGTAATGCTTCTTCTCAACTATATTAACTTCATCTGCTGGCTGTATTGAAATCTCCTTAAAGGAAAAGATCATAGGTTGTACTTAGTACCTAGGCTTCTATAAGGTGTTTACTAAATATGGACACAGGATCATCTCTGGTTGACACCATCAAATCCAACCCCCTCCTTTTACAGGAAACTGAGGAAGAAAATAAGTAAATGACCTAATTCAGGATTATACTTTGATACCAAGATGCCACCCTAAAGGTTCTGTCAACATGATTTTTTTCCCCTTTTTTCCATCCTCTCCCCAATAGAAGTTCAGTTCTTCAGGCTGAACATGGATTTGGGACACTTTTCAACTTTTCTTTTCCTCCCAACCACTCTTTTCCATCCTCTTTATTTTCTTTCCTGGATCCAATTTCTTTCAGAACATCCTCAGTTCAAATGAAAGCTTCTCTATCTGCTCTTCTTAAGTCATCATTTTTTATCTTCATCATAGCAAGCAAGTCATTCAACTGGAGGGGAATTAAATGAGGTAAAGTGAAAAAGTATAAAAGGAATCTGAAGGTGAATCAAACCTCAAAAGAAAAATCTTTGAAGGCTTAGCACATGGGAAGAATTTGAACCCAGACAAATTTGAGGTAGGATAGAGAATAACTAGATGGTTGACTTGTCCTTAGGGGTATTGGGTGAGCCTGACTTGTTAAATTGCAAAGTAGGCAGTTTGTCTTCAAGATAAATTCATCTTTTTTTTTGCCATCTTCCCCTACACTGATCCTTAAGATTTAATTCTCAAATCATTTTTTCATGTGTATCTTGTCTATCCAATTAAACCAAATGCCTCTGGAGAGCAAAAACCATGTCTTAATTTTTTCTTATCTAACCTACTCATATCCAGGAAGGGACCAGGTACATAATATTTAATGAATATTTGTTGATTAGCTTTGCTTTTAGTCGGGCCTGAGTGAAAGAGGTTTAGTTATTAATATATCCAAGGTATGTATTTTCTCATGAGGTCTACCCACTCTGTATGGCATATCCTCTGTTCACTTCTCTAGCTGAGTTGGAATAAGTCTTTTTGAGAACATGATGTCTGTTGTTTTTCCTTCATTCACACTCAAATTTATATTGTCAAGGACAATGGTCTTATGACACAGTGTCACTCATAATCATTTAAATCCTTGGTGTACTCTCTATGTGATGAGTCCCTTTTTGTGATTCAGTTGTTTTAATCATGTCCAGTTCTTCATGACCCTGTTTGAGGTTTTCTTGGCAGAGATACTGGAGTGGCTTGCCATTTCCTTCTCCGGCTCATTTTACAAATGAGGAAACTGGGACAAATAGGGTTAAATGACTTACCCAGGGTTACACAGTTAGTAATTGTCTGAGACTAAATTGAATTGAGGAAGATTAGTCTTTCTGATTCTATGCCCAGTGCTCTATCCACTGTGCCAACTAGATGCCAATGAGTTCCTTTAAAAGCTACCTATGAATATCAGCTCTGGAACTCTTTACTTCTCTTCTAAGATTAATATGGCAGTGTTTTGGGTAATCAGTTATGAAAATTGTGACCTAAACCCCTACCAGTATAACCCTCTCTATTCATAGACCATGTCAAAAGTACAAATCACATAACAACCTATGAATATTGGATTTGGAATTCTTTATTTCTTTTCTAAGATTAGTATGGCAGTGCTTTGGGTAATCAGTTATGAAAACTGTGATCCAAACCCCTACTAGTATAATACTCTCTATTCATAGATCATGTCAAAGGTACAAATCATATACAAAGTACATAACTAAAACATAAAGCAATGAAATAACAAGGGAGCCTTTCTTTGTTCTCCTATACACAAATGGGTATAATTCCTTATAGAATAAGGGTTGAAATTTCCAACAGGAAACTATACCTCATCTCATCTCAGTATTTTCTTTGTAGTTAGTATTAAGATCCCCCAATCTTTTGGGGCTGGATTTGTATCAACCTCAATTTTATGTTCTGTTTTTGTGGAGGCATTCTCCTGGGGTCACATCTTAAATAGTTTTTGGAACCTAAATGTATGAAATACAGACAATGGCATTGGCATCTCTTGCACAGTAAATAGCATCCCAAGAGGGATCCTTGCCCATGTAGGCATAATACCTCAGGCGGCTTGTTTCTTAGCCCAGTGAATGAGATTTTCCCAAGAACATCCAGCACAGTGAAGTACAACCAGACAAGGAAAGCCACCCACAAAAATCAAATCCTTTACAGCTGCACTACTCACTCTACAATCAATACACTCAGCTATATAACCACTGTATAAGGGCTAATTTAGAAGCACCAACTCAGAGATCCCAGATCTCCCTGCTTTATCTGTTGCCAACAGGCAACCTAAGAATAGATTGACACTTTCTTTAGACCCACTGGATATAGTTGTTTTCTTCTACAATCTCCCTGTCCTGACTTGCAGTTGTGGTCACCATTTCTTCAAGGAATACCAGTTCAGCACAAATGACCTGGATGTGACAAGAGAATTCAATCAATTCAATTCAACAAACATTATTCTGGGGATAAGGCACTTATTTGTGCTATGGATAAAAACATAAGACATAGCCCCTTCTCTTCAAGTAGCTTATAGTTTATAATAATAATAATAATATAAAAAATAAAATATACACAAAGCCTTATAGTAAAAATTAGAATAGAATGAGAGAATGCTGGGAAAAATCTTTGCAGGGGAAATGTCTACTATTTTTGAGAATGATTAACATATCTATCATTTTGTCTAAGGATAAATTTTTTTATCACTGAGTTCTCACTGAAAATACTGGTCCAGTGAAAGATATTCACTTGATGCCTTCAGTCATTTTGCACTTCTGTTTGTATGTTAATACTTCTTGCTGATTGGATCAGGGAAAACTTTACAAAAGGGATGGCCCCTGAGTTCAACTCTGAAGCAAAAGAAATATTTCAACCAGATATGGTGGAAGGTGTGAGTAAGATGAGGTCAGGTAATGGCAACTACTCCAAATTATCTGAAAAACAGATACTCTACTAAGTGCAGTAGAAAGGAAAATAAGGCTGGAAAAAGGAGGTGATGACAGAGGTAAAAGAATGGCAGAATGTGGAGCTGGTGATTTTTTTTTTTGGTAGGTACTACAATGCTAATTTCAAGATTTCATGGAATCTAGTTGTGATGTTTTGGAGTTGGTGAAGCAGAAATTATAGACAGGGTGATGTTAGGAATTTATAGCAGTAATCCAACTGAGAAGAAGTAAGGACTTTAGTATAAATGACCTTTAGAGTTTGTTTTATCTCCATGGTCCTTTCTGGGGACATGGAAACCATAAGTAACAAGTGTCCCATGCATGTCCTACTCTGTGTTAAATCAGAAATGCCATGGCAATATCACTGGAATTAGGAAAAGCTAGTTTCCAATAAAGAGTATTAACCTAATGGTTCTTGGAATTTCCAGGATCAGAATCCAGAATATTGGAGGAATCTATCTCTGGAACTAGAAGAAGACCTCAGAAGTCCTCTATGGTAGTCCATTCATTTTACATGTAAGTAAATAGAAACTCAAGGAGGATGTTTGTTCAAGGTCATAGAAGGTCTATAAAAGGATCTTTTAAATCCACTCAGCATCAATTTAATCTTCTGGAGAAAAAACAACAACCACCCAGGGTAGAGTGAGGAATTAACTTGTCCAAAATCACAGCCAAATGGAATTAAAGGATTAAAGCCTCTTAGTGTTGTTCTTTAATAGCAAACTACAAAATCTGGGGGAATGGGAGCCCAAAGCAGAAGTACCCATTTCCCACCATGAACCATCAGAAGGTACAAGACTAAGGAAACCTTTTTGCATTGGAATGTTGTCAGTAGTGGGAACCTGAAATTGTGTCTGATCATGAGGCATTGTCCCTGGTACTGAGTGACTTTGAACTGTGTCTTTTTTGAACCCCGATGGATTAGGAGACCCTAATTACCTATATAAAAGAAGCGAGTGAGACCTGACTTTCAGGGTGACTTTTTATTATAAGAAATAAGCAAATGACTGAGAAGACCTCTTCTGATTGGCAACTTTTTTTGTTTTCACTGGTTAATAACACTCATAAATCTCTCAAGATGCAGTTTCTGTTCTCTACAGACATAGGTAGACCTCACCATCCTCTTAAGAACAAGATTCTCTTTTGTGATAGTGATTAATATTCCTGAGCAGCCTTTGCTAATTCATACTGAATAGTTTCAGATATTCCAGCTGTTCTTCCCCTGTCTGACTTTATAACTTAGTATGAAATAGTAGAGGAGCACTGGATGTGAAATCAGATGACCTGGGTCCAAATCCCACATCTTTCACTTTTAAGTTCACATATCTTGACGTAGAAGAGACATTACAGGTCATCCATTCCAATCCTACCAACTTGCAAATGAGGAAACTGAGGCCCAATATGCTTACATCTCTTACTGAGATTACACAGGTAATAAGAGACAGGATTTGAACCCAGAACCTCTAACCCCAGGGTCTGTCTTTCTACTATACATCACTGCCTCTTTATTATTGCCTATATGACCTTGGAAAAGTAATTTAACCTTTTTGGGCATGTTTTCTTATGTATATAAAATGAGGATGTTGTATTATATGGCCTCTTAGGTCTTTACAATTTTAAATTTATGATACCATCATCCACTTCTACCCTTTCTCTACCTTTCCTTGACAATTCTCAATTTCTCCTGGTCCTCTGAGGTATACAGATCATATCTTAACAGAGTTCCCAGTTCATATAAAATGTATGATGAAAAGTCTGGGAATCTCAAGAAAGAATAATCCTTAGAGCAGGTCTGAGCCCAGCTGAATGTAGAGGAAATGTTGTAGCAGGAGAAGCTGTAGATTTAAAATCAGAGAACCTGGGTTCAAATCTTAACTGTGCTAAATATTATTTCTGTGACTTTGGACAAGTCATTTCTTCTTTATGGACTTCAGTTATCTCATCTATATATATATATATATATATATATATATATTATATATATATTTATATATATATATATATCTGGCTAAATTATCAGGACCACCAATAAATATGAGGAAATGGAGAAACACTGGGATTAATCTGTATGTTGATGGCACCAACTAATGCAGGTAATTTACTGCTTCACTGATTTCTCTATGATTGAGTCTGGAAGGGAATTTAACTCCTGGTTAAGACTTTTGATAGACCATGTATTAGGATTTCGAGGAACATCAAGATCTTTGTAAAGCATGTGCTGGAAACTGGGTTCCATCTGAGGCTCAGGTAGTGTTCACTGTTTTTCTAAATGATGGGGCTATGATGGAGAGGTGTACATTTGCTGAACTGAATCTTATTTAAACAAACCTGTCATCATCAGTTCTCAAGAGTTTCCAGAGCTTCTTCTCTCACTTCAACCTTATGTCTTCTTCAAGGCTATGTCCTTCAGCTCTTACATTCCCTCTGAGCTTTTCTATGTAAGCTTTAATCTGCAGTAACTTCTCTCCTTCAGTTCTTGTGCTCTTTTGAGGCTTGTCACCTTAAACTCAGTTCTCAGTGATTTCTCATAATTTTCTTAATCATCTTACCATATTTACATCAAGCTTATATACATAAGATCAATTCTCAATGTTACCTCTGACCTTCTCTAAGGTCAGGCTTCTTATTTTCTAGGAAATGAATTTCTTCTAGATGATTCTTTCTTCTCTGATCCTTAGCCCACCTCCTCCAAACAATCCTAAGGTCATATTTTCTTCCTGTGATTTTCTTCTTAAATTCAGCTCTAAGAATCGCTATTTGTTTTCTCCTTCTCATGTCCTCTGCTAGCTTTCTCATTCAACTCTTATAATTGTATTGGAGCTCCCTTTCTAAGCCATACACTTGGTTCTCCAAACTTTACTTTCTCAACCCTAAATGAAATGTTTGTTAAATGAATGCTTTGTAAAATTTTTATGAGGTTGCTAACTGTTATTGGAATTTAAGCCTGTTTACCCCCCTTGTTTTTTTGCTATAGAAGAACATAGAAAGATTGTAGGAGGTGAACACACATAGAATTAAAAGAAAGTCTTGGGACCAGTCACCTCTTCCCAACTTTGGAATCATCCCCAGCTCTTCCTTCTACCTCCCATCACACATCCAATCAGTCACTGAGTATTGTTTATTCTAACTCCACATTTCTCTCTTACTTCCCCTTCTCTCCACTCACACGGTCATTACCCTCATTCAAACCCTCATCATCTTAATCTGGATTGTTTTATTAGTCTCCTTATTAGTATTGGTGTCCCTAACACAAGTCATTCCCCACACATAGCTGCCAAAGTGACATTGCTGAAGTACAAGTCTGACTGCTAAAGCACAACTCCTGCTTGAAAGTTTCCAATGGCTCCTTATTACCTCTAGAATTAAATAAATTCACCTCTGTTTGGCACTTTAAGCCTTTTGTATCTTAGATCTAGATATTACTGTCTTTCCTCCTGATGTTACTTCATATATACTTTAAATTTATTTATGTATGTAATTTTTTCCTTCCACTCAAATGCTGGTTTTTCTTCTTACCCAATTACCTTGTAATTTATTTTGCATCTCCTTATGTATGTTTTAGAAATATGGAAAGGAGATGGTTGCAAAGGGGAAGAAGGTATTATTTCAGGTTACCTAGAGGTCAAGAGGAATGAAGATTGAGAAAAGACCATTAGATTTGGTCATTAAGAGATCATCGAAAAAATAAAAAAAGAGATCATCGGTAACTTTGGAGAATGATGAGGTCTAGATTGTAAGGTTGAATGATGAGGTCTAGACTGTAAGGAGTTAGGAAGAACTGAGAACAATCTATGACTTATCAGCAGAGGTTCCATTCTAGCTTAACAAAAACCCTAGTACCCATTCCATTCCATGAGTTTCCTTTGTAAAATATTTTTTCTTTCTTTTTTCTTATTGTTTCTTTTTTTGGTATATTTATTTTGTACTATTACAACAATCTTGTTGTGTGAGTAAACATAAACTTCCCTCCCCCCCCCAGAAAGATGAGAAACCTCAAGAATAGTGAGAGGGGAGGGGAAGGAAACAAGATGGTGGCATGAAGGCAGCATTTCTGGAACTCCTTCCCCCCAAAACTCCAAAAATCAACAAATTATGACTCTAGCCAAAATTTAGAGGGGCAGAACCAACAGAAAGACTGAGTGATATATTTTCCCACTCCAAGATAACTTAGAAGTTCCACTGGAAAGGTATGTTTCACCAGGACCAAGGGTTGGAAAAAAAAGCCATGGCCATAGCGCAACCCAGCCCAGCCCAGCCCAGCCCAGAGTTCACTGGCAACAGCTTGAAGGGGCAGTGAGAGAACTCTGCTACACCAGAATGAGTGTGGAGTGAAGAGCACAAGCTGCAGAATCTGCAGTGAGAATCTGGAGAAAGCAGCCTGCACCCCCAGAGACATAAGGGGGTCAGGGAAGACTGCAGAGATTTCTCTGCTTTCCCTTGGGGTAGGACTCTGTGGCTAGGCTACACTCAGATCCAGGTTGCAGCTTGGGCTTCCATACTAAGTAGCCAAGCTGGATCCCTCCTTATAGCTCCAGGGCAAAGGGAAGTGGGGAGGGGGAGACATCTACATATCAAAGCAAAGGCAAGAGAGCATAAGACCTTGGAGGAATAAAGGTCCCAATGGGATGCCCCCTCAAAAAAACAACCCAAGGCCTTGGAAGTGCTGTCTTGGCCTGAGGAGATGAGTAAACTATAGAGAAGTACTTTAGTCCCATGGAATTTCAAAACACATACTCAGATGATGAAAAAATTGAAGCTTCCGTATCCAAAACCTCCAAGAGAAATAGAAAATGTGCTCAGACTATGGATGAACTGAAAAAAAGACTTTGAAAAGCAATTAAGGGAGATGGAGGAAAAATTGGGAGGAGAAATGAGAGCAATGCAGAAAAATCATGAAATCCAAATCAACAGCTTGGGGAAAGATATACAAAAAATACTGAAGAAAATAATATGTTAAAAACCAGTTTAGGCCAAATGGAAAAAAGCAAAACAAAAGGCAAATGAGGAGAAGAATGGCTTAAAAAGCAGAATTGACCAGCTGGAAAAGGAGATAAAAAAGCTCTCTGAAGAAAATAACTCCTTCAAATGCAGAATGGAACTAAAGGAAGCTGATGACTTTGCAAGAAATCAGGAAGAAATAAAACTCTTCCAAAAAAGCCAAAAATTAGAAGAAAATGTGAAATATCTCATTGGAAAAAAACTGACCTTGAAAACAGATCCAGAAGAAATAAATTAAAAATTATTGGGCTACCTGAAAGTCATGACCAGGAAAAGAGCGTAGACTTCAATTTTCAAGAAATAATCCAGGAAAAATTGCCTTGAGATCCTAGAAGCAGAGGGTAAAATAGAAATTGAGAGAATCCACTGATCACATCCTGAAAGAGATCCCAAAAGAAAAACTTTCAGGAATATTATAGGCAAATTCCCAAACTCCCAAATCAAAGAGAAAATTCTAAAAGCTGCCAGAATCAAACAATTCAACTACCAAGGCTCCATAGTCAGGATTACACAGGACCTAGCAGCATCTACATTAAGGGCCCATAGGGATTGGAATATGATATTCCGGAAGGCAAAAGATCTTGGTTTACAACTGAGAATCAACTACCCAGCAAAAGTGAACATTCCTTTTCAGGGGAAAAGATGGACTTTCAGTGAAACAGGGGACTTTCAAACTTTCCTATTGAAACAACCAGAGCTGAACAGAAAGTTTGATCGCCAAGTACAGGACTCTGGTGAACCATAGAGGGGGTGGAAGAGAAGGACTAACTATGAGGAACTTAATGATATTGAACTGTTTGTATTCCTGCATGGGAAGAAGATACTTATAAGTCATATGAACTTTCTCATTTATAAGAGCTGTTAGAAGGAGCATATATGTATAGACAGGGCACAAGAAGGAGCAGAATATAATGGTATAATATAGTAAAAAATGGAGTCAATGAGTGATAAAGGAAAGTACTGGGAGGAAAGAAAAAGAGATGAAGAAGAAGCTATGAAATTTCACATAAGAGTCAAGAAAAATTTTTTTCAGTGGAGTGGAAAGGGGGAAGGCTAGGGGGAAATGAGTGAGTCTTCATTCTCATTAGAAATGGTTCAGAAAGGAAATAACATATACACTTAATAGGGTGAGGAAATATATCTTACCCTAGAGAAAAATGAGAAGAAGGGGATGGGATAAGGGGGAATGGGGGGAGGGAAGGGAGGAATAGGTGACAAAAGAGAGGGAAGATCGAGGGAGAGGGTACTCAGATACAACACACTTTTGGACAGGGCCAGGATGAAAGGAGAGAGAGAATAGAATAAATGAGAGTGGGGAGGAATAGAGTGGAGGTACAGCTAGTAATAGCAACTGTGAGAAAAATATTGAAGCAACTTCTTTGATGGACTTATGATAAAGAAAGCAACTCACCCCAGACAGAGCCATTGGAATCTGAACACAGACTGAAGTACATTTTTTTTTCTTTTTTTCTCTCTATTCTTGACATTTCTCATCTTCTTAGTGTGGGGGGGTTATGTTTAGTCTTAAGTTTACTCTTATTGCACATTCAATTTTGATCAATATATAGCATGGAAACAATGTAAAGACTATCAGACAGTCTTCTGTGGGGGGGCTGGGAAGGGAGGAGGGGAAATTGTAAAATTCAAAACCTTACAAAAATATAAAAGTAAAAAGAATAATGAGAGGGGAAAAATATACTTCAGTCTATGTTTGCAATGGTTCAGTCTCTGGGATGAGTTGCCTTCTTTATCAAAAGTTCACCAGAGAAGTTGCTTCAATATTTTTTCCACAGTTGCTATTACTAGCTGTATTTCCCTTTACTATCTTCCTCCCCACTCTCATTTATTCCATTCTCTCTCTCTCTCTCTCTCTCTCTCTCTCTCTCTCTCTCTCTCTCTCTCTCTCTCTCTCCTTTCATCCTGTCCCTGTTCAGAAGTGTTGTATCTGAGTACTCTCTCCCACGATCTTTCCTCTCTTCTATCACCTACTCCCCCTTCCCTCCCCCATTCCCCTTATCCCATCCCTTTCCCCTCATTTTTCTCTGGGGTAAGATAGATTCCTATACCCTATTAAGTGTGTATGTTCTTTCCTCTTTGAGCCATTTCTGATGATAATGAAGGCTCACTCATCCCCCCTCACCTTCCCCCATTCCACTCCATTGTGAAAGCTTTTTCTTGACACTTATGTGAAACATCTTAGCCCCTTCTTCCTCCCCTTTCTCTTCCTCCCATTACTTTCCTTTATCACCCATCAACTTCATCTTTTTATATTCAGCGCTTTCCTGTGCCTTGTTTATATTTGCTCCTTCTAACTACTCTTATAAATGAGAAAGTTCATATGACTTATAAGTATCTTCTTCCCATGCAGGAATACAAACAGTTCAACATCATTAAGTTCCTCATAATTAGTCCTTCTCATCCACTCCCTCTGTGATTCACCTGAGTCCTGTACTTGGAGATTAAACTTTCTGCTCAGCTCTGGTTGTTTCAATAGGAAAGTTTGAAAGTCCTCTATTTCATTGAAAGTACATCTTTTCCTTGAAAGAGGATGTTCAGTTTTGCTGGGTAGTTGATTCTCAGTTGTAAACCAAGATCTTTTGTCTTTCAGAATATCATATTCCAAGCTCTACAAGCCTTTAATGTAGACACTGCCAGATCCTGTGTAATACTGACTATAGAGCCATGGTAGTTGCATTGTTTGATTCTGGCAGCTTTTAGTATTTTCTCTTTGACTTGGGAGTTTTATAATTTGGCTATAATATTCCTGGAAGTTTTTCCTTTGGGATCTCTTTCAGGAGGTGATTGATGAATTCCCTCAATTTCTATTTTACCCTCTGCTTCTAGGATCTCAGGGCAATTTTGCTGTATTATCTCTTGAAAAATGAAGTCTAGGCTCTTTTCCTGGTTGTGACTTTTAGGTATCCCAATAGTTTTTAAATTATCTCTCCTGGATTTGTTTTCAAGGTCAGTTCTTGTCCAATGAGATATTTCATATTTTCTTCTAAGTTTTGTTTTTTTTTGATATAGTTTTATTTCTTCCCGATTTCTCATAAAGTCATTGGCATCCTTTAGTTCCATTCTGCATTCAAAGGAGTTATTTTCTTCAGAGAGCTTTTTTAATCTCCTTTTCCAGCTGGCCAATTCTGCTTTTTAAGGCATCCTTCTCTTCATTTGCCTTTTGTTTTGCTTTTTTCCATTTGGCCTAAATTGGTTTTTAACATATTATTTTCTTCAGTATTTTTTGCATTTCTTTCACCAAGCTGTTGACTTGGTTTTCATGATTTATTTGCATCCCTCTCATTTCTCCTCCCAATTTTTTCCTCTACTTCCCTTAATTGCTTTTCAAAGTCTTTTTTTGAGCTTGTCCATAGCCTGAGCTCATTTTCTATTTCTCTTGGAGGTTTTGGATGCAAAAGCTTCAATTTTGTCATCTTCTGAGTATGTATTTTGGTCCTCCATAGGACCAAAGTAATTTTCTATGGTCAGAGTCTTCCTTCTGTTGTTTGCTCATTTCCCCAGCTTATGTCTGATTTACTGCACTTCCAAGGTTTTGGGGGGGGGGGGGGGTTGTGGGCAATCCACAGGGACTTTAATTCCTCCAAGGTTTTATGAGAGGCTCTGACTGCTCTTTTGCCTATGCTCTGGGATGTGCATGACCATAGGCCTTCCCCTCTTCCCTGGAGCTGCGAGGAGACTCCCTGCTCTGCTATGGTAATATGGGAGCCCAAACTGCAACCTGGATCTGAGTGTGGACAAACAGCAGAGTCCTGCTCCAGGGAGAGCAGAGAGACCTCTGTGGTCTCCCCCAACCCCCTTAACCATCTATGGGATGAGAACTCTGGAAGTGCTCGGTGGCTCCACTGATTCCCATTGCAGGTTCTCACCGCAGGGCTGCTCTGAGGCTGGCACTCCACTCTGGTGCAGCAGAGTTCATTTACCACCCCTTCCAACTGTCCCCAGTGATCTCTAGGCCAAGAAGTCTGGAAATCCCCCCCTCTGCCACAGACCCAGGCCCCTGGCCCGGCTGTACTGTACTGTGGCTGCGGCTCTTTCTAATCCTTATGAAATAGACCTTTCCTGTGGAACTTCTAAGTTGTCTTGGACTGGGAAATTGTATCACTCAGTCTTTCTGTGGGTTCTGCCCCTCTAAAATTTGACAGCTTTTGGAGTTTTGGGGGGGCAAGTTTCTGTGAATTCCTGCCTTCACACTGCTGTCTTGCCCTTTTTAAAATATTTTATTTAAATATTAAACATTTTTAAATGGATATTATTTCTTTTAATACTGCTGTATTTATCTATTTATCCATTCCCTCCCTCTTACTATATATTTAGGTATATTAAGAGCCTTTATTTTTGTCAGTGATCTTCTTGGGGTGTTTACCTAGCAGTGGAATCTCTGGGTCAAAGGATATGGACATTAATTTAATCTGAAGTGAGGGGATAGTTACAACTGCAGGAATTTGGAAAGGTGTGATAGAAGCAATGCATATCACTATAGACAAGATTTGATTGTTGATCAGCAGTTTTACAGATGAGTCCCAGAGTTGTTAAACTACTCACCTATAGTCAAATTGGTAGTAGCTGTTAGGGACAAGATTTGAAACCAAATCCCCTTATTCTATATCCAATGCTCTTTCCCCTGCATCAGATTGACTCTTCTCCTTCTTCCTGTACTCTAATCCTCTCCAACTCCACCATATCTTTCTCTAAACTTTCCCCATTTTCTTCTGCTTCCATTAATGGCTTAAGGACCCATTCTTACTAACTCCTCCACTGATTCATCTGCCTTTGTTTCCTCCACATTTTTACACTCTTAGGTTTGACTGAAAGGCATTTTATCTCCTCCCATATATTCCACTCCTGATTGCTCTTTTTTTCATATTCCCAGAGAAGAAATGAAGGCTGCTCCTTGATCTCCTCCACTCTCAGACTTCCCTTTATGGCCTTCTCTCACCAGCTTTTCCTCTGTGATTAATTCCATCCATCTGTTCCACTATCTCTAGATCCTATCTTCACTTCCCATAGACATCTCTGCGTGGTTTGGACTCCCAAGAATATCATGCCCTTTTCAGAAAGAACTGATCACCTGAAATCTCATCACCATGCTGATTGACTCAGTTTGGGATACTGAGTCCAATAATAATTTTTGTCCTTCATTTTTTAAGAAGACCACAACATCAGGGAGACGATGATGACAAGCAGATGAGTTGGATTTTGGTGAGGGGGGAGACTGTGCTAAGTCACACTTACTTCTCCAGAGTTATCTGGGTCCAGTGATCAGATATGAATCAGGATGACTGGAGATGACCCTGGATGTGGGGCAATCAGGGTTAAGTCACTTGCCCAGGGTCATATGGTTAGTAAGTGGTAAATGTCTGATGTTGGATTCAAATTCCCATCCTCCTGAATCCAAGGCCAGTGCTCTCTATTCATGACACCACCTGGCTGCCCCTTCAATACTGAGTCTATACCTTCTTAACTCCCTTAGCCTCCTTTCCCCTTTGACTGGAGAGCTAAAGGATAGAGGGCTTTCCTTTATAAAGGGCTGGAATCTTTCCAGTTAATCCTCTACTCTCCATCAAAAACTCTGCCTGATAAGGTCTCTACAGAACATCATGACCCCTCTCACATGCACTCACATACACTTAAACACATACATGCACACATGCACATAAATACACATGCACATGCATACTGTGTCCACACATACACAAAAGCACATTGTATACTTGTTATACACACACATACTAACATACCCACACTTTCCAGCTTCCTTTTGTATATTGTCTTCCCCAAATTAGATTGTAAACTCCTTGAGGTTGAGAACAATTTTTCTTTCTCTTATTTTTATCACCAGCACTTAACACAGAGCCTGGCACATTGTAGGCATTTTAATAAATGTTTATTGAGTATCAAATTGAATCCTTAATGTTACCACTGACCAGGTCACTGATTGTCCTTCTCCTCCCTTTCAGTACCTGAATCTGTATCACCTTTTATCCCTAATTTCTGTCCTTATCTTCAGGGTCTTAAATATTTCTGGTGTTGCTCCAAACAGCTTCCCAGATACACACCCTCTTTGGTTCTCTCTCAGCCCTGTGAACATTTGGGCATATTTTAGTCCTCACTGTTAAAGTGACCCCCAAAGTGATAAATTTCTGAAATTCCCTTCTTCTAATGATGATTTCCTATCTTTCTATCGCTCCTCCACTTTATTCCTTCATGCTTTCTTCAATCTTTAGTCCTCTCACAACTTCACCCCCACAGTCCACTGCCACTATTCTAATATCCTTTACTTTTATTCACAGTCTTGACTCTAGAATGGCCGATTCAATATGACTCTGTTCTTTACCCTTGACTCCTCTTCCCTGTTATCCTTCCAGTGTTAATATTCTGCTTATCCCTCAACCCTAAGTTGCTCCTACCCCCTCAGTCTTCTAGATAATGCTGGAGGAAGTCACAGTACCTTGACAACTGGATCCACTAGAAATTCATATTTTCTTATCCCAACTGCATCCTCAGTGCTTCGGGGCAATCCTTTTATTGTTCTCTCGTTGATTCTCATAGCAGCTGTTTCAAAACTTCTCTCCTCAAATCCTTAATGTCACTTTCAACCTTCTCTCTCTCTCTCAACAGATGACTTCACTCTGCACTTTCCTGAGAAAAATGAGGGTGTATCTCTCCTGAAATTGTCCCAATTCCTCTACTACATACTTTAAAATCTTTCTGCATTGTCATTTATCCTTTGCTTCAGTAACAGGGAAGCAGAGGATCTTAAACCTGGATCTGGAAAGAACCTCAGAGGCCACCTAGTCTTACCACCCCAGTTCATAGATGAGTAAACTGAGGCCCAGAGAGATTAAGAGACTTGTTCAAAGTCATACAACTGGCATTTATTTATCAGAGGTGCAATTTGTAGTTCCTCTGACTTCAGAGTCAATTGTCTTGACCCTATATCACACTGCTTCAAGTAAGTCTTCTGGACCATATTTTCTCTCCTGTCTTCTTGTCTCTGATACCTAATGTGCTCTCCATCCTCATCTCCAACTTTTAGAATCCTTATCTCCCTCAAAGGCTCAGCTTATGTGACATCTCTACTATGAAACTTGATCCTCTTATTCTGACCCCTCTGCCTGTTAATGGCATCTCTTTGTCCTCAAATTTTTCTGTAGTACTTCATATTGCATTTGCTTCTAATCTTGTATTATGTTTACCTATGTACATGTCATATTTCTTTAGTAGAATATGCCCTTCCTGAGGGCAGGGACTGTTTAATTTTTATCTTTGAATTCCCAGTGCCTATAATGCCTAATACAGAGTAGATACTTCATAAATGATTATGAACTGAATTATTGAATGAACCATTGCTCCCCTCCAGAAGGAATGGAGAGATTGAGAAATTAAGGTTGGAGAATCTTCTCAAGAGCTCAAGGGTACTGATGATATTATGTTTACACACCCAAATCTATTAAGTAACTTCCCACATAATGAGGTCAACTTAATTCAGGTTCAGGGACAAGTGAAAGTTTGACTTAATAATAATAAAAAATCTAGTTTGATGAAACTGTTGCCTTATTGTAAATTGACTCAATATGATATTTTAGATTCACAGAGGCTCCACAACTGGGAGCAAATGCTTGTAAAGACAATGATGTACATAGATGACAACAAACTGTCATAGGGGCAAATGACCAAGTTGGCTTGGTTCTTGTACATTATCAAAGAACACCAAAATGATATCATTATGTTTGAGACAAATTATAGTATATTTCACTGTGACTGTTCAGACCAATATGAACTTGGAATGTTCTACCACCAGTAAAGCACAAATAATCCATGTGAACCTTGGGATGGGTATTCTAAATTTACCTATGTCACATTTCCTTTGAGCTGCTTCAATTCTGCCTTCTTCATAGTGTGCAGCCCCTCACTGATGAGGGCATGCCATGCTGGATGGTCCTGTGCCAGTGTCTCCTGTGCTGTACAATCAATTCTAAAGTTCTCAAGAAAGACCTTCAGAATGTCCTGGTATTGCTTCTTCTGACCCTTTTGTGAGTATTTGCCCAGTGTAGGTCCTCCATAAAATAGTCCTTTTGGCTATACATCTGACATTCTAACAACATGTCTATTCCATCATAGTTGCACTCTCTATAGTAATGTTGGATATTAGTAGTTTAGCTCAAGAAAGGACCTCAATATCTGGTATCTTCTCCTATCAGGTGATCTTCAGAATCTTCCTAAGACAATTTAAATGGAAGTGATTCAGTTTCTTGACATGGTGCTGATAGACTGTCCAGGTTTCACAGGCATATAGCAATGAGGTCAGCACAATGACTTTGAAGACCTTCAGTTTGGTAGTTAGTCTAATATGTATTACTCTTCTCTCCCATATTTTCTTTCAGAGCCCCCCAAATACTGATGTGAGTGAGTGTCAAGCTCATTGTCAATGTATCCCTCCTTGGAAAGGACACTGCCAAGGTAAATGAATTTGTCCACAGCTTCTCCATTTGCTGTAATCGATGGCTCCACATTTGGATGGTGTGGTTCTGGCTGATGGAACACCTGAGTTTTCTTGGTGTTGTTAGACCAAAATTAGCACAAGCAGCAGAGAATCGATCCATACTTTGTTGCATCTCAGCTTCAGAGGCTGCACTGAGTGCACATGCACCAATACTCCCTCCACTTTGGTCTTGACTAGTAGACTTTTCAAATTGAAGAATTTGCCATTAGTATTGAGCCATATTCCTCCTCAGTGAAGGTTTTTAATAACATGACTGCAAACATCATGTTAAGAAGCATGGGAGCAAGGCCACATCCTTGTTGCACTCCATTGGTGACCAGGAAATCTTGAGAGCATTGCCCACTATCCAGAACTTGGGAAAGCATGCCATCATGAAACTGATATACAATACTGATGAACTTTTCTGGGCAACTAAAGTTTGACATAATTTCCCATAAATCCTCACTATTGATGATATCAAAGGCCATGGTCATATCTACATATTTTGTATACAGACCTCTGTTCTGGTCCTTAAATTTTTCCTGGAGTTGTTGACTGTTCCTCTACCCTTTCTGAAGCCACACTGACTCTCAGGGCAATGACCATCTTCCAGGTGAAGGATCAACTTATTGAGAAGGCTCTGGCAAGGATCTTACCAGCAATGACTAAGGAAGAAATTCCTCTGTAATTGTCATAGGATAATACCTTTATAGAAATGGATAATGGGGGCATCCCTGAATTCTTGGGGGATAATCTTTTCATGCCTTAAATTCTGAAAAATTTCAGTCAACTTTTGGATGAGCAATAGATCTTGTAGATCTCAACTAGAATAAAATCAGCACAGGTGCTTTACCATTTGAAAGGAGCCTAATGGCATTCAAAACCTCTTCTTCAGTTGAAACTCCAGCTAGGGACTGATTGATTTCAACTTGAGGTAAACGATCAATGGTTTCTGCCTTTATTAATGACAGTCTGTTAAGAACACTATGGAAGTCTTCAGCCCATCTCTCTAGGTTGATGCCCTTATTGTTAATCAATGTGGCTCCATCAGCACTGAATAGTTGAGATAAATAGCCTTCAGGGCATCATAAAAGATCTTACCAGCAAAGACTCAAGAAAGGACCTCATCATAAAAGCACTTTGAATTTTTACTATCTGCATAAGACTAACTTTCATCTGCCTTCTTACTTAGCCAAGAGTCCTGCATCTTTCTAAGCTTGACTTGTACTTTACTTTTGCTGCCTTCTTAGAAATGGATGAACTATCCTGCTGGTAAACCCTGTGGAGTTCTCTTGTTTCATTTAGCAGCTTCTGTATTTCATCAAACCAGTCTTGATATTTGTGAGTGTTTTAACCCAGAAAAGCAAATGCAGTGCTGCACACCATATCTGAAAGCTGTCCACTCTTTTTCTGCTCCACTGTTGCCAACTGAGAATTGGCTCAGTTTTCCCTCCAAGTTAACAGCAAACTGTTCTCACACAGACTTCTAATTTAAATATTAATTCTTCTGGTAGTCATTTTGCCTTGGGGTTGCCACTTTGGTTGAATGTGAAGCTTGGAGAGGATGAGTCTGTGATCAGTACAGTACTCTGCACCTCACATTGCCTTTGTCACTTTCAAATCCTGTCTGTCTCTTCTCCTTGCAATCACATAATATATTAGATGCCAATGTTTGCTAAAAGGGTGTATCCAGGAAGTTTTGCTGTATTTAGGTAAACAAAAGAGAATATTTATGAGGTCATGAGCTACCCAAGTCTTTAGCAGTAGGTGAACATTGCTGTTGCTATTTCCAGCTCCATTCCCCCCCAAAGACTCCCTGCCATGTCTGGTAGTCTAAGCCTATTATAGCCTTAAAGTCAACTAGAATTATTATGTTTGTCCTCTTTTGGTACATTGATGATAAGGGTCTTCAGGTCTTCATAAAATTTTTCTTTGACTTCATCAAGGCTTATCATGGTGGAAGCATAGACACCGATGCTGGTGGCCAGACATTTTCCTGCATGTGGCAATCTTATTTTCATGAATCCGTCATTCACAACTTTTGGTAGGCATTCAAACAATCCTTTAATAGGCTGCTCAGTCTCCCAAGGGGCTGCCAAAACCCTGCTTTCAGTAGGGAAATGACATTAAGACCTGGGTCATCTCAGTTCAGGCTTATGACTACAGCTCTCATTGTACCTACACCTGTGCTTCATCATTTACCTGCCACCACAGGACTCTGAGATAGGAATAGTAAAGTGGTATGGGTGATGTCTTTTGATTTGTGGGGAAATTGGATTTAAGTAAGGCAGAGCTGCATGAAGTTGTCAACCTCACTCTCTCCTTCAAATTCATCATGATCCATTGGCAAAGCAAAGCCAAGGCAACTGGTGATGACTAGATGCAGTGGATGACCTTGCTTCTTCGATGTCTAACCAAGCTCTAAGCACTCCATGGCACCTACTTCAACTGCTTTCATGAACTTTGGAACCAAGTGTTCTCATCTGCCCGTTACACTAGTGGAAGGCTTCACATGCTTGGGTTAGATGCCCCCTCCCCAATGAGTTTGAGACTCCCTTGGTTACCCTCAACCTGATTTAACCTGCTTGTTGAAACGGTTTACTGGGGTATGGCCTCTGTTCATGCTACAGCTTCTTGGATAATTTTTATTATATTAAATTAAAAGGATTTTGCACCATCAAAACCACTGCAACCAAAATTAAAAGGAATGTGGTAAATGGGGAAACAATTTTTACAACTAGTGTTTCTGATAAAGGACTCATTTCTAAAATTTATAGAGAACTGAGTCAAATTTATAAATAAACAAGTTATCCCCCAATTGATAAATGGTCAAAGGAAATGGGAAAGGTAATTCAAAGCTATGTATAGTCATATGAAGAATTGTTCTAAATCATTATTGATTAGTGAAATGCAAATTAAAACATCTCTGAGGTACCACCTCACATCTCTCGGATTTTGACCAATATGATTAGAAAAGGAAACTGACCAGTGTTAAAGGGATATGGGAAATCTGGGACACTAATGCATTGTTGGTGGAGTTATGAACTGATCCAATCTTTCTGGGAGAGTAATTTGGAGTTATACCTAAAGAGCAATAAAAATGTGCATACCTCTGATCCAACAATACCACTACTGGATCTATATTCTGAAGAGATCATGAAAAAGGATAAAAATCACATATATACAAAAATATTCATAGCAATTGTTTTTATTGTGGCAAAGAATTAGAAATTGAGGGTTTGCCCATCAATTGGGAAGAATTTGTGGTATATCTATATCTATATCTATATAAGATGGAACACTACTGTTCTATAAGAAATCATGAGGGATAGGATTTCAGAAAAGCCTAGAAAGACCTGTATGAATTGATACTGAATGAAATGAGCAGAACCAAAACATCATACACATTAACATCAACATGAGTAGATGATCAACTATGATGGACTTGTTCATTTCAGCATTACAATAATCAAAGACAATTCTAAAAGACTTGTGAAGGAAAATACCATCCATATCCAGAGAAGGAACTGTGGAGTTTAAATGAAGATGAAAGCCTTATCTTCAATTTTTAAAAGTTGTCTTATGTTTTTGTCAATTTTTTAATCTAATATTTTCTTCCATTTAGAACTGATTCTTCTCTTACAACATGTTCAATATCTATAAATATGGGCTTATTTCAGATTGCTTTCTGTCAAGGGAGGGGAGAGGGAAGGGGGCAGGGAGAAAAATTGTAAAACTCAAAATCTTGCAAAAAAAAATGATTGGTGGGGCGGCTAGGTGGAGCAGTGGATAGAGCACCAGCCCTGGAGTCAGGAGTACCTGGGTTCAAATCTAGCCTCAGACACTTAATAATTGCCTAGCTGTGTGGCCTTGGGCAAGCCACTTAAACCCATTGCCTTGCAAAAGCTAAAAAAAAATTTTTTTTTAAATGATTGGTAAAAACTCCCATTGCATGTAGCTGGACAAACAAATAAATAAAATATTTTAATCTTTAAAAAAGTATTGCGCTCTTTTTTGAATCTTATATTTAATCAATTTATTTTATTTATAAGTATTTTTTATTTATTAACAATTTTTTTTAGGTTTTTGCAAGACAAATGGGGTTAAGTAGCTTGCCCAAGGCCACACAGCTAGGTAATTATTAAGTATCTGAGACTGGATTTGAACCCAGGTACTACTGACTCCAGGGCTGGTGCTCTATCCACTGCACCACCTAGCCACCCCTCACTGCATCACCTAGCCACCCCTTATTAACAATTGTTAAGGAATTTTTTTCTCAATTACACATAAAAACTATTTTTAGCATTTGTTTTTTATTATTTTTAGTTCCAAATTTCCTCCCTCTACTCCACTTCCTTGAAAAGACAAGTACTTGGATAATGATTGTATATATATATATATATATATATATATATATATATATATATATATATATACATATATAAATATATATATGCATATACATATATACATATATATATATATGTATGTATAGTCATGCAAAGCATATTCCATATTAGCCAAGTTGCAAAACAGAACACAGACAAAAAAACAAGAAAAAGAAAGAAAGAAAGTAAAAAAGTATACTGTGATCTGCATTCATACTCCATCAATTCTTTTTCTGGGGTAGCATGTTTAATCATAAATTCTTCATAATTGTCTTAAATCATTGTATTACTGAAATGAGATTAAGTTATTCACAGATGATCATTATATAAAAGTATACAATGTTCTCTTAGTTTTGCTCACTTCACTTTGTATCAGTCCATTTAAGTCTTCCCAGATTTTTCTGAAAGCATTCTGTTTATTATTTCTTATAGCATAATAATATTCCATTACAATAAGATACCACAACTTATTCAGCTTTTCTCCAATCAGTGAACATTTCCTCAATTTCCAATTCTTAGCCACCGCAAAAAAAAGCTACTATATTTTTTGGATCTCTTTGGGATATAGATCTAGTAATGGTATTGTCAAGTCAAAGGATATGCATAGTTTTATAGCCCTTTGGACATATCTCCAAATTGCCCTTCAAAAATGGGTGGATCAGTTCACAACTCTACCAAAATTGCATTAATGTCTCAATTTTTTCACATTCTCTGCAACATTTGCTTTTTCCATTTCTATTATATTAGTAGGAGTGAAGTAGTATCTCAGAGTTGTTTTAATTTGCATTTCTCTATCAATAGGAATTTGAATACTTCTTTCATGTGATTATATTTAGCTTTGATTTCTTCCTCTGAAAATTGACTATTCATATCCTTTGACTATCAACTGAGGAATGACTTGTATTTATTTTTTGGTTTTTGTAAGGTAATGTGGTTAAGTGACTTGCCCAAGATCACACCACTAGGTAATTATTAAGTGTCTAAGGTCAAATTTGAACTCAGGTTGGTCCGGTGCTTTATCTTGGTGATTTTGTGTAAATCACGTAACGTCCCCATGTCTTGGATTCCTCATCTGTAAAATGAAAGCCTTAGACCATATCATCTCTAAGTGTACTGTGAACATTTGCAGGGACATATTAAATGTAATAATGCTTTCAGGGGTGCTTTTTGGTATAGCCGATATGAAATGGACAATTGGAATACACAAATATAGTAGAGTAATCAATGTAAATAATTTAGAACTTTGCATGCAGAATGCAGATTTGGAATGCAGCTGACCTTGCTGGGAAATTTAAACAGATTGGCAGTTTGTAAATTACTGTTATTACATGTAAATATGGAAGAAGTTATGGAGCAATGCCATTGAGGGCTGCAAATTAATTTGAGCATATTGGGAATATTTGAATGTGATGTAAATTGGAAGTGGGAAGAGTGTGCTGTGGCTGGCAGGAGCCAGCCAGGAGCTGTGGCTATAAACCCTCAGCCTGGGAGGAATAGGTTTTGTGGTTTAAAATGAATGAAGCATTCAGCAGCGATCTTTAATTGACTGTGTGATCTATTTCTCAGAGATAATAATAATAATAATAATGATAATGATAATAATAATAATAATAATAATAATGAGATGAGGTGTGTCAAATTCTTTGTCATATTCAAACCACTATGTAAAAGTAAATTATTGTTATCACTAGAAGTGATAATTTACAATTGTCATAATAGTAATGTCATTAAAATAATGCTTTAAACTTTACAAAGTGCCTTACATCTAATATCACATTTGTGCATGATAGCAAATGCATGTATCCATGGATATGAAAGATAATTTATTATAGTGGAAAGAGCACTGTATTTGGAATTGGGAAGAATTGGGTTCAAATCCTGTTTCAGATGCTTAGTAGCTGTGTGACCCTGGGAAAACACCTAAGCTCTTTCTTTCTCAGTTTCCTCTTTTGTAAAATGAAGAGGTTAGACTCCATGGCCTCTAAAGTACCTTCCAATTCTGAATTTATGATATCATAAGAAAGTCCTAAATAGAGTATTTGGTTGTAAGGGCTCTAAGAACAATTCTCCTGTTTTTCATAACTACAATTCAACTGATCTGACTTTATCATTTGGGAAAATTTGGCTCTTGTGTCTTTTTATTTATTTATTGTATGCTATATGGAAGGAAACTGAAGGACTTGAGCAGATAGCAGAAGTGGGTCAAGCAATATGACAAGACTGAATGAAATGGAAGACATTTTAGGAATTAATCAGCTAGTGCTTGGGGCATTCCTGTGTCCCAAGACAGGTGAGGAGGAGGATAGGTCTAGAACATTCTAATGCTGCAAACAGGAATAGTAGAGTTTAAGAGACTTTTAGTTAGAGTAGGAATATATTGTTGTTATATATATTGTTGGTCAGGACAAAAGGAATAGGAGTTAACAGTGGGAGTGTCAAAGATGAAAGAATGAGAAGTAGCTTTGGAAAGTTCTTGGCCAAATAGTAATAAAAACAGCTGTATATGCAAACCATTCCCATAGTCATAAAAGATATTATCCAGGAGATGTATAATTGGAAAAGGAGATGGACTGGTTGTATTGTAAGAACAGAAGTTAACAAAAAGATAAGCTAAGTGGTGCTATTCTTATACCTAGGTAATGTTTAATAAAAAAAAGAGAGACCTCAAAGAAGTCATCAATCATTTTGAATAGCTCCCCTCTTCCTCCTCCCTACCCCCAGAGAATATATGGAAGGAAACAGGCAAGAGTTGTACAGGATAAAGTGTGAATGGGTTTTAATCTACCCAGTTAGAGGGAGTAATCTGAGATAATGTAAATATTCCCATAGGCCAGTTCAACACCTATTAATAATTAGGAAAGGTTTGTGAGACCTGAAGGCCTATGAGTTCAAGCCTTCCTGGAGCTGCAACATTATAGAGGATCTCATACTTGATATATCTACACAGTGGCATTGGAGGAAAGGCCCTGGAGGATGGACAAACTGTGGGTGAAGGGTACAAGGTATATTGGGTAATCTTGGAAGAGTTTTTGGAATGCCTCCAAACCTATTTTTAGGACGTTCCATCTGAGTCAAAAAACAGAAGACTCAATCATCATCCAAAACAATGCCCAGCATAATCAATTACTAGCACCCAGACATCTCTCCAGGTCCAGGCCTCCTGCCTGATATGTGGGGCCATGGTAAAAGGTAAAAAAAGTGAATGGCAAAACCATTGTCACAAACATTCTGAATATGCATGAAGTACTGCCAGTTTTGGCAAATCTCTCCTTGGAAATTTTCAGAAATTACTTTTTTAGTTTAGCTAATCTTCCCTGATTATGAATATCTACTGTATTATAGCTATGGATGTTTATATGTGTGTGCCAACACTCTAAGGATGCCCAATTTCATCAGTATAGGTACTCTTTTTCCCTAGAGAGGATCATGATAGTGTTTATCTGGGTAAAGGATCTTAGAGTTAATGTGGCCAGAAAAATTCAGCATTTGACATTAGAGACATTACTGTCTGTTTTGCTACTACAGTCTGAGCACCAAGAGATCTTTGTGAGTGACTCTCAGCTGAAAGCTTCTCTGTGTATTGTCTCCCCCATAACAATGTGAGCTCCTCCAGCACCAGGGTTGTTGGGCATTCCTCTCTCTATAACCATCCCTTACTTAGCAGAGTATTTTTCACATAGTGAGCACTTAGTAAATGCTTTATTTCTCCATCCATTCAGTCATCGATTCATTCTTTCATCTGGTGACTAATATGCTGATCATGAACTTCTCTGAACTTAGAATTTTTCAACAAACTTAGCTCCAAAAAAAGATATGGAAAAAACAAAACAACTAGCTTGTTTTGTTGAGAGGTAGGATGAAGGAGTCCTCAGGTGTGGAACATTACAAGTATTTTTAGATTTTTTGATGATGTCATTTTTTGCTGAAATCTTTAATTATAAGAGTTGTCTCTCTGGGAATTTAGGTAATATAAAAATAAAAATTTATTTAAAAAAACTTGGGCCTCTTTCTATTGTTGAAATGAACTGATTGATGGCAGTTGATTGCCCAGATTGGTAGTTTTATCTTCTTGTTAGTTATTGGAATTGGTAGGCAGAAAACTGAAATCAAGTGAGACAGATATGATATCTAGCTAAAGGAGCCCTTATTTATCTGTCCATGATGGTAGCAGAGTTGACCTGATAGCACCCATGTATGAGTGATGAATGGTCCATATATCAACTGGACCATGATATTGATTGGACCTGTTGCTGAATTCATTCTTTATATTTTATATTATTCAATTTTTTTAGGTTTTTGCAAGGCAAATGGGGTTAAGTAGCTTGCCCAAGGCCACACAGCTAGGTAATTATTAAGTGTCTGAGGCCAGTTTTGAACCCAGGTACTCCTGACTCCAGGGTCAGTGCTCTATCCACTGTGCCACCTAGCCACCCCTATATTTTATATTATTGGTACTAACAGAGGGTGGGCCATTTAGCAGAAAGGTCAGTGGACTTAGAATCAGAGGGCCTGGGTTCAAATCCTGGCTTTCTCACTACCTGTGTGTCTTTGGATTAGTCACCTAGCTTCACCAAGCTTTATCCTCCTTATCTCTAAAATGAGTGAATTGGACAAGATGATCTCTAAGGTCTTTTTCAGCTCCTTAATCTGTGATTTTCTGTCATTTGTGATTTGAATTTTTACAAAGTAGATAACACACTTTTGTCCTGGTTCCATCAAGAAATAGTGGGAGTCTAAAAAAAAAAAAAGAAATAGCGAGAGTCTGAAGGGAGGTAGCTGGGTTCCCACCCATCCCAGACTATACCCTATATCTTGGCTACATCTATCAGCACCAACTTAGGCAGATTGATTTTCCTATTTATTGCCTACACTTATACTTTCTCTGTTCTCTCTCCCACAAGGGATTTATTTTATTTTTGTAAATACTTTGTCTGCAATTATCTGATGTTTCCCAATTCAGACTTTGGCCTTTGTTTGGTGGCTTCATCTTCTTGTTAGACAAACCACAGCTGATTTCCTGGCACCTGACCACTTCCATTAACAAGAGGTTCCCTCCCACTACTTCACTACTTTTTCTCTCCTTTTCTTTCTTTCTTTCTTTCTTTCTTTCTTTCTTTCTTTCTTTCTTTCTTTCTTTCTTTCTTTCTTTCTTTCTTTCTCTTTTCCCCATCCTTTCCTTTATTTTTTCTCTTTCCTTCTTTATTTTTTTCTTCCTTCCTTTCTTTTTTCTTTCTTTCTTTTTCCTCAGAATAAATTAAAATGACATCTACACAGAATGATGTCAGATATGCCAACAGAATTCCAAATCTCTGGTGACTTCATTAGCTGCAGTGCCTTAAGTCAGCTCCAGTTCTGATGCTTTCTTGTATTTCCCTATCTCTCCCTCAGAGGGGCCTCATTAGCTGGAAAATATGGACCATTTAGTCATCCCATTAACTTAATTCTTTCAACTTATTTTATCTTTAGTTTTCCTGATGTTCTGCCCTTTCACCTATGAGTTAGTTGTAACTTCACTCATTAGCCCAATATACCTCTATTGAGTTAGTTGTTCCCTTAATTTTTCTTTCTTCTCTTTCCTTCATTTTTTCCATCTTCACCCCCAGGATTAGGGAAAGTGGGCAGTTTTGCCACACCAAATCCTCCTGATGAAGCATTAGTTCCTGAGAAATGGATATTGGAAGCAAGAGAATGGGCTCCAACAAGTGTCTGAGACTAGAGGTCTTGAGGCAAGGACAAGACCCTAAAAGCCCCTTCAGTGAGGGGCTTTAATTCAGCTTTCAGTAGCTTCCCCACCTATTCCTACTGTCTTTCTCATTCACTTCCCACTTTCTCCCTCTTCTCTGCTATTACTTTATCCCCCCTCTCCTCTTTATTCAAACTTCTTCCCTGGCTTTGTGGGAAGATTATTATGCTGGGAATTAGGAAACCTTGGTTTTGCCACCTGCTTTCCCTGCTTTGCCACCAAAGTTTCTTTTTCCTCTTCTCTGCTAATTCTTACTTTCTTTTTGTTCCTCCCTCTCTCAAGGTAAAGAGCCCTGATCTGGGAATCAAAAGATGCCTCAGGTATTAAATGCTTCATCCCTTCTACCCCATCCACCTCAGGACCTTTTGCTTTGCATTAAGGCACTAAGGGAGGAGGGGCTTGAGAACTAACTATGCAGAGTGCAGTATCTGCCAAAAACCACCAGATAGCATGCCAAACACCAGCTTTCCCATTCTTCCCAGGTAAAGGTGAGGAGCTGCTAGGTTCCAGTCTCAAGTAATAGAAGCAAGAGTTGTAACAGTAGTAGTGGCAACAGTAGCAGCAGCAACAGCAGTAGTAATAATAACAGTAACAGAAGCAAAGCAACAGTAGTAGTAGTAGTAGCAACAGCAATGGCAGCATCAACAGTGATAGTAGCAGGGAGAATTGTAGTAATAATACTTTTATATAATATTTAAGATTTATATAGCACTTATTATATGCCATGAATTTTGCTAAGCCCTTTATAATTTTCTCCTTTGAGAAATGAGCTCAATGCCAATTGAATCTGCTCATAATAGGCTTGGTGGATAGGTTGCCTCAACCAATCAAATAAGATAATTTGTAAAACCTTAAAATATTATATGAATGATATTGTCATCTAATCTAAGAGTATGATTTAATTGTAAAAGTCAAACTCAGCCTGGAATCCTATGTATCATGTGGCTTATTGTCTTGTCTCCCCAATATTTCAAACACTCTGCCTCAAGGTATGATTGGTGATCATCCATCCTTACTTAGATACTTTTAGTTATGTGACCCGGGGAAAGTAAATCTTTCTGTCTCAATTTCTTCATCTGCAAAATGGGGTAATATCTTCTGTCTCACAGAATTATTGTGATAAGGTGAAAATGTCAGATGAGACAACATATGCAATGCACTTTGCCAACACACTATATAAATGCTATCAATTATATGTAGTAAAAATGATGCAAAGCATTACTTAACAGAACTGCCAGGGACAAAATGTCTAAATTACATATAGAGCATATCACAAGTATATGGGTCTATAGTACATGCATACAATTGGTTTATTAGAAGATAAGCATGTCAGCAATAAATCCAGGTCATGCGATCAGTTAACATGAGTCAGCATAAACCAAACTCTGTAAATTACAACCAAAGAACATAGATATGTATTTGTGTTGTCTGCTGTCAGTAAAGATAAAACCTTCCACTGTGTCTACAGTAACCTAAGTTGGTTTGGTCATTGCATGATTTTAACCCTTTGGTGACCTGTTCATCAGTCTTGTACTTATATGGGAACTGGGTTGATGGTCTAGAATGTCAGTAGCAGATTATGACCTGGGGGGGGGTCAAATATGACCTGTTTCTGTATAGCCTGTGAGCTAAGAATGGTTTTTGCATTTTTAAAATAAAGTTTCTTTATATTTTAAAATGTAAAAATCAATTTTAGCATCCTGGCCAAATACCTGTAAGCTGCAGTTTTCTAGCCCCAGGTCTAACATTCTCAGACTGATGGAAGTCTGAATTTCCAAGCTTGAGTTGGTAAATGATCCAAAACAGCTCTCAGCATCCACCTTCACTGTCATTGTCTCTAAACTTTTGGGGATGTACAACTGAAATACCAAATGGGAAAAAAACTTTGAATTCAGAACATGACTGAATTGAGGTCTCCCTCAGGCTGAGTCAGAGTCTCTGATAGTTGGTAGGAAAGAAGGAAATCTTTATAAAGCACCTACTGTGTCCTAGATACTGTAGAGTACTTTAAAAATATTAACTGACTTGACCCTCACAAACACCCCTGGGAGATAGGTGTTGTTATTAACTCCATTCTACAATTAAGGAAACTGTAGCATATAGAAATGAAGTGACCTGCCCAGGGTCACACAGTTGGTAAGTATCTGTCTTGACCCAAAATTTTCCTAGTGCAATATTCAAGGCTCTTCCAAACAAGGGCTCTATAGTTCAGTCCAAACAAAGGCTCTCTAGTTCAGTTCTGAAGAAAGACACCAGGGAGCTCCAGATTGATTATCTAAGTAGTTTAATAATCATCATGGTATACTCACATCAGGGCAGTCTAGGAGAGTGGCTAGACAATCTATTTAAATTTCTACAATGAACTCCCCCCACACACACACAAAAAAAAATAACTCCTGGTAATTATAGAAATCAGATAAAGGGAAGAGGAGTTAAAAAGTAATGCAGATTGGCTGATGCTTTGGGGTTTACTCTGCTCACCACTGGGCTCGATCAATTCCATTTTGGCTGTAGTCATGAGCATGCAAAACCTTTTATTGGTCACTGTTATTATGCCCCAATCAGTGTGGAAAGTTTTGCTAGGAAATCCACATTATTCATGACCTTTACGGCTGGAGACTTTTGCTTTGAACCCTACATCATGGCTTTCACTGCTTACAGGGTCCACATCATTTTCACCAATAGGGAACCTACAGTATCTGAAGCCAAATTTAAATTCAATTATTCTTGACTCTAGGCTCAGTACTATCCACTGCACTAATTCAATGCTGCATTATAAGTGCTAGGAGAGAGAGCTTCATCCAAATCATCACCTTTGAGGTACTTTCTATACTAGTGTATGGGATCTTCCTAGAGTCTTTGTGGTTCATTGTCCATCACTTCCTTCTTTCTACTCATCAGGGAATCCAAGTAACTCCCCATGAACAACAGGAGGTTGTGCTTAGGCTTAGAGCTGGAAGAGACTTGAAACACTATCTTGTCCAGCCCTCCCTTTATGCAGATGAGTAAACTGAAGCCCAGAGAAAGACAATGATTTGCCCAAGGTGACATGGCTAAGTAGGTTGCTGGGCTGGGATGTGAACTCAAGCCTTTTGATTCCAAATCCCTCATAGTCCCAACAGTATCTGATTGCAAGAAGAGTAATCATTTCCATTAATATAAAGCTTTTAAGTTTACAATGATTCACATATATACATTCTCAGCTGAACCTGAAATAGTCCAATGAAACAGGTGCAAATATGTGTCCAAATTTTTCAAATGAGGAAGCAGATTTAGTGAGTTGTAAATGCTTTTACCAAGTGCAAATGATTCATGAGGAGCAAAGTGGGAACTCAAAAGTAGATCTTTGCTTTGAAGTTAAGCATCCTTCTGAATACTTTACAAACTGGGAAGAGTAACTTGATCTTGAAAGCAAAGGTTTTTACCTCCAACAGAGATATGATGACCTCCAGATGCAGAATGGATATGGCAGTGTGGAAATTTGGTCTGCTTTACTAAGTATATTTGTTCATAGGGTGTTGTCTTTCCTTCCCTCCCACCATCTAATATGGTAGAAGACATAAGAGGAAGAGAAAATTCAATGCTTATTAATTTGAATATTAAAAGTCAGTGACTGGGTACAGCTAGGTGACTCAGTGAATAGAGCACTGACCCTAGAGTCAGGAGGACCTGAGTTCAAATCTGACATCAGACACTTACTAATCACCTAGCAGTGTGACCTTGGGCAAGTCACTTAACCCCATTGCCTTGCCCCCCAAAACCTAAAAAACAGTCAGTGACTGGATTAGAGGAGTTTCAAGGACCCCATCCAGTGGCATTCTAGGACTAATTGCAAATGGAGGGCCTGGGAAGTCTCATATTTTTTTTTAGGTTTTCGCAAGGCAATGGGGTTAAGTGGCTTGCCCAAGGCCACACAGCTAGGTAATTATTAAGTGTCTGAGGTCAGATTTGAACTCAGGTCCTCCTGACTCCAGGGTCAGTGCTCTATCCACTGCACCACCTAGCTGCCCCAAGTTTCTTATCTTTTTAACAAAGTCTGAGCTTAGACTCCACTCATAGTTTTTACAGTGCCTTTAAAACCTGCAGTCTTGAAAAAAAAAAATGAATGTTCCTTTATTACTAGTCTCATCCCTTCCCCCCCCCCCTCCTATTTTTTGTCTTACCTACTCTCTTCCCTAATTTGTTTAGGGAGATGGCAATTTTAAATCAAGAAATCTGACTGTTCCCATTAACTTTTTCTTGATCTAGGAGATTTATCAAAGATTGTTGTAAGTCCTGAGCACTACATCCTGTTTATTTGCCCCATCACCACCCCACTTTGGGTAGCCTGCCAGATGCCCCTCTTATATTCCTAAAGGGTACATTCTGATCATGCCAAGTGCCCATGGCCAATATGAAAAGAGAGGAGAAACAAACTGCCCAGGATAGGGAAGAGAAAGGATAGAGGATGTTCAAGGGTAGCATCCACTGCAGGAAAGAATAAAAATCAGGGGCAACTAGGTGGCATAGTGGATAAAGCACTGGCCCTGGAGTCAGGAGTACCTGGGTTCAAACCTGGTCTCAGACACTTAATAATTACCTAGCTGTGTGGCCTTGGGCAAGCCACTTAACCCCGTTTGCCTTGCAAAAAAAAAAACCCAAAAGAATAAAAATCAAATAACTTTGTGAAAGGGGTTTGTAACAGCAAAAACAAAACCAGAAACTACTGTTTGACCTTTATCAAGTCTCTGGACTCCAGTTTTATCTATCAAATGAGAGGTTGGAATAAATCTAAAAAGTTCCTTCTAGCTATAAATCCTAAAAGTGTTAATTTTTAAAAATTAAAATTTCCACATGAATTATATCATTTTCTGTATCACTCTAATGTTGATAAAGCACTTTCCTCACAGCTACTTTGTGAAGTAGATGAAGACAACATCCATATCCCCTTTTTATAGAAAAGGGAATTGAGGCTTACAATAACTTTTTTGAGTCAAACAACTAGTAATATATAAAACTGATCCTGAACTTCTGCTCTTTCCTCTATACACTCTTATTTCCAATGAAGAGAGCAACCTTGAAGTTGATAAAGCCCATTTTAAAAGCAATTAGATATCCATCAATTGGGAAATGGCTCGACAAGTTGTGGTAATAAATATAATGAATTAATGTTGTACCATAAGAAACAATGAATATGACAAATAGAGAGGAACAGAGAAAAACTTACCTGAACTGATGAGAATGAAACCAAAAGAGTCAAGCAAATATACAATAATTGCAACAATGCAAATGGAAAGATTAACTATACAAACAACTGCCACTGAAGGAGCATGTTGCAGAATTACAGTGATCTGAAAATACTTCCTTTTACACCTTTGAAGAGGTAGGTAGCTCTATATAATTGTGCTCCTGCCAAGCTGGCTGAATTTCTCTTTTGTGAGTCTGATTTTTTTCCCACCATCTTCTAGTATAAAGGTATGGCCCTTTGAATTTTAGTACCTGGATATAATAAATGTATAGCCAGATTGTGAGTACAAACACTTAAACAAAGACACCAACTTCTACTTCCCATTGCAGCTGCTTACTTCCCCTTCCCAAGTTCAAATGAATAATGTGGGGAATAAATAGTTTCAGAACAAATTGGAACTATGCCCTAAAGCCTATACATACTGTGATACCCTTTGGCTCAGCAATACCACTATTAGGTCTATACCTTCAAAGAAATTAAAGAAAAGAAAAAAGACCAATTTGCACAGGAATATTTATAGCAACTCTTTTTGTAGTAGCAAAGAATTGGAACCTGAGGGGATGCCCATCAAGAGTAATAGTTGAAAAAATTATGGTCTATAATTGTGATGGAATAGTATTATGCTATAAGAAATGATGAAGGGGATGGTTTCAGAAAAATTAAGGAAGATTAACATGAACTGATGCAAAGTGAGCAGAACTAGAACACTGAACATGGTAACAGCAGTATTGTAACAATGGTCAACTCTAAAAACAGCATCTCAGATCAATGATCCACAAGGTCTCTTCTTCCTTTTGGATCATCTTCCCTCTCTCAAATCTCTCGCCTTGAACTAATATGCTTTGATAACCATTTCAAATAGCACAGGGACATAAATAAATATTTAATTCATGTCATAACTAGTTACACTAAAAATAATAGCTAGCATTTATATAGCATATTAAGGTTGTCAAAGAACTTTACAAATATTTCACTTTATCTTCACAACATTAGGAAGAAGATGTTATTATTACCTACATTTTACAGATGAGGGAATTGACTCAAGGAGAGATAAAGTGACTTACCAAGGGTGGAACAGCTACAAAGTGTCTAAATCTAGATCTGAACTCAGGTTTTCTTGATCAGGTGTTCTATCCACTGAACCACCTACCTGCCTAAAATAAAAAGCCAAGAAAATTCTTCTTGCTCTCCATTCTTCCTTCTCACTGGTCAGAGGGGCAACTAGGAAGAGTGTGATCAGTTAGGTATAAATGGGAAAGGTAGATTTCTAGTGCAGAATTCCAAGGAAGCAAGGGCAAGACAAGTATGTCAGCTTCATTTCAAAATCTCCAAAGGATGGTCTGGACTCTTCTGCCATAGGTTCCAATTCACTCTTTTTTGTTGTTTTTTTTTCCTAGGCAATGGGGTTAAATGACTTGCCCAAGGTCACACAGCTAGGTAATCATTAAGTGTTTTAGGTTGGATTTGAACTCAGGTCTTCCTCACTCCAGGGCCAGTGCTCAATCCACTGCCCTGTTTTGTGACACCTAACTGCCCCCTAATTCACTCTCATTGACTTGCCTCTTAAGGCATTTCCTCTCACCTGGTTATCACATGACTTCGGTTCAGAATCTGATAACCTGTGCTACCCCTACCCTATCCCCTACCATCTTAGTAGGGGATATCAAGGCCTGGGGATTGCCCTTCTACCTTATTTTCTCCCTTTCCTTCATGTCTCATGTCTCCTGAAGGAAATTACTTCCAAGTCAAAGCAGTCAGCTTTGTGGCAATAGCTGGAACTCAAACCTGGTGTCAGAAAGACCTGAGTACAATTGAAGCCTCAGATATTTAATAGCTGTATGACCTTGGACAAGTCAATTAAGTAGTTTGCCTCAGTTTTCTCATCTATAAAATGGATTTAATAATAACACCTGTTCCCAACGTTATTTTGAGGATCAAATGAGATAATGTTTGTAGAGCACAATGCCTGGTGCTTAACAGATTTTTCTTTTCTTTCTTTTATTCTGAATACTACAAGGCACTCCCTACAAGCTACCATGGCAACATGTGGGGGGGGGGCTACAATGAAAAACTCAGGAAGGCAACAGACTTGTTTAAATCAAATATTTGAGGAAAAAATGTTAAAACATTATTTTTCCTGGTGAAACACTAAAATTACTATTCTTAATAATAACAACTTTATTTAAAATATTCTGTCTTCAGTGGTGTGGGTGTTCTCTTCCCTGATAAAGAATAAAACCCACTTCACATCTTAGTGGACTGATTTGTAAGTGACCACAGCTTTCTCTCTGGCCAAACACTGACCCTCCAATCATTACTGGACTAGTCCTCAGACAACAGTCAACTGCTGAGCCCATATTCAAAACCTTTCCAGGCTGACAGGCCCTGAACTCTACCAGCATAACCTTTGATAAAGCATGATCATCTCCATGAATCTTCCAAAGTCCAGGAGGAATTTAGGGGAGGTAGTCAACACAGATCGACAAATAAAATATATCCTGCTATGGGCATTGAGCTTAGAATGGAATTAAAAACATTTGTCTTTACATCTCCATTTTGTCACTTCCCAGTGTGGTGTGATGGTAGGAGAGCCATTTAACCTCTAAGTCTCAGTTTCTCCATTTGCAAAATGAAGACACCTGTGTCACACCCCACCCCAAGTTATTGTGAAGAAAGTATTATGTAAACCATAATGAACATCTAAGTGTGAGCAACTCTTCCAGTAGGATGAATTACTTATTTAATTGGCAACTGAATTTTCTCTCTGAGCCGTTGGTATCTTCAAAGAATATTGGGTAGAACGAAGTGATAGTCATTTTGGGGTACTTAAGAGTTCAGCTGAAAGAGTAATAACTCTTGTTTAGATAATGCTTCAAGATTTATAAAAGTTTCCTTACAACCGCTCCCATTTTCCATTATGAGGAAATGGTTTCAGATAGTTGGAGTGGCTTGCTCACAATCAGACATTAAGGTTGTGCCTTTCATTAGGACATGCCCACATGATCTCTACCATATATATTTTGCCTTGGTCAGGGAAGTCAATCCATTGTGGGCACCTGCAGCAGGAATCAGATGGGAACAAAAGAAACTCTATATTTGATACATTCATGTTGTATGGTTACTAAGAATGAGTTTATGACTTCACCCATGAATTCTTAAAATTCAGAATCCTGTTGAGTTCATCTCACCTGAGTAGTAGAAGACAATTTAATTCAATTCAATAGATGTTTATTAAGCATCCATTGTGTATAATCAGGTCTAGGGTAGGGATGACATTGAAGTGGAAAATAAACATTTTTTTGCCCTCAAAGATAAAATAAGATACAACAAGTGTTTAGATAAAAGTACAAGGTATTTCCCCATCCCCCCAAAAAATCTTAAACTGCACTAAGATTTTGGGACATCCTATTTTTTTTTTGGCAAAGCAGTGGGTTTAAGTGACTTGCCCAAGGTCACTTGGTAATTATTAAGTATCTGAGGTCAGATTTGGACTCAGTCCTCTTGTATCCACTGGGCCACCAAGCTGCCCCTGTCATCCCATCTAAAAATAATAATAATACAAGGTAATCCAGCTCAATTCAGCTAAGAACAGATCCCATCGTAGATCTAGTCATCCAATCAACATACAGAAAAATCTCAGGAGGTAAAATTTCCAATCATTTGGGAAATCTGGGAAGACTTGATGAAGTAAGTGGCACTTGCCTTGGCCTTGAAGAAAGAGGAGGATTTTGACAAGTGGAGATGAAGAATATGTTGCAGATATACAGGAATTGTTTACATGAGGCCTGGAGGCATTGGAAAGGAAGACAAGATCAGAGAATAGCTAGTTGCCTGATTTGATTGTAATATTATAGCATCTAAGGAGCAGACAACTGTCCATCTCACTCTCTAATAAAAGTAATAATAAAAGTAAATGCTTAATAAATGCCTCATTAATTCACAAAAGGGTAACCACAGGGTGTGGTGGAAAGAACAATGAATCTGGACATGAAAGATTTATGCTTCAGTATTTGATCTGTAATCTACTGTGTGACCATTCTGTGACCAAAGTGATTTCACTTCCCTGTACCTCAGTTTCCTCATCAGTAAAATAGGGAGTTGGACTGGATGATTTTTAAGCCCCTTAAAATCCTATAATCCTATGAAAAGGCCAGTAATACACAAAGTAGTATTTCTAAGGCTTTTGAGTCCTCGGTTTGAAAGATTAACATTGCAAATTGTGCTTTGGAGCCTTCTTAATAACCCAGTAGCTGACTCTGGAGTGTCTTTCCCCCTGGATTGATGAGGACGTGTTGCTCATTTCGATTTCAGAAGATTTCCCTACTGGCCACATTCCCTTTGTTCATTCTGACTTTCTCATGGCTCTTTGGGCTACAGGCTACGTGTCCCACAGAGCTCCTCTCCAGCTTCTAATCTCACAGCACCCCTGGGCATCTCCTGTGGAATCAAGGGGCTAGCCAGGAATTCTGCAAACAAAAATAATCTTACTTTCCTTTCATTTAAAAATAATAAACTCATTTAAAAATAATAAGCTCATGTTAGGTCTGGGTGCTGATTGGTGACTGAATTTAGTGACTAAAGGACAATCTGGTCTGACTTTAAATATAGGTGAAGGTAGTCATTGTCCATGTTATTTGATTTCAAGGGACTAGAAAGGCCCCCAGTGTTTTCCCTGAAACCCTCTTTTGATAGATATCTGAAATGGTACTATCGGAGCTTCTTATGTTTTGCCTAGGAATTTGAGAATCCTTAAAAAGAAAATACCACTGGAAAGGAGAATTCTCTGAATACCTATGAATGAAAAATCTTGAGAACAAGTTTTCATAAAGAATTAGGGAAGGGGCGGCTAGGTGGTACAATGGATAAAGCACCAGCCCTGGAGTCAGGAGTACCTAGGTTCAAATCCCATCTCAGACACTGAATTATTACCTAGCTGTATGACCTTGGGCAAGCCACTTAACCCTATTACCTAGCAAAAACCTAAAAAAAAAATTAGGGAAAATGGGGCAGCTAGGTGGCACAATGGATTGTGCATGGGCTCGGGAGTCAGGAGGACCTGAGTTCAAATCTGACCTCAGACACCTAATAATTGCCTAGCTATATGACCTTGGACAAGTCACTTAACTGCACTGCCTTGCAAAATTTTTTTAAAAGAAAATAAATAAGGGAAAGGTAGCATGAGGATGGAAGGTTCTGTAGGTAGCTGGAAGGAAAAGCCACTAGGGGAAAGAAATGACAAGAAACAAAGAGGGGCAATTCTGCAATATTCTACAACTTTTGGTGTCAAGGTCTTCAGATGTATTGATTCTTGGAGTTTATCATTATTGTTTGGCTCTTCATGTCTGACTTTTTTGTGATCCCATGGACCATAGCATACCAGGCCCTTCTTTCTTCCTCTTTCTTTTGAAGTCTTTTCAAGTTCATGCTCATTGCTTCCAGGGCACTACTGACCTTTTTCTGACCCTTTCTCCTTTTGCCTTCAATCTTTCTCAGCACCAGGGTCTTTTCCAATGTGACCTGTTTTTCTCTTTATGTGGTCCAAATATTCAAGCTTTCGCATTGGTATTTGACCTTCCAATGAATAGTATGAATTAATTTTTCTAAGTAGTGATTGATTTGATTTCTTTACTGTTCAAGAGACTCTCAAAAGTCTTCTTCAGCACCACAATTTGAAAACATTGATTCTTTGACACTCAGCTTTCCTTATAGTCCAACTTTCACAGTAATACAATGCTACTGAAAAAACCATAGCTTTGACTATGTGAACCTTTGTTGGCAAGTGTAATGTCTCTGCTTTTTAGTATGCAGTCCAGATTTGCCATAGCTTTCCTTCTAAAAAGCAAGTATCATTTCATTTCATGGCTGCAATGATCTTTGATCCATCACTGATTCCATTTTTTCCTTCCTCTATTTGCCAGGAAGTGATGGAATCAGTTGGGACCCTCATCTAGAAGCTTCTTAATTCCCCTTGATTTTCTGCTATCAGACTGTCATTGTCTGTATATCTGAGGTTGTTGATGTTTCTCCCAACAACCTTAATTTCAACTTTTGATTTGCCTAGTCTGGCATTTCACATGATGTATTCTACATTTAAGTTAAATAAATAAGGTTATTCATATACAATCCTGTTTTATTCCTTTTCCAATCTTAAACCAGTCTTGGAGCTGGTGACTAACAAATGATTTTTACAAGTGGTGTGAGAGGATGTGGTAGTTACAATGGCTTTGGACACTATCTTTGACAACCCACCATATGAAGGCCAACTTCCACATTAGTCTATCTCTACATCCATGCTTAGAATTGTAGAATCTCAGGGATGAAAGGGACTTTGGCAATCATTAATCCAACTACCCCACCCTAGCCTCTAATCCTCTCTACGGAACTTCTGACAGTTGATCCTTCCCACTTTCAGGGACTAGAGCTCATTTTCTCACAGAGCAACCCTTTCCATTGTTGCACAGATTTGATTGCAAAGATGGTTTTCCTAAGATTAAAACACAAAATTGCCTCCCTAGGTCTCTCCCCCACATGGATTCTCATTCTGCCCTCTGGAAATAGGCAGAAAAAGGCTGCCCTTCCTTTGACATAACTCCTTTGTCTTCTTCACTTACTCTGTGTGGCATTTGCAAGGCTCCCTGCAGGTTGACCAAGCATTTTCCCTGAGATGACCTGTATCTTTTGACCTTTACACACACACACACACACACACACACACACACACACACACACATATAAACAGCATGCAGACACGTACACACATGCACAAACACCACGCCCAGAGGTGAGAAGCAGCCGTCGGGCATTCATGACAAACTCATCTGTCATGGAAGCAAGGGCCATCATACCGGGAGGCTCGCAAGGGAAGAGAGCAGTAAGGATGCCGGAGAGCAATCAATATATTATTTAACAGTGAGAATGCAAATGACGGAAAAATTAATGAAGGCACAGCAGCCCCCCTCTGCCCCCCCTTCCCTCTCCCCTCCTCAGCTGTGAGATTGCTGACAAATTCTCTGGAAAATATCAAAACAGCCTCCGGCTGGAACCTGCCAGAGTGATGCACCATTATCTATTATTGATGTAAACCTTGACAAGTTTTCTTTTTAAGGAAGGAGAGCAAGGGAGCGAAGCTAATCTGTGTTTAAAGGGATAGGCACTCATATCCCCCTCCCTAAGGCTGTCTGCCACTGGCGTGGTGCCAAGCTGCCATCCCCTTCTATCAGGTCTGACCTGAAAAAGCAGCCAGCAACAACTCCCCTTTCCCTTCCCCATCCCCCACTCCCAGTCTAACTCTATGTGAGAACAGGAGATAGAGGGTCCCTTAAAAAGTTCCTTTCAGCTGAGATCTTGATTTTCTTATTTTTGTGTTTCAGTTATTTCAACCATATCCAACTCTTTGTGACCCTATTTAGGGTTTTCATGGCAAAGATACTGGAGTGGTTTGCTACTCCTTTCTTGGGTTCATAAGGAAAGTGAGGCAAACAGGGTGAGTGACTTGCCTAGAGTCATTTAGATAAGTGTCTGAGGCCAGAACTCAAACCTGAACTCATATCTTCTTGATTCCATGGTTTGTGTTCTATCTACTATGACTCCTTACTGCCCAGATTTTCTATTTATAAAGTGAATAAAATGGGTAAGTAAATAGGAAGTCTTTTATTTATTGTTGTTGTTAGTATGATTACATCGATATCCTATTTATCCAAGCACTGATTATGTGGTACTTCCAAGTATCCAGAGATACACTGAGAACCTGAATCAACAGCAACAGCAACAAAAACCCCACCACAAATCCTATTAATTCTTAGACTGGGACTGATGACTTAAGATGTTTTCCTATTTACTCTTACTTTAGACAAAATCTTAACAAGCTGGTTGTCTGGTTCTGTAGCTGACAGCTGATCAGAAGTAGCAAATTTGAAAAGGGGAAGGGGAGAGGTACTGCAGAAAAATTCCCTCAAGGCTTGAGAAGTGACAGGAAACACCCTGACTGTAAAGGAGGAGATAGAAAAAGCTTTAAAAAGCAAACAAAAGAATTCAAAAAGTATAACCGTCTGGAGTCATTTATCATAAAGGTCAAGAGCCATATGCAGTGGGAAACATCACCATTGAGTATAATAGTATAAAAATGGATGTCCATAATGATCATATTACCATGTAGGTCTGGAATATTAAAGATACCAGGGACCTTTGAGATCACTTAGTCAAGGTAAAGGAGGAAACTAACAGCCAGAGGGGTTAAGTGACTAATATAGAGATGACTGACTGACTGTAGGGTTTCATTTCTCCAGATCACAGTTTGGCTTCAGTGGCATTGGTGGATAATGACAGAAGGAGATAGGGACCCATTATAACAATGGTTCTTAATTTGGGGTTCCCAATACACTGGGGGTTCCCAATCCTATGGGGAAAACACCATCATTACTTTGTGTAATCCCTAGCTGAATATAGTATTATGCTTTAATCATGAAACTGGGCAACACATTATTCTGAAGAGTGAATGGTTTCCCCAGACTGTTAAAGGAGTTCAGGTTTCAAAAAAGATTAAGAACCTCTAAATTAAAATCTAAGTAACCCCCAAGAAAAATTCTGGCCTGAAGGCATGGCAAAGGGACTGATATCTTTGGTGGAAGAAAGAGAAAACAAAACAAGGGCAGGGAATATGACAACTCCCTAGGGTATGGTCATAAAAGAGTGTATGAACCCTTGCCAGGCACTTTTCTAATAGAGGGACACAAATACAAAGATAGAATGAATATTTGATAAATGTCACCGTCCAGGTTCTCAGCAACCCAAACAGCTACCTTCTCCAGCAGGGCTGATGGGTACCTGACAGCTCAGAACTACCCACATCCTACAACCAAGTATCCCATCACCTCATCTCCTGACCTCCAGCCCAAGCCAGACAACAGCCTGGCTAGAAGGTTCCATTGTGCTGGATTCCATTGTACCAGAGAGCCCTTGAAACACCAGGTGCTGTAATAGAACTTCCTGGACCTGATAATCTTCTGGGAGTGTTATGCCTGTCTTAAATTAACACTTTTATCCTTCACTTCTTTGGCATTACTGGCAAATGAGCTGTAAACTTTCCAGATTACTGAAGCTTAACCTTTAAGTGATGAAACTTATTTATATTTTAAGCTTTTGAAATAGGAATGTTTTTAAAATGCACCACACACTTCTTTGTCTTCTGGAACAGGATACTGAGTAGACAGAACATATTTTAACATTCTTCTCAAAGCATAATGGAAACATCCATGGATTGGGTCTTAGGAAACTTGGGTTCATAAGCTCAGCTATAACTTGGGAAACGGGTTCCTAAATTCAGCTATAACTAACTATATGAATTTGATTGTCAGATCCCTGCTCAAAGTTTCAGTTTCCCCAGCCAGAAGATGATTAATTAATCTCTAAAGTCACTTCCAGCTCTCACACTTTGTGGACCACTTTTGTTCAATCCTAAGGTCTCTTAGGGCTATATCATGCAATAGATGTGACATATGGATGAAAGAACTATAGAGTAATTCATAACAGTATGGCCTTAAAAAACATTAAATATTGTGTAAGAGTAAAATACATTATTTTGGAAGGAAAATTTTAAGAGAATTTATGCTCTTTTGAAGAAGCTAGTTTCTACATGCTTCTCAACTTTTCAAATTAATTTGTATTTATTTTGTGTATGTTTTAAATTTACTTTTCTACATGCATATTGTTTCTACATGATAGAATGTAAGCTCCTTGAGGGCAGGAGCTGAGTCTTAGGTCCCACTCCTAGTGTAGGGACTTAATAAATATCTATTGACTTGACTTGCATTGATTTCCTTTGGCTATAGTGTTGGCACATATGGGTAGCCCTGGGAGAAGATGGTGGTGGCCAATGCCACTTAGAGATGCTGGACCAGAGATTCAGAGTAATTAATATTTGCAAGGCCCTAAAGCAGTCCCCAGCTCAGGAGGTAGGCCTCCTGCACAAGGTCAGAGAGAGTCAGCCTCGGGCAGACTTGGAAAAGTCCTCTGGATTTAAAAGCTTACAGAGAGTTTAATTAAAGGGTCTTACTGTTACTTTAAAAAAAATACCTCTTCCCTGCATTGATCCTCCTTTGAAAGGCACTTTCACTAACAATATGTCCAGGGGTTTGGGGATGGGGGGGGAGGGGAGAGGGAGAGCATGCAGGAATTTTAATGTGATAAGCATGGAAAAATACTTTGCTCCCTTTCCTTTCTGTCTCCTAAGGGTTCCCTCTATGAACCCCAGTTGTCAACTTTCCCATTTTGAAAGGGCTCGACTTCAAGCTGCAAAATGACTTCATTAGAAAAGGGCTGAAAATCCTCTCCATCCTACACCCTTCTGGGGGCCTTCGGTCTGCCTCTCAAATGCTGTCCCCGGAGGTACTGTCAGGTGGCTGCCATGACACAGCAGTTAGGCCGGGCCCTGGACAAGAAACCACTTTCTCTCTCCCCAGGGAATCTCCCGAGACTTCAGCCAATGGCCCTATATTACCTCGGGGCCTGGCAAGAACGCTGCCTCAGCACAGCCAACACTCTGCCTCTCTGCAAGCAAGAGAGCTCTTCCCCTGAGTTATTGTAGTACTAAGAAAAAGCCATCACTAGGTCCCAGATCTATGCATTCTGCTGTATCTCCACACATTCCAGCAACACCCTATGAGGCCGGCAATGTACAGGAGCGGGCTTTTTTCCAAGGATTGTCCTTCTTCCTCAGACAATGCTCTGTAATACATAAGACACAGAGCCTGTCTCTGCTCAGTGAACTATATCTGCAAGATACTGGACAAATAATTCATCTCTGTCCATCAAATTTTTCCATCAAATGAATCTTTGTGCCTCAGATTACCTCTCTGAAAAGTTGTCAACTGCTTCTTGGCTTCCTCACTGGACTTAGTGAAGATGAGAGGGATCATATAGTTATGAAGAGTCATTCTTGAGGGACAGGGAAGGCAGTGGCAGGGAAAATGAATGGATCCGGACACCCCTCCTCCCTCCATCAATTGAGTTAGAGGTACCTAATGGAGAAAATGAAATGGAAGGGATCAGCCTTTTCAGATTCTGAATTGTTGAAATTACATATGATAAGGGAGTGTTCTGGCAAACATTTAACAACTGGTTCTCTGAGGGGGGAATGTATTCACAGTATATATTTTTTTAAAAATTTATTTTAGGGGTGGCTAGGTGGCACAGTGGATAAAGCACCAGCCCTGGAGTCAGGAGTACCTGGTCTCATACACTTAATAATCACCTAGCTGTGTGGCCTTGGGCAAGCCACTTAACCCCATTTGCCTTGCAAAAAACCTAAAAAAATTTATTTTTTCCAATTATATAGAGAGATAATTATCTCCTTTTTTGGCAAGGCAGTGGGGTTAAGTGACCTGCCCAAGGTCATACAGTTAGGAATTATTAAGTGTCTGAGGTCCTCCTGACTTCAGGACCAGTGCTCTATCCACTATGCCACTTAGCTGCCCTGAGATAATTTTCAATATTCATTTTTATAAAGAATTTTTTCTCCTATCCCTCCCTCCACCCACTCTAGGATAGCATGTAATCTGAATCAGATTATACATGTACAGTCATTTTATACATATTTCCATAGTTGTCATGCTGTAAAGGAAGAATCAGGAATGAGAGAGAAAGACTATGTGAAGGATAAAACATAAAACAAATTTTAAAAATGAAAATAGTCTGGTTTGACCTGCATTCAGATTCCACAATTTTTTCCTCTGGATATGGATGGCATTTTCTATCACAGATCTCATAAAATTGTTTTTGATCCCTTTATAGCTGAGAAGAGCTAAGTCTATCATAGTTGATCATCATCAATAATTCTATTAGTGTGTATAATGTACTGCTAGTTCTGCTCACATCACTCAGCATCAGTTTATCTTAATTCTTTCCAGGTTTTTCTGAAATCTGCTTGCTCATCATTTCTTATGGAACAATAATATTCCATTATACTACAACTTGTTCAACCATTCCCCAATTAATGGGCATCCCCTCAATTTCTAATTCTTTGTCAGCACAAAAAAGCTGTTATAAATATTCTTATACATGTGTGTCTTTCCCCCTTTTTGTGATCTTTCGGATATAGACCTAGTAGTGGTATTTCTGGATCAAAGGGTATACACAATTTTATAGCCCTTTGGGCATAGTTCCAAATTGCTCTCCAGGATGGTTGTATCAGTCTACAATGTCACCAACAGTGTATTAGTGTCCCAGTTTTCCCTACATCCCCTCCAATATTTATCTTTTTCTTTTCTATCATATTTGCCAGTGCTCTATCCCCCTGGCCACCTAGCTGCCCCCCACAATATACTTTATTTTTTTATTTTTGTATAACTGATGTTTTTTAAATACATTACTAAAATATTCTTGTTTAAGAGTAAACATAATACCCCCTCCCCCAAAAAATTATAGACCCTCATGAGAAATAAAGTAAAAGAAAGAGGAAAAAAATGTGCTTCAGTCTGTGTTCCGATACCACCAGCTCTGTCTCAGGTGGATCACATTCCTTATGATAAGTCCATCACAAGAACTGCTTCCATATTTTTCCACCATTGTTGTTGCTGATCGCAACTCCCTCCATCCATACCTCTCCATTACCATATAGTATATTGTCTCTCTCCTTTCACTCTGTCCCTCTTCTAAAATGTGCTGCAGGGTAGCTGAGTGACACAGTGGATGATCACTGGCCCTGGGGCCAAGAGGCCCCGAGCCTACATACCACCCCTGAACCCCAGCAACCACCCGGCCCTGTGGTCCCAGATAGGCCACCCAATCCCAGCCCCTTGCAAGAAGTAAAAAAAGAAAACTACAATATACTTAAAATTTTTTTTTTATTTATGGCAATGGGGTTAAGTGACTTGCCCAAGGTCACATAGCTGGCCAATTATTAAGTGACTGAGGCTGGATTTGAACTCAGGTTTTCCTGACTCCAGGGCTGTTGCTCTATCCACTGTACCACCTAGCTGGCCCCACAATGTACTTTTAAATTTAATCTGCATTATTACCATTTTCCTCATTACTTTCTTTTATTGTGATTATTTAGTCATTTCAATCATGTTGTGACACCTTTTGGGGTTTTCTTTTTTTTCTTTTTCTTTTTTCTTTTTTTATATTTATTTATTTTCTAATGTTTTTTTATTCTCATTTTGTACAAATTTTTTTTTACATTAATAAAATATACTTGTTTACAAGTAAACAAAATACCCCTCCCCCATGAATATAGATAGACTTGCTTGGGCGAAAAAGTAAAGGGGAGAGAAAAAAAATTAAAATGAAAAAAAAATAATAGTAATAATTGTAGGTATGGCCAGGTGGCGCAATGGACGAAGCACCAGCCCTGGAGCCAGGAGCACCTGAGCCCATATCCAGCCTCGTAAACCCAATAATCACCCAGCCATGTGACATGCAAGCCACCCGATCCCCACTGCCCTGCAAAAACCAAAAAAAAGAGAAAAAAAGACCCAAAATAAAATAAAATAGTAATAATAGTAGGGGTGGCTGGGTGGCAGACAGAGCATTGGCCCTTGAGCCAGGAGGACCTGGGTCTGAATCTGGCCTCAGACACCCAAAGATCATTCTGCTATGTGGCTCCAGGCAGGCCACCCAGCCCCACTTGCCCTGCATCCTCCCCCAAATAATAATAACAAAAAATGTGCTTCAGTCTTTGTTCCAACACCATCAACTCTGTCGTGAGTGGATCACATTCTTTATGATAAGTCCATCACAAAAGTTAATTCCATATTTTTCCAACGTTGCCATTGCTGATCGCAGCTCCCTCCTTTCTTATTTCTCCACTACCATGTACTATATTTTCTCTCTCCTTTCACTCTGACTCTGCTGTAGGGTCTCTGAGTGGCGCAGCAGACAGATCCCTGGTCCTGGGGCCAAGAAGCCCCGAGCCTCCATACCACCCCTTAGGCCCAGAATCCACCTAGCCCTATGGTCCTGGGCAGCCCATCCAATCCCAGACCCTTGCAAGAAGTAAAAAAGAAAATGTGTTATATCTGAACACTGTCCCCCCATGGTCCATTCTCTCCTTTATTCACATCCCCACCCCTTCCCCCTGCTCCCCCCTCCTTCTTACTCCAGATGTCTATACCCCATTGAGTATATATGCTGTTTCCTCTCCTAGCCATCTCTGATAAGAGCAAAGGTTCCCTCATTCCCCCTTGCCTCCCCCCTTCCATATCATTGCAATAGCTCATTGTAATAAAAAAAATCTTATTATGTGAAATATCTTGGACTATTCCCCCTCTCCTTTTTCTTTCTCCCTTTCCATTTCCCTTTTTTTTCTATTGACTCCATTTTCACACCGTATTTTATCTTCAAATTCAGCTTTCTCCTGTGCTTCAACTATAAAAGCTCCCTCTACCTGCTCTATTAACTGAGATGGTTCATATGAATATTATCAGTATCATTTTTCTATACATGCAGTTCATCCTCATTAAGTCCCTCATATTTCCCCCCTCTCCTCCAATCTCCATGCTTCACCTGAGTCCCGTATCTGAAGATCAAACCTTCTGTTCACTTCTGGCCATTCCAAAAGGAACCTTTGAAATTCCCCTGGTTCATTGAAAGTCCATCTTTTTCCCTGGAAGAGGACATTCAGCCTTGCTGGGTAGTTCATTCTTGGCTGCATTCTAAGCTCTTTTGCCTTTCTGTATATTGTGTTCCAAGCCCTACGAGCTTCCAATGTAGATGCTGCTAAGTCCTGAGTGATACTGACTGCAGCTCCACGATATTTGAATTGTGTCCTTCTGGCTGCTTGTAATATTTTCTCTTTGACTTGGGAGTTCTGGAACTTGGCTATAATATTCCTAGGGGTTGGTTTTTTGGGATCTCTTTCTCGGGGGGATCGGTGGATTCTCTTCATTTCTATTTTGCCCTCTGCTTCTAGAATATCAGGGCAATTTTCCTGTAGTAATTCTTTGAAAATGATGTCAAGGCTCTTTTCCTGATCATGACTTTCAGGTATTCCAATAATTTTTAAATTATCTTTCCTAAGTCTGTTTTCCATATCAGTTGTGTTTTCAATGAGATATTTCACATTTTCTTCTAATTTTTCATTTTTTTGGTTTTGAAGTATTGATTCCTGATTTCTGTTAAATTCATCAATCTCCCTGAATTCTATTCTTTGTCTGAAGGATTTATTCTCCTCAGAGAGTTTTCTTATCTCTTTTTCCATCTGGCCAATTTTGCTTTTTAAAGCATTCTTCTCCTCAATAACTTTTTGAACTGTTTTATCCATTTGACCTAAGCTGTTTTTTAGCATGCTATTTTCTTCAGCATTTTTCTAGATTTCCTTGACTAAGCTGCTGACTTCATTTTCATGTTTTTCCTGCATCTCTCTCCTTTCTTTTTCCAGTTTTTCTTCCAACTCCCTCATTTGATTTTCAAAGTCTTTTTTGAGCTCTATCATAGCCTGAGCTCAATTTTTCTTGGAGTCTTTAGATGCAGGAGCTTATGCTTCCTCATCTTCAGACTGAGTATTTTGATCCTTCTTGGGCTCATTTGCAAAATATTTCTCAATGGTCTTCCTCTTATTTCTTTGCTTGTTCATTTTCCCAGCCTAAGCCTGTTTTTTGGGGGGTGCTTCCTGAGCTTTTTGGACACTCCCACAAGGGTCTCAGTGTGTGAGGTTCTGTCCTCCCTCCTGGTCTGTGAATGAACATAAGCGCCCCCCTCTGCCACGGGGCCGAGGTGGGGGGGCCCTGTTGTTCTATGGGGAGGCCTAGACTGGGATCAGGATCTGAATGTGGTCAGAGCCTCAGAGTCCTGTTCCAGAGGCAGAGGACAGAGCTCAGCAGTCTCTCTCTCTCTTCACTCCCCTCCCTCAGCTCAATGGGCTCATGCCCTGGGGGCTCCTGCTTACAGGCTCTGCCTGCTTCTGTTTCCTGGATTTGGGCTGCCGGAAGACCAAGCTGCTTGCTGTGTGCCCCAAGGGCTGGGCTCCACATGCTCGCTCTGGCAGAGGTCCCCGCTGTTCCCCCACTTTGTACCCGGTGCTCCTCGGGGTGCAGCTCAGGAGACTCCCCCGCTGCTGTGAACTGTGACTCCCAGTGCCCTGGGGCTGCCTCCAGGAGGCTGAAGCTCTTTCGCTCTGGCGGGCCACCCCTCTGGTGGGCCACCCCTCTGGAGGGCTGCCTCTCTGATCCCGGGAAGCAGAGCCTTTCTGCTCTTTTCCATGTTACCTTGAGTAGGAGAACTGCCTCACTGGGTCCCTTTGTGGGTTCTGTCTCTCAAAAGTTTAGTTAGAGTCCTTAGTTTATGAATTTTTATCAGAGAGCTCCTAAGACTTGATCCCTTCATGTCACCATCTTGGCTCCGCTTTGGGGGTTTTCTTGACAAAGAAACTGGACTAGTATGCCATTTTCTTCTCCAGCTCATTTTGTAAATACAGAAACTGAAGCAAACAGTTAAGGGACTTGTCCAGGTAAGAAACCAATACAGATTTGAACTCAGATCTTCCTGACTCCAGACCTGGTACTCTAACCACTGTACAACCTAACTTACATCTAGACCATCCATAAATAATTAATCACATATTGATTTTTACTTGCTAATTCTCACACTGAAAATTTGACAGTCAGTTCTGTCCCTGTAATGTGTCCCTTTTAGACCATTTGTAACTTACCCATTTGTAACTTTTAAGTTCCTGAGACTTTTGAGGGCCCTATTTGAATAAGAAAGGATGAGGAAATTCAGTCAAAATTGATAGAGATTATAGACTTGTCCAGTTGCATTTGCCCTTTCCACTTATTCATGTGGGAAATGGCATTTACAAAAGAGGAAAACTGACTCTGCAGTGAAAATTATAGAAAAAAGCCAGTTATGAAGGAAGATCCTAACTGTTGAGTTCATACTTTGAATTTTCTCTTGCATCTCTTAAAGTGTACAAAAACATGAGGAAGGGATTTCTTTCTCTTTCCTCCTCCCTTTATATTGACTTTTTGTAGAAGTACATGGCAGCATACAATTGAACAGAAACCAACTAAAAAAGTTGGATCAAATTCACAAAAGAAGTCAAGAAGCCAACATCTTGAGCTGAAATCTCTCTCAGGAGATGGCTAGCCCAAGAGCCAGGACTTGCTGGTCTTAGGTATGGGTTCTGGCTCTATAAATAACTAACTTTTTGATATTATAAAAGTCATTTTCTCATCCATAAATGAAGGGATTGGAATAATTATCTCTATGATGATATTTTAACTTTTGGTAGGTCAAGATTTATTTAAACATGTCTCATCTGGCAACAGCTAATTAGGAACTCCCCCTCCACCTCCTACTAGATTACCTAGGGGCACATGAATGGACATACACAAGTGTGACCTCAGAAGAATGGCCATTTGTAAGGAAAGGCCCTCTTTGAAGAACATTAAGAGCTATTTTGTCCCTTGAAAACTTCTCAAATCTAAGGGAATGAACTTTCACCTTCATGTGGGTCATTCTACCAGGTTTACTAAGTATATGACTAACAGTGGAAGGCCAAGACTCACTGTGTATCTTTGTGTTGTTTAAGTAATTCAACTATCTGGTCATACACCTAGGGTCCCAGATACTTTAGGACATCCAAATTTGAGATCTCGAGTTTCCATCTGAGATGGCACAACTCTTACATTCTATTGCCACTAGTGGTTTTTCTTTCAATGAGCAGCACTGCACAGTAGTGGGGAGGGTAGGTGGGGAATGCTAAGTTTGAAATCAGAGGACCCTAGGTTTAAGTACTGGCTCTGCCATTTGCTATCTGTATGACCTTAGACACTTTTAAAAAATTTTATTTTATTTTATTTTATTTTTTTATTTATTTTGAGTTTTACAATTCCCCCCCCCTCCCAATCTTGCTTCCCTCCCCTCACCCTCCAAAGAAGGCAGTATGTTAGTCTTTACATCATTCCCATAGCCTGCATTGATCTAAGTTGAATATGATGAAAGAGAAATCATATCCTTAAGGAAGAAACATATAGTATGAGATATAGCAGAATTACTTAATAAGACAATGTTTTTAAAAAATTAAAGTTACATAGAAAGTCTTTGGTCTTTGTTCAAACTCCACAATTCTTTCTCAGGATACAGATAGCATTCTCCATTGCAGATATCCCAAAATTATGCCAGATTGTTACCCTGTTGATATGAGCAAGTCCATTAAGGTTAATCATCACTCCCATGTTGCTGTTAAGGTGTACAATGTTCTCCTGGTTCTGCTCATCTTGCTCAACATCAATTCATACAAGTCCTTCCAGGATTCCCTGAATTCCCATCCCCTCTGGTTTCTAATAGAACAATAGTGTTCCATCACATACATATACTGCAGTATGTTAAGCCATTCTCCAATTGATGGACATTCCCTCAGTTTCCATTTCTTTGCCACCACAAACAGAGCTGCTATGAACATTTTTGTACAGGTGATGTTTTTACCCCTTTTCATACTCTCTTCAGGGTATAGGCCCAGTAGTAGTATTGCTGGATGAAAGGGTACATTTTTGCACATTTTTGTTGTCTTTTTAGTGGATTCAATAGACTCAATAGTATTATGACTTCTGTGGATTCTTGTTCTGGTCATAGTGGCCAGTCTGAGAAGTGTGAGGTGGTACCCAAGAGATGTTTTAATTTGCATTTCTCTGATAATTAGTGCTCTAAATGAGCAATTTTTCAAATGACTATGGATTGCTTTGATTTCCTCATCTATAAATTGCCTTTGCATATCCTTTGACCATTTGTCAATTGGGGAATGGCTTCTTTTTGACTCAGTTCTCTGTATATTTTTTAGAAATGAGTCCTTTGTCAGAAACACTAGTTATAAAAGTTGTTTCCCAATTTACTACATTTCTTTTGATCTTGGTTACAGTGGCTTTGTCTGTGCAAAAGCTTTTTAATTTAATGTAATTGAAACCATCTAGTTTGTTTTTAGTAATGTTCTCCATCTCTTCCTTAGTCATAAACTCCTTCCCTTTCCATAGATCTGACAGGTAAACTAGTCCTTGATCTTCTAGATTGCTTATAGTATTGTTTTTTATGTCTAGATCCTGTATCCATTTTGATCTTTTCTTGATATAGGGTGTGAGGTGTTGGTCTAATCCAAGTTTCTTCCATTGACCTTAGACACTTTGACCAGCTTTTTACCCTATGATGTGAGTAGATTGACATATATGATCTCCTCTGTCATCTATACATTGTTATCAATCTTGTGTTACAAACTTAATGCTGTTAAAGAGAAGTTAGTTGGCCTCAGCAGATGCTGCAAGTATAACACCTAAATGTTACATCACCAAGATGAATAAATATGATTTACCATGATTTACATCATGTATTTATTTTCCTAATATAAGAAAAGACTTTTCTGTTTTAAAATGTTTAAACATGATTTACATTTTAGTTCTCTCAAAATAAAAGAGGGTGAGGGGAGGAAGGGAGAAACTAAGCAGGGAGGCCAATTAGAAGACCATTATAGAGGCAATGGGGCTGAATTAGGGCAGTGGCTTTGTAACTAGAAAGAAGGGTATGAATGGAAGAAATGTTGTAGAGGTGGAATAGACAATATCTGGCAGATCATTACATAAGGTAGGTGAGGGAGAGGAAAGAGTCAAAGACTGTGAGTTTGCAAACCTGAGTGACTGAGAAGATGGTTGTACCCTCAACAGAAATAGAGAAAGTTTGAGAGAATGCCAGGTTTTATAATAGGTTCTGTTTTGGATGTACTTGATTTGGAACATACAGGAGTTAATATTCAAGAGGCAGTTTATAATGATGGGAATTTCAGAGATAGATGAGGATTGAATATATTCAGATGTAGGAATCATCTGCAAAGAGATATTACCTTAACTCTTAAAAGCTCTTAGTAAAGAAAAGGATTTCCACAATAGTGCCCCAAGGAACACACATACTAACAAAGCAAGAGATAGATAATGATCTAGCAAAGGAAACTAAGAAGCAGTCAGACAGATAGGAGGAAAACCAGGAGAAAGCATAAACCAAGGGAAGAGAAATGTCCAGGGAGAGGAGGTCATTATAATTTTAAAATTTGCAGAGAGATTAGGGATAAAGACTGAGAAAAAGTCAGTTGAGATCATTAGTTACCTCAGAGAAAGCAATTTCAGTCTAGTGTAGAGGTCAGAAGCCATATTGTAAAGAACTGAAAAATGAATGGGTGGTAAGGAAGTAGGGATAGTGTAGAGATGATTCTTGTTTATTATATAAATATTTTATTTGTTTTTCCAATTACATACAGTAGTAGTTTCTACCAATCATTTTTTTCAAAGTTTTGAGTTTTACAGTTTTTCTCCCTCACTCCCTTCCCTCCCCCCACAACAGAAGGTATATATAGCTTTACATTTGCAACCATGAAAAGCATAGATCAAAACTGAATGTGTTGTGAGAGAAGAATCAGATACAAAAAGAAGAAAGAAAATATTAGAGATAACAAAATACATAAGACATAAGACATCTTTTAAAAATTGAAGATAATAAATTTTGTTCTTCATTTAAACTCAGTAGTTTCTTTTATGGAGGCAGTTTATGGATGATATTCTCTACCCCAAGTCCCCTAAGATTGTTCTTGATGGAATGAGCAAGTGCATCAAGGTTGATCATCACCCCATGTTGTTCTTAGTGTGTATAATGTTCTTCTGGTTCTGCTCATCTTACTCAGCATCAGTTCATAAAAATTTTTCCAGGCTTTTCTGAAATCCCATCCCTCACAATTTCTTACAGAACAATAATGTTCCACCACAATGTATAGGTGATTCTTTCTAGGATTTTAGCAGTGAAAGAAAAAAGAGTTGTATGTTGACAACTTGAGTTTTGAGGATAGATCTCAGCATGTTGTCAGGTGGTGGGGAAAGAAAAAAGGGAAAAGGAAAAAGGGGTAAGGAAAGATTGAAAATGAAAGAGAAAAAATGATGGATGAGACAAGCTCTTGAAAAAGTTAGGAGAGTATGGGTCCCAGGGCAGAAGTAGGGATGGGTTGGCATTGATAAGTAGAAGGGCTATTTCTCCCTCAGAGACAAGAATAAAAGAGAATGTTTTGCTTTTAGGAAGGGGGGGAAGGGAAATTCCAATGAATGACTTTTATTTCTCAGCAAAGTAGATTATGAGGATAATTGACAAGAAGAGTAGGATGGAAAAGACAGCGCTTGAAAAGATGTTTGAGAAAATAGACACTAAGAAGAATGGAACTGTGAGAAACTCAAGGAAGAATAAAAGCTTTTAGATGTAATATTGAAGGCCCATTAAGAAGCAATTGCATGAATTTTTAGTGGACTCAATAGACCCAATGGTATTATGACTTGTGTTACTTTAGGGATGTCTCAGTCTCTTTGGACTTCAGTTTTACAATTTGCAAAATGAAAGAGTTGGATTAAATGTTTGTATGTTTCAGTTCTAAATTCAATCATAAACCTTTCAGTTTCCTTTTCTCTTCTGAAGAGTGAATAGTGGATAATGGCCAGATAGCTTATTCCTTCTTCGATGATTTAAGGAGACTGAGTTCAAATTTGCTTCTTTATTTTCCTTAGAACATGCTGAAAATGAAAGAAATATTAAAAATTCAAATTGTAATCTTCATAATTGAGTTGTCCAAATTTTTTGCCTTACTTCATGCAATCAGGTCTAGTCTCTTCCATTTTTTTGATCCCCCTCAGTGAGATACTGAGTGAGATCAGTAGAACTAGGACTTGCTTGGTTTTCCCAGGGTGGTTATACCAGACAATGGTTTCAATCTCTAAATGGATTACCTAACTCTACTATGTCCCATGGATGGTACAACCACCCTAACATTTTTACTGTCTTTTTTTTAAATCTTTAATCATAATGGTGAGAGTGAATGAATCCATTAGATTTAATTATGGATCCAAAGGTCTTTGGATTTAGATCTAGAAGAGGATTAAGAGAGTGTTTTGGCCAATCCCTTCCCTTGGGAAAACTGAGACCCAGAGAGGTTTTCCAATGTACCTAGATTATAGAACAGATTAGACTATTAGAGATTTTCTGGTCCAGGAGTTATTACTTTTTTAAAGATCACTCACCACTTTGGTTGTCTAGTGAAGGCTATGGACCTCTTCTCAGAATAATGTTTTTAAATGCACAAAATAAAAATACATATAATTTCCAAGGAATCAAATTAAATTGAAATGGTTATCAAAATATTTTTAAAAATTCAAATTCATGAATTTCAGGTGAAGCACCCTTGATTAGGAAAACACTTTCATTTTGCAGATGAGAAAGCATTTACAGAGGGGAAGGAATCTGCCCTATATCAAACTACTGGTTATTGGCAAAGTAGGAATTAGAATCTAGAAGCTCTGACTCATAAACCAGTGCTCTTTCCACTATACCACAGTCATGTAGGCAGATGAGAAACTTCTTCCTTTCTGGAATACAGAACCCAAGATAAGGTGACAGAAGCAGACAAATGGCTGAGATGAGGAAATGAGCATTAATGACAAGTGATCTCATTACTCCTAATTTGTACGAGCCAATGGTAATATCCCTTCTAAGGATGACTTGGGTTTGATGATGACCTTGTTCTGACTTGGCTGCAAGTCTGTGTTTATGACTTTATAGGTTTCCATCAGCAGATTCAATGAATGCCAATAGGCTTGGAACAAACTTTGGAGCTTATCTGTTAAACTTCTACTAATTTTATAGTTGAGTAAACTGAAGTCTGGGGGAAATGGTTTGCCCAAGGTTACCCAGAGAGTTAACAAAAGGAACTAGATCCCAGAGATTTACCTCATTCCAGATCACTTCCTTCTAAACCAAGGTCAAAACACTACATGGATGCCCACTGAGGCTAAAGCTTTATTTCACTCCCTGGGTTCTGGGAGTGAGCTGAAGCCTCCCTATCTACCAGTATTACATCCCCCAAGTCTGTCTTGAAGTTGCATTCTCAGAATTAGCCTATGCTCTTAGGAGCAATGATAGAAGCCAAGGCTTGTCCACTTCACAGAATTCAGAATTTGCAAGTTGGAAAGGACCACAGCAGCCTATAGAAAAGGAATCCTCACTATATTATGCCTGAAAAATGGTCATCCAACCCCTGTCCTGTCCTCTTGGTCCTTACAGAATAATTTGATCTGTCCTCCACAAGATCTTTCTTCAAATATTTGAAGATAGCTATCAAATCCCTCAAGTCTTATCTTCTCTAGTCTGGACATGCTAAGTTCCTTCAATCAATCCTCTCATGACATGAATTCACAATCCTGGATACACTCCACTGGATACTCTCCAGTTTGTCATCTTAATTTGGGTGCCCAGAGCTAAGCACAATCCTCCAAATGAAGCTTGAGGAGAACAGAGTACAATGGGACTACCACCTCCCTCACTATTGTGGAGAGCCATGCCCCTCTTAAAGCACAGACCTTCATTCACTTGGTTGACTGCACACTCTGATTACATGGAGTTGTCAGACAACTATTGTCTATCTATGATTTTCCCATCTTATACTTGTGAAGCTGATTTTCTGTACTTAAGATCAAGGTTTTATATTTATCTTTATTGAATGTCATTAGATTCCACTCAGTGCTCCACTTTGTCAAGATCCTTGGGAGTTTGTCTTCCACTGAGTCAGTTATCCCTCCTAGCTTGGTGTCATTTACCAATCTGATAAGCATGGCCATCTATGGCTATATCCCAATCACTGATAACATCTGCCAAGCCTATGTTGAACCATTAACAATTAGTAGAGGCAGTAGAGTGATGTCATTGGTCACAGAGCATTGGACTTAGATCAAGTACACCTGAATTCATATTTTGCTTTATACATGTACCAGCTACAGACCCTACAGTTACTTGACCTTTCTGTGTTCAATTTTCAGAAGTTGGACTTTGTGCAGCTCTGACTCACTTAGATTCTATTCATACACAAGTCAAGACATTGTTCTATGATGTCACTGGTCCTCATTGAAAACAAAGGATGAACAGCTTTTATTTGGGGTATCAACTCATTTTTTTTAATTCCATCATTTGCAGTGTAAAGGTAACTCTTTGCAAAAAAAAGGTGGTTTGGCCTTCATTTTCTTTTCTTTTTTAAAAACAAATTTATTTATTTATTTGTTTGTTTGTTTGTTTGTTTATTTTGAATTTTACAATTTTCCCTCTAATCTCAGTTCCCTTCCCCCCCGCCATTCCCCACAGAAGGCAGTCTGTTAGTCTTTACATTGTTTCCATGGTATACATTGATCTAAGTTGAATGTGATGAGAGAGAAATCATATAGATAGCAAAATCATATAAAATGATAATTTTTTTGAAAAATTAAAGGTAGGGGTGGCTAGATGGCGCAGCAGATAGAGCACCGGCCCTGGAGTCTGGAGCCTCAGACACTTTATAATTACCTAGCTGTGTGGCCTTGGGCAAGCCACTTAACCCCACTGCCTTGTAAAAAAAAAAACAAACCTAAAAAAAAGGTAATAGTCTTTGGTCTTTGTTCAAACTCCACAATTCTTTCTCTGGATACAGATGATATTCTCCATCACAGATACCCCAAAATTGTGCCTAATTGTTGCACTGATGGAATGAACAAGTCCATCAAGGCTGATCATCACTTCTATGTTGCTGTTAGGGTGTACAGTGTTCTGGTTCTGCTCATCTTACTCAGCATCAGTTCATGCAAATCCTTCCAGGCTTCCCTGAATTCCCATCCCTCCTGATTTCTAATAGAACAATAGTGTTCCATCACATACACAGTTTATTAATTCCCCAATTGATGGATATTCACTTGATTTCCAATTCTTTGCCACCATAAACAGAGTTGCTATGAATATTTGTGTACAAGTAATGTTTTCCCCCTTTTTTATGATCTCTTCAGGGTGTAGACCCAGTAGTGGTATTGCTATGCACATTTTTGTTGCCCTTTGGGTATAATTCCAAATTGCTCTCCAGAAATGTTGGATGAGTTCACAGCTCCACCAACAATGTATTAGTGTCCCAGATTTCCCACATCCCTTCCAACATTGTCCTTCATTCTCAAAGAAGACCATGATATTAGGGAGGTGATGCCATGACAAGCACATGAATTGGATTTTAATGAGGGGATGCCATTTTAAGTCACCAGCCTCACTTTCTTCTCCAGAGTCATCTGGCTCCAGTGACCAGATTTGAATCAGGACCACTGGAGATCGTCCTGGATGAGAGGCAATCAGGGTTAAGTGACTTGCCCAAGGTCACACAGCTAAGAAGTGTCAAGTGTCTGAATTCAGATTTGAACTCCTGTCCTCCTGACTCCAAGGCTAGGCTCTATCCACTGTGTCACCTAGTTGCAAAGAAGATAGAAATAATGACAATTGAGCACCTCAGCTTTCTCTGTTATTATTCATCATCTTCCCATGGACTTCAAAAAAAGATTCTCTCCCCTTTTTGCCTTCTGTTTCTCCCAATGTGACTTTAGAAAACAACAATAACACAAAGAACCTTTTCGTTTTCCTTAGCATTCCTTAGCATAGCCCTCAACTCATTCTGAGTTTTAATGTTCCCAACATTTATCTTTATAGTATGGTGCCAGGTCCTACTATTTGTTCTCTTTTACCTAGACTTGCTCCCGTCTCCTGACACTGCTTTTTAAATCCTAAGTTAGTTGAAAAGTTCCCTGTGCTTCCACATTGTTTTCTTCAGATGAATACCATTTTTTTTCCTCATTGGAATAACTTCTCTTTTTGTCTTCAGATTTTCCTTTTATGGTATTTCTCATCCTTCTTTGGTCGACTTCCTCTGAAGCATTTTACTCCATGGAATCCTACCTATTTTTCCTTTGAACCCTTTGAAATCTTCTTTCTCTAAATATAGACTATGTCTGGATTTCCCTTATCTATCATATATTCCAGGTTGTAGTCACTTCTTCCCAAAGTTCCCATTATTTCCAGCCCCAGACACAAGTTCCTACCTGTTAATGAGAATCAGATCCAGAATAATATTTCCCTTTTTTATTCTTCCACCTTTTGAAAGCTGAAATTAACACTTATGCAAATCAAAAAGTTATTAGTTTAAAAAAAGTTATTAGTTGCTCTCCTTTTTGCAGATATCTCCAGTAAACATCTGTATAATTGAAGTGCCCAGAGGATACTACATCATACCTCTCTGCCAGACTTATGATCTATTTCCCAAACTCCTCATCCATTTAAGCAGTTTAGAGTTATAACAGATTGGTTAGCTCTCCAAATACTAAATTTCTGAATCTGACTATAAAATAAATGCTTTTCCTTCCTTCCTTTTTTTCCTTCCTTCCTTTTTTAAGGTTTTTGCAAGGCAATGGGGTTAAGTGGCTTCCCAAGGCCACACAGCTAGGTAATTATTAAGTGTCTGAGGCTGGATTTGAACTCAGGTACTCCTGACTCCAGGGCTGGTGCTCCTTCCTTTCTTTTTTAATTCTCTGTTATAAGGTCATTTAGATAATTGTATGAATAATTGTATCAGAGGTTTTCCTAAGTAGAACTTTTGATATAGAGAAAAGGGAAAGAGACTATTATATTGAGTTCCTTTTCTGAGAGTAGATTTTAATATGAAAATGAGAAAAGCTGCTGACACTTGAGCACCTCAGAGCAAGGAAAAAGGCAAAGTCCCATTCACCACTTATAAGCATCTATGTGACTTTGAGAAAATTACTTTTTACCCTTTAGTTTCCTGGTTTTCCTCTCTTCCTTCCTTCTTCTTTCCTTCTTGCTTTGTTCTTTGTTACAAAGTATGACTCTGGGAAGGCGAGGGAAAGATATAAAGAGGGAAAAATGGGAGAAGTTAAACCAAAAATATCAATAAAAAGCTGTTCTTTAAAAAGAACAAAGATTGTCATTTGTAAAAGGATAGAGGGACAGCTAAGTGGCACAGTGGATAGAGCACCAGCCCTGGAGTCAGGAGAACCTGAGTTCAAATCCTGCCTCAGACTATTAATAAACTTTGTGACATTGGGCAAGTCACTTAACTCCAATGCCTTACAAAAAAAAGGATAGAGTTGAGGTTGATCAGGAAAGAAAAATATGATATCTCTGATAAAGCTAATGTTTTTGTCCTTCATTTTATAAGAAGAACACAACCTCAGGAAGTGATGCCATGACAAGAATTTGAATTGGATTTAAGTAAGGGGGATGCTTTGCTAAGTCACCAGCCTCACTTTCTCCTCCAGAGTCATCTGGGTCCAGTGGCCAGATATGGATGAAGATGACTGGAGATGGCCCTGGGAGTGAGGAAATTAGAGTTAAGTGATTTGCCCAAGGTCACACAGCTAGTAAATGTCAAGTGTATGAATCCAGATTCAAATTCCCACCCTCCTGAATCCAAAGCCAGTGCTCTACCCACTGTACCACCTAGCTGCCCTAAATATCTAAGATAAATAAGCAACCAACTGGGGACCTAAAATGAAAAAAAATTCCCAAGTAAAGGGTCAAAAGATATGGAAAAAAGTAGTTCTCAAAAAAAATTGCAAATGATTAACAATCATTGAAAGAATGCTACCAAGATGGCAGCATGGAGGCAGGAATTCTGAGAAGCTCTTCCTCAGAAAACACCAAATGCCATAAAACCAACCAAATTCTAGAGTAACTGAACCCACAGAAAGATGGAGTGAAACAATTTTCTGGCCCACAATAACTTGGAAGATTCAAGGGAAAAGTCTATTCCACTGGAACTGGGGTTGGAAAGAGATGCAGCGTAGCCCAGGAACAGCTCTAGTCTTCCAGGAACAGCCTGTGGGGTGCCTGGGTCTATGGTAGTGGAAGTGGTTTCCATATTTTTCAACCCAGAGATTACCAATGAAAACTTGGAAGATTAGCGGTAAAACTCTGCCACACCAGAGTGAGTATGGAGACCAGGGCCAGAGCTGGTCTTAGAGTAGCCATAGGAACTTATGGAGCCACCCAGCAACTGCTTCCAGAGCACTTAGTCCACAGATGGTAAGGGGGTCAGGGAGACTGAAGAGGTCTATCTGCTATCTCTGGGGCAGAACTCTGCAGCTTTGCCCATACTCAGATCCAGGTCATAGTCTGAGGTTCCATACTTCCATAGAGGACCAGGGACCCTCCTTACAACTCCAGGACAGAGGGTCAACCACAGACCAGATTATGGCACATGCCAAGAGAGTAATCAGAGCCTCTTAAGAACCTTGAAGGAATTAAGGTCCCCAACCCCCCCCCCCCAAAGCTTTGGAAGTACATTAAAATTAGGTCATAGACTGGGGAAATGAGTAAACAACAGAAGAAAAAGAATCTGACTATAGAAAATTACTTTGGTCCCATGGAGGATCAAAATATATGCTCAGAAGATGACAAAGTCAAAACATCTATATCCAAAACCTCCAAGAAAGATATGAATTGTTCTCAGACTATCAAGAGCTGAAAAAAAACTTTGAAAAGAAAAAAGGGAGGAAGAAAAAAAATTGGGAAGAGAAATGAGAACAATGTAGGAAAATCATGAAAACCAAGCCAGCAGCTTGATCAAGGAAACACAAAAAAATAACTCAGAAAATAAATCTTAAAAACCAATTTAGGTCAAATGTAAAAAAGTGTTCCAAAAGGTCAATGAGAATAATGCCTTAAAAAGCAGAATTGACCAGAAGGAAAAGGAGATTAAAAATCTCTCTGAAGAAAATAACTCCTTCAAATGTAGAATGGAGCTAAGGGAAGCTGATGACTTTGTGAGAAATCAAGAAGCAAATAAAACCAAAAGAATGAAAATCTAGAGGAAAATGTGAAATATCTCATTGGAAAAGCAACTGACCTGGAAAACAGATCTGGAAGAGATAATTTAAAAATTATTGGGCTACCTGAAAGTCATGACCAGGAAGAGCCTTGATTTCATTTTTCAAAAACTAATCTAGGGGCAGCTAGGTGGCACAGTGGATAGAGCACAGGCCCTGGAGTCTGGAGTTCCTGAGTTCAAATCCAGCCTCAGACACTTAATAATTACCTAGCTGTGTGGCCTTGGGCAAGCCACTTTACCCCCATTGCCTTGCAAAAACTAAAAACAAAACTAAAAACAAAAAAAAAAAACAAAAAAAAAACTAATCTAGAAAAATTCCCCTGAGACCCTAGAAGCAAAGGCTAAAATAGAAATTGAGGGAATCAATCAATCACCTTCTGAAAGAGATCCCCAAAGAAAAACTCCCAGGAATATTATAACCAAATTCCAAAGTTCCTTGCAAGTCAAAGAGAAAATATTACAAGCAGCCAGAAAGAAACAATTCAATTACCATGGTACTACAGACAGGATTACACAGGACTTAGCAGTGTCTACATTAAGAACTCCTAGGGCTTGGAATATGATATTCCAGAAGGCAAAAAAGTTTGTATTACAACCAAGAATCAACTACCCAGCAAAACTGAACATCCTCCTTCAGGGGAAAAGATGGATATTCAATGAAATAGGGGACTTTCAGACTTTTCTGTTGAAACAACTAAAGCTGAATAGAAAGTTTAATCTTCAAGTACAGGACTCAGGTAAAGCATAGAGAGGGTGGACAGGAAGGGCACATTATGATGTATTTAATGTTGTTGAACTGTGTGTATTCTTGCATAGGAAGAAGATAGTGATAATTCATATGAACCTTCTCATTTATTAGAGCAGTTAGAAGAAGCATATATAGACAAGGTAGAGGAAGGTGTTGAATATAAAGATGGATTCAATGGGTAAAAAAATATATACTGGGAGAAAGGGAAGGGAGAGGTAGAATGGGCTAAGATATTTCATGTAAAAGAGTCAAGGAAAAACTTTTGCAATGAATTGGAAGGGGGAAAAGTGAGGGGGGAGTGAGTGAGCCTTCATGCTCATCAGAAGTGGCTCAGAGAGGAAATAACATACACACTCAAGAGGGTATAGAAATCTATCTTACCCTAGAGTAAAAAAGAGAGAAAAGGGATGGGAGAAAGGGGACAAGGGAAAGGAAGTGAGGTGTAGGTGACAGAAGAGAGGGAAGATCATGGGAGAGAATAGTCAGATGCAACACACTTTTGAGAAGGGATGGGGTGAAAAGAGAGAGAGAAAATAGAATAAATGGAAGTGGGGAGGAATAGAATGGAGGGAAATACAGTTAACAACAACTGCAGAAGACAAAATATTGAAGCAACTTCTTTGATGGATTTATTATAAAGAATGCAACCAGGGTGGCTAGGTGGTGCAGTGGAAAGAGCACTGGCCCTGGAGTCAGGAATACCTGAGTTCAAATCCAGCCTCAGACACTTAATAATTACCTAGTTGTGGGAAAATTGGAAGTTAGTATGGAAGAAACTTAGATTAGACCAACACCTCACATCCTATACCAAGATAAAATCCAAATGGATACAGAATTTAGACATAAAAAACAATATTATAAGCAAAATAGAAGATCAAGTACTAGTTTACCTGTCAGATCTATGGAAAGGGGAACAGTTTATGACTAAGGAAGAGATGGAGAGAATAACTAAAAACAAACTAGATGATTTTGATTACATTAAATTAAAAAGTTTTTACACGGACAAAAACCACTGTAACTAAGCTCAAAAGAAATGTAGTAAACTGGGAAACAATCTTTACAACTAATGTTTCTGACAAAGGACTTATTTCTAAAATATGCAGAGAACTGAGTCAAATTTTTTTTTAATAAAAGCCATTCCCCCAATTGACAAATGGTCAAAGGATATGCAAAGGCAATTTATAGATGAGATGAAAGCAATCCATAATCATATGAAACATTGCTCTAAATCATTACTTATTAGAGAAATGCAAATTTAAGCTTCTCTGAGGTACCACCTCACACCTCTCAGGCTGGGCAATATGACCAGAAAGGATAATGATCATTGTTGGAAGGGCTGTGGAAGATCTGGGACACTATTACATTGTTGGCGGAGCTGTGAACTCATCCAACCTTTCTGGAGAGCAATCTGGAACTATGTCCAAAGGGCAACAAAAATACCCTTTGATCCAGCAAAACCACTACTGGGTCTAGACCCTAAAGAAATGATGAAAAAGGGTAAAAACATCACTTGTACAAAAATATTCATAGCAGCCCTGTTTGTGGTGGCAAAGAATTGGAAATCAAGTAAATGTCCTTCAACTCGGCAATGGCTTAGCAAACTGTGGTACATGTATGTCATGGAACACTATTGTTCTACTAGAAACAAGGACCAGAAAAACACTGTACACCCTAACAGCAACATGGGGGCAATGATCAACCTTGATGGACTTGCTCATTCCATCAGTGCAACAATCAGGGACAATTTGGGGCTGTCTGCAATGGAGAATATCACCTGTATCCAGAGAAAGAACTATGGTGTTTGAACAATGACCAAGGAGTATTACCTTTAATTTAGGAAAAAAACTGATATCTTATTGTCTGATCTTGCTATCTCTTATACTTTATGTTTCTTCCTTAAGGATATGATTTCTCTCTCATCACATTCAATTGGGATCGATGTATACCATGCCTTCTGTGGGGGTGGGGGGAGGGAAGTAAGATTAGGGGGGAAATTGTAAAATTCAAAATAAATAAAATCTTTAAGTAAAAAAAAATAATAATAATTACCTATCTGTGTGGCCTTGGGCAAGCCATTTAACCCTATTTGCCTTGCAAAAACCTACAAAAAAAAAAGAATGCAACCCATTCCAGAGACAGAGCCAAAGGCATCTGAACACAGACTGAAGTACACTTTTTTCTCTAACTTTATTTTTCTTGAGGTTTCTCTATCTGTGGGAGGAGGGGAGAATTATGTTTACTTTCACAACAAGATCATTGTAGTAATGTGAAAATAAGCAAACAATTCTTGAAAAAAAAAAAAGAAAGAATACTACCAGTCACTTAAAATAAGAGAAATGCAGATCAAAACAAATCTGAAGACACCCAGCAAATTAGTAAAAATAACTAAAAACTGTAAAAGTCGATGTTGAGGAGGTTGTGAAAAGACTAACACACTAATGTTTTGTTGCTGAAATTGTGAATTGGTCCAACCACTGGAATGCAATTAGGAATTGTACAAAAAGAGCTACTAAAATGTTTCTAGTTTGTGGCAAGTGAAAAATGAAATCACAGAAAACAAAGGTATGCTTTTCCAAGAATCTTTTTATTAAGCAATGCCTTCAAATTGGAACCAGATTTCCACAGGTTAGATTTAGACTCTAAATACCGAAGGACACTTTAAAACTAAAAAACAATTAATCAAAAAAAGCCAACAAATTAAACGGAAATAGCACATCATTATGTAATCAGATTTCTAATTGAAGGAAAAAATTAAGAGCTTTCCAAGTTAGTAGGGGAAGAACAAATAAGGGCAATTCCCTGAATTCAGAAAAGGAGGTGTCCCACTTTCCTTAAGTGTCTATATGCAATTAAAGGAACTTGGAAGCAATAACTGACTGATTAGTACAGGGCCAGTTTTCAAAGAAGACCTAAAGGGGGCTTGAGATGTATACTTGCATCAATCTTTGGATTTGACCAGATTTCTGGTCAGTATAACCGAGGTTCTTGGTTAAGGGTCCAAGCAGCAGGTAAAGGTGGTCCAGCTTCCCAGCCAGGTAAGACTACAATCAGACAATAGAATAAGGCTTTCCTCACAATTCCCACAATTGAATATAGTTTTCTTGCAAGACAAAAATTGGACTAGACCCATAATTGAGTAGAAAAGAAACTAAACTACCTTCAGAATTGAAAGACAAGATGGAGCCAATATGATTCACTCAATTCCCACAATTAACCTCTCGCTGCCCTTTAGCCTCTCAATTCCCTCAAGTCTTTTGACTCTGAAATTCTACTATCTGGCATGTACCCCTGGAAGTCACTAACAAAAAAGAAGGACCCTATATATACTATAATATTTATAGCAATGTTTTTTGTGACAGCAAAGAATTAGACACTGTTCACTGTTCACTGTTTGGGGAATAGCTAAAACAGATTATGATACATTTATGTAATGGGCTATTGCTGTGTTATAAGAAATGTCAAACATGAGGAACACCTAGAAGCCTGGAAAGATTTACATGAACTGATTCAAAATAAAGTTAAGCAGAACGAAAAAAATACCATACACAATGACTATGATACTATCTCTATATTAGCTGCTCATAGGTGATGTACCTCTACCCACCTAGATTCTCTCCCCATTTTCCAGTATTGCTCTAAGAACCACAATCAAGTCAATTCTTCCAATGCAACTGAAAAGGGAATGTTTATTAACTCCCATTTGACTGCAGTTACTCTTCTTCTAAACTAAACTCCCTAGCTGCCATTCCCCTTTAATATTAGAATAAATACTGCTTGGGGGCAGAGAATGTATTTTGTATTTGAATTCTCACTGCTTAGCATATTATTTGGCACATAGGAAGCCCTTAGGATTATTCATTCATTTATCCCTTTCAAATACGTAAGTAACCCAACTAATAGTAATAGCCATAGCTATTATCCCTAGCCAAAGGTGCAGCTCAACTAGAAAAAAGCTAACTGTGGCCACCAGGTGAATCTCAGAATAGGGGTGGGTGGATGAGGAGTCATTCGATTCTGTTTTTCTCTCCATTTCATAGTCTTGCTGGGAAGAGAGGCTTGCACAGCTTCATGGAGATATTGCCTTTCCTCATTCTCCTTTCTGGATGCATTATGACTAACAATGCACTTTTCTCCAAATGATTCTGTGGGGCAGGTGATGAAAGTATTTTTACTCCATTTTGCAATTGAAGAAACTGAAGGTCAGAGAGGTTGTAGGTTTTTGTCCACAGTATAACTGTGGACATAGCAAGTACAAGCCTATTCCATATGACAGTCCTTCAAATGCTTGAAAATAGTGATCATACCTCTTTTCAGTCTTCTCTTCTTCAGTCTATTGATCTCTCCTTCACTGAATTCCTATATTTCTTATTATATTCAATCCTCAAAGCATTTGTATCATAATTAACCACAGTTTGGAGGGATATTAGCAACCATCTAACCCATCTCCCTCATATTACAGATGAGGAAACTGAGACTCAGGCATAGGAAGTGAATCATCTAAGGTCACGTGACAATAGCTGTCAAGTTTTTGGGTGTGCTTTATTTATCTATCTAGTTAAGATAGTTGCCTAAAGAAAGAGACCCTTTTCTTACACTTTTTTTGTAACCCTCAAGGAGCCTAGCACAATGCAAAAAGAAGATTCCTCTTGGAGGCTTTCCCTGATGACTCCATCCCACAATGATCTCTCTCTTTGCCTCATCTAACTCCTTTTGCACTTGTCTGTACAACATAATTAGCCCTATTGTACATTCACCTCTAATTGTCTATATGGCACAATTCACCTCTTTATTATCTCAGTGGAAAATGCTGATAAATCTGTTACTGTCTTGTTCATTAATTGTGTGCATATGTGTGTGCACGTGTGTGTATTGTAATTTCAGCAAGATTGTAAGATCCTTCTTCAGAGACTTTGAGTTTTTTCATCCTTTTCCCCCCCCTTTTTTTTTTTGGCCTATTTCTGTTATACCCCACAGCATTTAGAACAGCGCCAGACTCACACTAGACGCAACATGGGATGATTGATTGATGGATGTCTTCTTTTTGCTCTTGCAGAAAGGAAGAATTCACCACAAAGGACACTGAGCCCTTCATACCTTAGGAGGTCTTCAAGCAGAACCTGGATAGGCACATGTTGGACTCAGCAATCATTATTGGGGGGTAGGATTGAACCAAGTGACCTATGAATGGACCTTCTAACTCAGCAGTTCTCCCATCCAGTAACTCACTGTGTGACCTTGAGGAAGTTGCCCTATCTGAATCTTTGTTTCCTCATCCTTAAAACAGTGGAATTGGACTAGATGGTCTCCTAAGTCCCTTCTAGCTTTAAAATTCTATCACTCTTTGAGGAAAGGACCATGTATCTGGCCTAAAGTGCTATTGAAATATACCTGACATTTCACATATTCCTGTTAACTTGATAATCAATGAATGCAAGCCAAGCGATCATCCCATCCCAATTATAAATGATCTTTCTCCTATCAGTTTTGTAACCCTGTCAAAAAAAAATGAAACCCATGCTGGTACTTTGTAATCACTGCTTCCCTTTTAAAATGTTCATTAGCTGTTCCTTTACCCATTCTAGAATTTATTTATCAGGAAACAAAGTCAAGTTCTTGAATTTGCAAACTATAAGCCAATGAATTTGACTTCATTTTCAAGGAAAATTACAGAGTCAGCAAGCATTTATCAATAAGAGGTCAAGTCAAACCAACCTATTTCCCTTTCTTGGCAGAATTCCAAAGTTAGTAAGTGTGGTGAATGTCACAGTTATAGCTTACCTAGACTTCAATAAAGGTTTTGATAAAGTATGTCATGCAATTCTTGTGAAGAGGATTGATTTATATTATATGATCATTCAATTAGAAGAAAGTAGAATTGGTTGAATAGCTAGCCTTGAATTGTTGTCAATGGTTTCATATTAATATGACTGGAGCTCTTCATTTGGATACCCCAAAGATCTCTACTTGTTCCTATGATGTCTCACCTATTTTTCATGGCTTAGATAAAGGCACATTTGGCATTATTAAATTTGCATAGGCCACAAAGCTGGGAGGGACAGAGTCAAGATCCACAAAGATGGTGAAAGGATAATAGAAAACAAAAATATAATCACCTTTACAAATTATAAGATAATTAAACATAGTTAGGTAATAATTATTCTGAAAAATATCTGAGGATTTTAGTGGACTGCAAACTGAATATGAATCAATCATGTAACATGTCATTTCAAAACATCTTGGACTGCTATTAAAAAGTTGGAGTTCCTGAGGGGCAGACAGGTGGAACAGTATATAAAGCACCAACCCTGGAGTCAGGAGAACATGAGTTCAAATCGTGACACAGACACTTGATACTTCTTAGCTATGTGACTTTGAGCAAATCACTTAACCCCATTGCCTTACCAAAAAAAAAAAAAAAAAAAAACCACAAACTTACCTGCTAGATATAAAGTTACTGGATCTTTGACAACTAGGTGGTGCAGTGGATAGAGCACCAGGCTTGGAGTCAAGAGGACAGAAGTTTGAATGCAGCCTCAAACACTTGACACTTAGTATCTGTGTGATCTTGGGCAAGTCACTTAACCCTGATTGCCTTGCATCCAGGGCCATCTCCAATTGTCCTGATTTCATATCTGATCATGGGACTCAGATGACTGAAGGAGAAAGTGAGGCTGATGACTTAGCACTGCACCCCCTTACTCAAATCCAATTCATGTGCTTGACATGGCTTCACCTCCCTGTTGTCATGGACTTTTTTGAGAACTAAAGACAATATCATCATCATGTAGTTCCTGGAGAGAAGGAGGTAATAGTCTCATAGTCTCACCCTGGTCTGCCTTCATCATCCAAGGTATTGTGTTCGATCCTGGGTACTCAGTTTAAGAAAGACGTTGAGAAGCCTGATAGTATCCAAAGGATGTCAACCAAGTTGGCCAATGTCTTGAATTCATATCATATAAAAATCAGTTGAAAGAACAAGGAAAGACTCAGGGAGATACTCAGATAGATGTCTTCAAGCTTTGGAAAGTCTTCTTCATAGGGAAGAGGGATTAGCCTTGGTCTCTGTTGTCAGACAGCAGAACCAGGAGTTACAGGAGGTTGCTACAGAGAATCCAATTCAGGTTCTTTGAAACCTTCCAAATAATTTAGGTTCAGAGAAACCTTCCAAATAATTAGGACTGCTCAAATTTGGAGCAAGTTGTCTGAAGAGATAGCACATCCATCCTCTTGGAAGTTGTTCAGCAGATGCTAGGTGACCGCTTGCGAGGTGTGTACCCTTCATTTCATGCATGTATTAGACCAGATTGTCTCTGAGGTCCCTTCCAAATCACAGATTCTATGATTCCTCAAATCTCTTACAGTATTTTGCTTATACCTCCTATGACTTTATCATGTTCTCCTGAGTATGACACTTACTTGAATGCATGTCATATCTTTCCTTCTCTCTTCATTTAGAGAATGTTCTTTCTGGGCAAGGACATGTTTGTATCCCCAGTGTAGTATATAGTTAAGTGCTTCATAAATTTGAAGGTAATTGAATTTATTAGAATAATTTATTGACTAATGGATCACTTAACTATGTTTACAAAAACTCAACATCTAAAATTACCCATTGTCTAATGGCTTTATATTTTGCAAATCAGATAAAAATATTGTCAACATTATAATAATAAAATGGACTAATGGAGGCAGCCAAGTGGCTCAGTGATTGGAACCCTGGGCTTGGAGGAAGGAAGACCGCTGATCTTGGTCAAGTCTTTACCCCTGTCTGGCTAATTTCCTCAACTGTAAAGTGAGGTGATAGCATGCACATCCCAGGGCTGTGATGAAGATCAGAAGGAATAACATTTGGTTTGGGGGGAATCAATTGGGGTTCAGTGACTGGTTCACATTTGAACTCAGGTCCTCCTGACTTTGGGACTAGTGATCTATCCATGGCACCATCTAGCTGACTTTGAGATAATGCTTGTAAAACACTTAACACTTAACGGTGCCTGGGATATATATATATCTTTTTTAAAGGTTTTTTTGCAAGGCAATGGGGTTAAGTGGCTTGCCCAAGGCCACACAGCTAGGTAATTATCAAGTGTCTGAGACCAGATTTGAACCCAGGTACTCCTGACTCCAGGGCTGGTGCTTTATCCACTGTGCCACCTAGCTGCCCCTACACACACATATATATCTTTATGTATATATGTATATACATATACACATATGTATATACATACTATACATATGCATATATATATAAATATATATCCTTGTTTTTTAAAATGTGTTTCTTCATCCCAAAGGAAAAAATGGAAGGTTTGGCCCATATGGTGATCAAAAATGTATATCTATCAATATTGCTCTTTAAAAATTTTTTTTTACTAACATGGGCATTGCTGGAAAGAGATCCTTCTGCTTTCTATATCACAGCCAAATTTCCTCATAAGTTTCAAATTCCCAGACTCTCCTCTTCACACAACTGCCAAAACAATCCTCCAAAAGTATATGTTTGACTATATCATCCCACTGTTCAAAAAGCTTTATTGTCTCTAGAGTAATGCACAACCCCTTTGCTCGGCATTTAAAGCCTTCCGCCTTCTGGCTTCAGTCGACTTTTTCAGACTTATTTCACATTATTCTTTTACATGCAGACTAGGTTTTAAACCAACCTGATTTAGTTCTATTCCCTGAACTGAGCCATTCTTCTCCCACTTCTATGGTTTTGTAAAGACTGATTCTACTACCCTCCTCATTTCTGTCCTTTTGAATCCCTAGATACTTTCAAAGTTTCACTCATATGAAAGTTTTCCCAATTCTCTTATTTGTTACAGCTCTACTTCATATCCCAGAAATTCTTTGTGTTTGTTGTTTATATTTTGTCTTTGTTTACATGTCATAAGTCCCTTAAAGAAAAGGATTCTAATTTTTGCCTTTGTATCCCTCAATCCTAATAAATTAATAAATGCAAATTGAATTGAATTTCATCAAACCTCAGTGCACCTAAAAGTGTAATATCCCCTGACTTTTTTATTACTATCATACCAGAAAGAAAAAAGAGCTGAAGGAATCCAAAGGGATTGTTGAAATGATGGAGGATGTAACCACATGAGAAAATCCTAAAAGAAAGGACTCGTCGGAGCATGACAACTTTTTTCTCTTAAACTCTTAAGACTCAACAGGCACTTATCAATCATCATCTCCTATGTGCTGGTCACTTTGTAAGGCTTTTTTTTGCAAGCAATGGGGTTTAGTGACTTGCCCAAAGTCACACAGCCAGGTAATTCTTAAATGTCTAAAACCTGATTTGAACTCAGTTCTTCTGACTCCAGGGCCAGTGCATTTTCCACTGCTCCATCTAGCTACCCCTTGTGCCGGGCACTTTGCAAGGTGCTGGGGTATTTCAAAGACAAAAAAAAAAGAAAGAAAGAAAGAAAATGCTATGCTGGTGGATATTTGGCAATGATTCTCTGGGGAGAAATATATATGCATAATATACTTTTAAGTAAAATTATTAACATTTTCTCCATCACTTTCCTACATCTAGATAATCAGCAAAAACAGCAACTCAAGCCCTGATTTGTGGTGTTCACCAATTTCTGAAGTGTAAATACTTATATTAAACATTTAATAATTGGCTCTAGGCGCTAGTTTGAGCTGGCTTCAGCACACCCCAGGGTTCTTATTCTTCCAAATTGGAGTTATTAAGGACAAATTACATATGTTTGATTATATTAAAATAAAGAAAAATAAAAGTAGAAAAATTATTTAACCTCATCAGAGAGGCTAGTGTTTATATGATAATAGCTAACATTTATATAGTTTTTAAAGTTTGCAAAGGACTTTACAAATATCATATCATTTGATCTTCACAACAACCCTGAGAGGTGGATGCTATGTTATCCCCATTTTACAGATGGGAAAACTGAGGCAGGAAGATTAAGTGCCTTTACCAGGGTCACCCATTTAGTAAGTAAAGGAGATGAATTGGTATTCAGGTTTTCCTGACTCCAGGATCAGTACTTTATACACTGTACCTCTGACTGGAAAGACCTTTATGAAATAATCCAAAGGTTTTTCATTTGTTTGTTTGTTTTTTCCACAAAAAAAGAACTAAAACAGTAGGAAAGCACACTAACTAGGACCATAAAAGAGGAAATGGAAATAAATGGAAAAACTCAGAATAAATGTCTGAAGGGTTTTATGACATATTAATATTAATTTATTAAATGTAAATTAAGAAAATGTAATTGAAGATGTATTTACTATTTTTGTAATATTATTTCTAATCAATATTTTTAAATGAGTTTATTTCAGAAAGATAAAGGTTGAAAGGTAATATGATAGAAATCAAGACAATAAATATGTATTTAGTCATTTCTATGTGCCAAGTACTATTCTAAGTAATGTGGATACATAAACAAGCAAAAGGAAAGACTGCCTGCCCTCAGTGGGCTAACAGGAAACTGAAAAGCCAGGGTAAGGAAAGAAGGAAAATGGTGATAAAGAACAGGAAAAGAAAGATGGTTGTTCAGGGAAAAGCTTCCTGTTGGAGCATTATATAACCAAGTTCATACAGTCTTTCTTTCTAGGCTTATTTCACATTATTTGCCTTTACACAATCTATGTTCCAGTCAAACTGGCTGACTTATTTCCCCCAACCTCAGATCTCCATCCAATTGCTTCCTCTATGTTTTTGAACAGGCTGTACCTCATGCCCAGAATCAATTCCCTCCTTATTTAAGGTTCATTTCATTCACCTGTTGGAGGTCTTTCCTGATCACATGAGCTGTTAATCCTCTCTCCTCTTTAAATGATCATATATATTTATTATCTACTTTTATGTTTTGGCCTCTAACTAGAATTGTGAGATCTCTGAGGGAAGAGACTAATCTTTTTTTTAGATTTATCTTGCCTTTGCATCCTCTATATTTAACACATAGCCTTCCACCCTATAAATCATTATGAAGGTAAATTGGATTACACTGGATCAGATTGGAGGCTGCCAGATGTTTTTTAGGGGTGAATTCCTCCCCTACCTTGAATCAACATCCCAGACTCTCTTATCTCTCTCTATCCCAACTGAGAGTACCTCTCTTCTCTCTTTCTCCAGGCACAAAAATTACTGGTAGTGGCTCTCTCTGAAGGAATGCACTTTGTGGAGAAGTGATTTTGATGTCTTTTTGAGGGGAAGAGTTCATTGTATCAAAACAAAAAGGATCAATAAAAATTTTATTATCAATGTGACAGTAGATGAGAACTGAATGGTATCCTGGAATTTTATTTCAGAGAGACAAACATTCCCTCTCAGCCTTGAAAGTTTTTAGACTCTTATTATATTATATGTCTATATCTATATCCATAACTGTCTATACCTATATTAATATCAATATATGTATAAAACCCTATACACATATATGTGTATATCTATGTGTAAACCATATGTTGGTATCTACATGTACACATAAAACACATATACATACGTGTATGCATGTATGCGTGTATGTATGTATAAAAGAGACAGGCAGTTAAATGTTGCAGCAGGTAGAGTGCTAGACCTGGAGTCAGAAAGACCTTAGTTTAAATTCAGACCCAGACACTTACTAGCTGTGTGACCCTGGGCAAATCATTTAATCCTATTTGTCTCAATTTCCCCATCTGTAAAATGAACTGGAGAAGGAAAGGTCAAACCACTCCAGTGTCTTTGCCAAGAAAATCCTAAATTCAATCATGAGTCAGACACAAATGAAACAACTCAACAACAACAAATATACATATTCAAGAAGGATTTCATGAGATATTTAAGACTGGAAGGGAACTTTGAAACCATTTAGTCCACTACTTTCCACTCATTTTATAAAAGAATAAACTGAGACCTTAGGGAGGTGTTCAAGATTATACTTAGTTGGTACCAGCTTCTCCTGGAATTCAGGTTCTGTGACTCCAAATCCAAATTATGCCACACAAAGTTACATATCAGAATAATCATAACTCAGTCAGTATTAATGATAAGTCTTAGGGAACCTTACTTTTTTTACTGTGTACAAAGGCAAAAGGGAAAATAGTTCCATTTAGGTCTTTATTCAAATGGAATGCAGGGTTTTGAGTTTGGTGTTTCCTTCTGCCTTACTGTGCTGGCCTCTAGTGGAATTCAACTGTAGTTCTGGAAGAAGGGATACCTTGGATGAACTATCTTCCTTAGCAACTGTTCCTTTTGTGGAAAAAAAATTCACAGGATTCTTGACTTGTTGGAAATCATTTACTAGCCCATCAAATCCTACAGCTGGCGAGACATATTTATCATGTCCAGAGATGATGCATGGGAAGAGGAATATTTGTTGATTCCCAGTACTTTTTTCTCCTTCCTCAGAACAGATGTAAAAATGCCATTGGTTCAAGCTGTAAGGGAAAGCCATATTTCAGTTTTGTGGTGTTAGACAGGCATGCTATGAAAGTCAGTCCTGGTAGGGGAAGGACCCAAAAGACAAGAGGCATTATTGAGGTCTTTTTCTACTAAATCTTATCCAATGATGTGTCTGTGAACAGCATATATTTGTGAAAAGTAAAAGTGAAAAATCCCATATTCACACCTATAATTTGTATCTTACCACACTCACAGATTGCAAACATGATTATTCAAGTATAGTTAAAGAAACAATGACAATCTTTTAAAAAAAAAAACCTTTATTTTTTAATTGGTTTGTTATCTTTCTATTTTTTACATCTTCACTTCCAAATGTATGAGTCAAGAATCTTCCACTTTTAACAAAAAATAAACAAAAGAAAGAGGGGGGGGGAAGGAGTTCAACAGCACAAGCTAACTCATAAACCAAGTCTGATCCTACAGTTCCCCCCCCCCCAGGTACAGAGAAAGGAGCATTTTTTTCCTTTCTCTTTTTTTTTGAGGGGGAAAGGGTTAGGAAAGGAGTTAAATAACTTGTCCAAGGTCACACAGTATCAAGACTCTGAGTTTAGATTTGAACTCATGCCTTCCTGACTCCAGAGTCAGTGTTCTATCCACTGCCCTACCAAGCTGTCCCCTCCTCTCTTCTTCAGGACCAAGTTTAATCCTTTTAATTATACAACCTAAAATTTCATTTCTGTTGGACTTTAGAAAAGTTTTTTCCCCCCTTTCCATTTACATTGCTAGAATGATTGCTTATGCTGTTTTCCTTCACTTTGCTTCATATAAATCTTTCCAGTTTTCCTTTGAATTCATCTTCACGATGGTCATGCATAACATCTGTTGGCTGTGACTCCAGGATCTGACTGCAAATGGACCCTGGGACAGACAAGAGTCAAGGAATGGCAGAGGATTGGGGCTGTGTGAACTGCCAAGAGATGATACAAGTGAACTGCAAGAGATGATACCACTCTACCCTCCCCCAGCAAAGGCTCCTGATTTAAACTGTACACAAAATCAAGGGTGGAGAACGAACCTCAGAGGTAATGTAATTCAATGGTCTAAATTTTAAAATGAGGACATTGAGGTCCAAAGTTGGATGGTTTCTCTGCTCAGAGTTGAAAGCACAGCAATAGGATCCTTCACAGAAAAACAGCTTTTTATAGCTGAGTCAGCCTTCCCTGAATGTGCCTTCAAGTTCCCCAGTTAGCAGCTCCTCAGCAAGGGCTATTTATTTTATAACTACCTAGCTCCAACATCTACCATGGTGCTTGATGCTTGAGCTTAATCAAGCTTAATAGTCCCTTGTTGAGGGATACGAAAAGGCCATAGCCTCCTTTAGTCATAAAATGGTAATATCTTAGATGGACACCAGATGGCGATATTATGCTATGAAAGCAACCACTGCCTCTACAAAAATGAGCCTAAAGATCGCGCATGAAGAGACTGAGCGATTGTTTAGTCCAACTTGTCTATAAGAAGTGAAAACCAAAGCTCAGAAAATTATCACACTTCCTATGGGTTTTTTCCTATTGAAAATGCATTGGAGGGGGCAGCTAGGTGGCACAGTGGACAGAGCACCGGCCCTGGAGTCAGGAGTACCTGAGTTCAAATCTGGTCTCAGACACTTAATAATTACCTAGCTGTATGGACTTGAGCAAGCCACTTAATCCCATTGCCTTGCAGAAACCTAAAAAAAATGCATTGGAAATGGGATAGCCAGGTGGTGCGGTGGATAGAGCACCAGCCCTGGAGTCAGGAGGACCTGAGTTCAAATTTGACCTCAGATATTTAACAATTACATAGCTGTGTGACCTGGGGCAACTCACTTAATCCCATTGCCTTAAATAAATTAAAACAATTTTAAAAAAAGAAAATGCATTGGGGAAAAAAGATTTAACGACTATTCTTTCTGCAGGAATTAAAATAGAATCATAGATTTAGCATTGAAAAGGATCTTACATGGTCATCAGTTCAGCCCTTTCATTTTACAGGTAAGGGAATTGAGCCCCAAAGAGATTAAATTATTTACCTAAGGCCATACAGGTAATAAGTGGAAGAGCCTGAAGTTGAACCCAAACCTGTGATTTCAAATATTTTAAAATCACTTCTGGCCTGTTCATGTTGTCTTTCTTTCTGTCTCTCTACCTCTCTCCCTCTCTCTCTCTCTCTCTCTCTCTCTCTCTCTCTCTCTCTTTCTCCTGCTTCTCTCCTTCTCTCTCTCTTTCCTCTCTTTCTCTTTACTTCTCTCTGTCTGTCTTTATGTTTCTGTCTCTGACTCTCTCTCTCTTGTGTGTCTGTCTCTGCCTGTCTGTCTGTCTCTCTCTCCATGTCTCTCTCTCTCTCTCTCTCTCTCTCTCTCTCTCTCCCTGTCTCTCTGTCTCTCTGTCTCTGTCTGTCTCTCTCTCTCAGATTCTAGAGGGATGTAAATTTTAAGAACACATTAGTGGAGACTTCCGGCCAAGATAGCAGAGAGAAGACAGTCACAGTTCTAAAGTCTCCTGATCTCTTCCCCATCTATCACATGAAACAAACCTCTTAAAAGAAATCCGATCCAGAAAACCCAGAAAGAAAAGCCAGAAGAACAGCTACCTCAGGATTTGTCTCCTGCAGCAGCCTTGGACGAATCCAGGCAGGTGAGTCTGGGCTCCAAGGGAGGATCTGACCCGGATCAGCCAGATTAACAGCTGAATTGGAACCAGGAATCTGAGGGCCTGGGAGTCTGAGGGCCCGAGAGCGGACCTGCTGGATCAGCGGTGGGGCTGGACAAAAGGGGCTTGGATCCACGGGGAAGCAGAGGCGCTGGTGTTGGTGCTGTCCCCCTGGAGCTCCAGGACCAGGCTGGGGGAAGTATTCTGGTGCAGGAGAACTGCAGACACCATCCCTAGGCTTCTCGAGTCTGAGAAACTCTGAGGGCAAGCCTCCATTGCACAGAGGCTTCTCCTCAAACAAAGGCAAATTACTTCTGCCTCAGGCCCAGATGTGTGAGCAGAAGAACCAGCCCAGCTGAGGAATCACCTCAGGCCAGGATAAAACCCACCATTGATTGAAGGCAAAAGAATTCAATAGTTCTAACTCCTGCCTTCAGGCAAAGGGAGAAGGCCTCCCAACCAAGGTCACAGACACTCCAGAGAGGACAACCAGCACCTCCTACTGGCCAGCCAGAGAAACTGCACTCAGTAAAGCCTTCAGCGATCTCAAGCCCAGGTGAACCAGCCTCCCCCAACTCAAGGTCTTAGCATAATGAAGAAGGGTCAGTGGAAAGGTGGATCCATAGAAAAATTCCTGGAAGGGAAAGACCCCAACTCAGAGAGACCTGGAACCTCTGAGGAGAATACAATCTGGTCTCCAGCACAGGAAGACTTCCTTGAAGAAATAAGGAAGGAGCTTAAAAATTGAGGGGGGAGACAATTAATACCTTAGAAAGTACAATTGGACAAACACAAAAGGAGAATAAATCTCTCAGATCATCAATTGGACAATTACAAAATGAGAATAATTCTCTCAGATCCTCAAATGAGCAAATGCAAAAAGAAATTAATTCTCTCAAAACCTCAACTGGGCAAATGGAAAATTCTTTCAAAAGTAGAATTGAACAATTGGAAAAGGAGTTGCAAAAGGTTAATGAAGAAAACTCCTCCCCCCCAAAAAGAATGGAGTCTACAGAAACTAATGATTCTATGAGACAGCAAGAGTCAGTTAAACAAAATCAAAAAATAGAAAAAATAGAAGCAAATGTAAAATACCTCATAAACAAAACCACTGACCTCGAGAATAGATTGAGAAGGGGCAACCTGAAAATTATAGGACTTCCTGAAAACATTGAAGAGAAAAAAAGCCTGGACTTAATATTACAGGATCTAGTGATGGAAAACTGCCCTGATATCATGGAATCGGAGGGCAAAGTAGTTATTGAAAGAGTACATTGATCCCCACCAGGAAAAGATCCTAAAATGAAAACACCAAGGAATGTTGTGGCCAAACTGCAGAACTATCAGATAAAAGAGAAAATCCTGCAAGCAGCCAAAAAGAAACAATTTAAATATCAAGGAGCCACAGTAAGGATCACACAGGACCTGGCTGCATCAACTTTAAGGGATCGAAGGGCCTGGAATGAGATATTTTGAAGAGCACGGGAGCTTGGAATGCAGCCAGGAATCTACTTTCCTGCAAAGCTGAGCTTTCTCTTCAAGGGAAAAAGATGGACATTTAACGAAATGGAAGAATTCCAAAAATTTCTGATGAAAAGACCAGAGCTAAACAGAAAATTTGGACATCAAACAGGAGGTTCAAGAGACAGATGAAAAGGTAAAAAATAAAAAAGAAAAGAAAAGAAAGGGGGTGGTGGTAAAAGAAAAAAATTCAATCCAGTAAGTTGAAATTGGCTAAACCCCAGCATGGGGGTAAAAAAAAAAGATTCTCATAAACCTTGAGAAATGTAATTCTAACAGACAGAATACACCTAGCCAGAAATGATGGACATTCATGACCTATCTATGAGACTACTATCCAATGGGATGTAACTGGATGGGATGTAATGGGATGTAACTTCCCACTTGGGAGAAAGACTCTAATAACTCTCAGGAATTTTGACTCTATTTGACAGAATGTACAGAACTAGAAGGGACAGACACTCAGAATTTTCTATGACTTAGAAGGATCTAAAAAAAAGCACTACCACCCTAAAAAGGGGGACAGGAAAGAGATGGGAGGAGGGAGGGGATTGAATGGGGGTAAATCTCATTACACTAAGAGGTACAAAAAACCTATGGTAATAGTGGGGAAGAAGGGAGCAGAGGAGAAACACCTGAATCTTCTTCTCATCCGATTTGGCTTAAAGTCAACCTACACATACTCAGTTAACTTATAAAACATCTAACCTTTCAAGTATTAAAAGGGGAAAAGGGGAGGAGGGAAGGAGAAAGGGAAGGGGAGTGGGGGAAATAAGGGGAAATAACAAAAGGAAGGGAAGGGAAAAGGGAAAAAGGGAAAGGGGAAAGAAAGGGGAGGCTGTGATATAGTAGGGCAAAAACACTGAAGGGGGTGGTTTTCAGAAACAAAAGACTGGGCAATATGGATAAAAGGGGGGAAAGGGGGAAAATACAAACAGAGGGAAGAGAGCACAGAGGGCAATAAAGAATTAGTAATCATAACCTTGAATGTGAATGGGATGAACTCTCCCTTAAAACGTAAGCAAATAGCAGAGTGGATTAAAAACCAGAATCCTACAATATGCTGCTTACAAGAAACTCATTTGAAGCAGAGAGATACATATAGAGTAAAGGTAAAAGGTTGGAGCAAAATATATTTTGCTTCAGCTGAAGTAAAAAAAAGCAGGAGTAGCAATCCTTATCTCAGACAAAGCAGCAGCAAAAATAGATAGCGTTAAAAGAGATAAGGAAGGAAACTTTATCATTCTAAAAGGTACCATAGACAATAAAGTCATTTCAATATTGAATATATATGCACCCAGTGGGACAGCACCCAAATTCTTAGAGGAGAAGCTGAAAGAATTACAGGAAGACATAGACAGCAAAACTCTACTAGTGGGAGACCTCAACCTCCTGCTATCAGATCTAGATAAATCGAATCATAAAACAAACAAGAAAGAAATTAGGGAGGTAAATAGATTGTTAGAAAAATTAGATATGGTAGACTTATGGAGGAAACTGAATGGGGATAGGAAGGAATATGCCTTTTTCTCTGTAGTACATGGAACTCATACAAAAATTGACCATGTACTAGGACATAAAAACCTAATGATCAACTGCAGAAAGGCAGAAATAGTGAATACATCTTTCTCAGATCACAATGCAATAAAAGTTATATGCAATACAGGGCCAAGGAGATATAGACCCAGAACAAATTGGAAACTGAATAACCTCATTTTAAAAAATGAGTGGACCAAAAAACAAATTATAGAAAGAATTAACCATTTTATCCTAGATAATGACAACAATGAAACAACATACCAAAACCTATGGGATTCACTCAAAGCAACTCTCAGGGGATATATTATAGCTCTAAATGCTTATATGAATAAATTGGAGAAAGAGGAAATCAATGAACTAAAAAAATTAGAGAAAGAACAAATCAAAAATCCCCAATTAAGTACCAAATTAGAAATTCTAAAAATGAAAGGAGAAATTAATAAAATTGAAAGCAAAAAAACTATTGAATTAATAAATAAAACCAAAAGTTGGTATTATGAAAAAACCAATAAAATTGATAAACCTCTGGTCAATTTGATTAAAAAAAAGAAAGAAGAAAACCAAATTGCTGGTATCATAAATGAAAAAGGTGAACTCACCACCAATGAGGAAGAAATTAAAGTAATAATTAGAAACTATTTTGCCCAACTCTATGCCAATAAATTTGATAATCTAAATGAAATGGATGAATATTTACAAAAATATAAGTTGCCCAGGTTAAATGAAAAAGAGATTAAATACCTAAACAACCCTATCTCAGAAAAAGAAATTCAGCAAGCCATTACTGAACTCCCTAAAAAAAACCTGCAGGGCCTGATGGATTCACAAGTGAATTCTACCAAACATTTAAGGAACAATTGGTTCCAATCCTGTATAAACTCTTTGGAAAAATAGGGAAAGATGGAACTCTGCCTAACTCTTTCTACGAAAGCAATATGGTACTGCTACCTAAACCAGGAAGAGTTAAAACAGAGAAAGAAAATTATAGACCTATCTCCCTGATGAATATAGATGCAAAAATCCTAAATAAAATCTTAGCAAAACGATTACAACAAGTCATCACTAGGATAATACATTATGATCAAGTAGCATTTATTCCAGGAATGCAGGGTTAGTTCAATATTAGGAAAACTGCTAGTATACTCAATTATATCAACAATAAACCTATCAGGAATCATATGATCATATCAATAGATGCTGAAAAAGCTTTTGACAAAATACAGCATCCATTCCTATTAAAAACACTAGAGAGTGTAGGAATAAATGGACTGTTCCTTAAAATAATTAGCAGTATCTATCTGAAACCATCAACAAGCATTATATTCAATGGGGAGAGGCTAGAGCCATTCCCAATAAGATCAGGGGTGAAACAAGGATGCCCATTATCACCACTACTATTTAATATTGTATTAGAAATGTTAGCAGCAGCAATTAGAGAAGAAAAAGACATGAAAGGAATTAGACTTGGGAAGGAAGAGACAAAACTCCCACTCTTTGCAGATGACATGATGGTCTACCTAGAGAATCCCAAGAAATCATCTAAAAAAGTACTGGAAACAATTAGCAATTTTAGCAAAGTTGCAGGTTATAAAATAAACCCTCATAAATCCTCAACTTTTCTATATATGTCTAGAAAGAAACATCAGGAAGAGCTAGAAAGAGAAATTCCATTCAAAATAACCTCATACAATATAAAATATTTGGGAGTCTATTTGCCAAGACAGACTCACAATCTTTTTGAAAACAATTATAAAACACTATTCACACAAATTAAATTAGATTTAAATAACTGGGCAAATATCAACTGCTCATGGATAGGTAGAGCTAATATAATAAAAATGGCAATTCTACCAAAACTAAACTATCTGTTTAGTGCCCTACCAATCAAAATTCCAAAAAATTACTTTAACAAGTTAGAAAAAATTGTAAGTAAATTCATATGGAGAAATAAAAAGTCAAGAATTTCCAGGAGCTTAATGAAAAAAAGTGCAAAAGAAGGTGGCTTAGCCCTACCCGTTCTAAAATTATATTATAAAGCATCAGTCATCAAAACTGTTTGGTATTGGCTAAGAAATAGAGTGGTGGACCAGTGGAATAGACTAGGTGTAAAAGCAGGAGATGATTATAGTAAGCTGCTGTTTGATAAACCCAAAGAGTCTGGCCATTGGGATAAAAACTCCCTCTTTGATAAAAATTGCTGGGAAAATTGGAAGTTAGTATGGAAGAAACTTAGATTAGACCAACATCTCACACCCTTTACCAAGATAAGATCCAAATGGTTACAGGACACAGACATAAAAAACAATACTATAAGCAAATTAGAAGATCAAGGATTAGTCTACCTGTCAGATCTCTGGAAAGGGGAACAGTTTATGACTAAGGAAGAGTTGGAGAACATCACCAAAATCCAATTAGATGATTTCGATTACATTAAATTAAAAAGTTTTTGCACAGATAAAACCAATGTAACCAAGATCAAAAGAAATGTAGTAAATTGGGAAACAATCTTTACAACTAATAATTCTGACAAAGGACTCATTTCTAAAATATACAGAGAATTGAGTCATATTTTTAAAACAAAAAGTCACTCCCCAATTGACAAATGGTCAAAGGATATGCAAAGGCAATTTACAGATGAGGAGATCAAAGTAATCTATAGCCATATGAAAAATGCTCTAAATCATTAATTATTAGAGAAATGCAAATTAAAGCTTCTCTGAGGTACCACCTCACACTTCTCAGATTGGCCAGTATGACCAGGAAGGATAATGATCATTGTTGGAAGGGATGTGGGAAATCTGGGACACTATTACACTGTTGGTGGAGCTGTGAACTCATCCAACCCTTCTGGAGAGCTATTTGGAACTATGCCCAAAGGGCAACAAAAATGTGCATACCCTTTGACCCAGCAGTACCACTACTGGGTCTATACCCTGAAGAGATGAGGAAAAAGGGTAAAAACATTACTTGTACAAAAATATTTATAGCAGCCCTGTTTGTGGTGGCAAAGAATTGGAAATCCAGTAAATGTCCTTCAGTTGGGGAATGGCTTGGCAAACTGTAGTATATGTATGTCATGGAACTCTATTCTATTAGAAACCAGGAGGGATGGGATTTCAAGGTAACCTGGAGGGATTTGCATGAACTGATGCTGAGTGAGATGAGCAGAACCAGAAAAACACTGTACATCCTACCAGCAACGTGGGAGTGATGTTCAACCTTGAAGGACTTGCTCATTCCATCAGGGCAACAATCGGGGACAGTTTTGGGCTGTCTGCAAAGGAGAGTACCATCTCTATCTAGATAAGGAGCTGTGGAGTTTGAACAAAGTGCAAGAACTATTCCCTTTAATTTAGAAAAAAAAACAGATAGCTTATTGTCTGATCTTGTTACCTCTTAGACTTCTCTTCTCTTTAAGGACGTGATTTCTCTCTCATCACACCCAATTTGGATCAAGGTACAACATGGAAACAAAGTAAAGACTGACAGAGTGCTCTCTGTGGGGGGGGGGGGGGGGAAGCAAGATTGGGGGAAAATGTAAAACTCAAATAATATCTTTAATAAAAATAAATTTAAATTAAAAAAAAAAAGAACACATTAGTGACAATAGCAGTGGGATAGCATGGCTTTTTGGGAAGCTTGTCATCAGGAAGACTGGATTCAAGTCTTGCCTTTGACCCATACTAGCTTTGTGAATATGGCTAAGACTGTTAACTTTTTGTCGCCTCTATAAATATCTGAAGAATTACTATCTGCATAGCCAAAGGGAGTTTCCACACAGGAAGGCATCTACACCTATGAAAACACAGGTTGAAACAATAACAACTAGAATTAATGAGTGAGTTGTTTCTTTGGATCTTATAAACCCTGCGGTTTTTAAAATTAGCAAGATTTTGTTGTGAATTGTCAATCTGCTCTTCCTCTTTCTGGTACTGTCCAAATGATTTCTCTCTGCTTTTCTAATGTACTTTAACTGGATTTAATATATAAAACTCAAGTCATAGTGTTTGGTGTTTATTGTATAACATATGGTTCAAGATCCCCAATCCTCCTTCCTAAGATTCTTTGTGGCTCCTGCAAATGACCTCAAGGTGATCATTTTCTTCCTTTGGCTCATTCCAGGAAAAGTACTAAACACAGTTCATATTTGACTTTTTCCAAATGTGAACCCCATCTAGGGACTCAAGGTGGCAAAGTCTATTGGTAGTACAGTTTTTATTTTATGAGTAAACTTCATAGAAGATGCAAAGGAACCACAGGAGACCACAGTTAGATATTGGAGAATATAAAGTACTTAAATGACCTGTCACTCTCCTTGGAAGGCAATGAACATTCTAGTTAATCTCTAGCCATCCCAAAAGGTGTTTCTTAGTCCCTTTCAGATCTGTAGTGCTGTTCAATGGTTTGAATGCCTCCTATCCTGATTTAAAAAAGCCAAACAGTCCTAGGTTAGGGTTACTAAGCAAGCAATCCTCTTCTTAATAGCTTGCTAGCTCTTCAACTCAAGTAGTGTGCTGCCTGAATTTCTTCTTCTTCAGGGATCAAACTGATGATGGAAATCCCCGTCTTACTCTAGAAGGTCTAAAGTTGGGGCTTATTCACAAAGCAACTCTCTAAGGCTGGCACTGACAGGAAATCTCCCCTTCTCCAACTAGAAGACTTGATTCTGAAGTCAGGCTGCCTAGAGAAGTCAACATTTCCTCTCCTCTTTACAGAAATTTGAAGTTCATAAATACTGTCAACGAACTATCATACCAGACTTTGTCCACATATACATGACTTCCTTCTGTGTGCCTTGAGATCACTGTCCCAATCCACTCTTGGACTGATAAGTCAAGTGCCCATAGCTGAACTATGACAAACCTCATGGTTCTAGGGGTAAGCTGTAAGGGGTGGTAGAATTTCTTTTTAATATTGTTGCTTTCAAACTTCTCTGATGCACTTATGATAAAGGGAACTATCCATCCCAGAGACAGAGCTGTTGTTATGTGAACACAGACAGAACTACATTTTTTTCCTTTTTCTCTCACTTTATTTTTTATGAGCTTTCTCTGTCTTTCTGGGGAAAGGGGGTATTATGCTTACTTTTACAAGACTATTTTAATAATGTATAAGTAAATAAATTAAAAAGAGAAAAAAAGAAAAGAATTGTTGCTTGCAATCCCCCATCCAATGTGTTCCCTCATTGTCTTTTATCTAGTTACTATCTCCCCATCATCATATGACCAGCTGATTTCTACTCAACATCAATTAAGCAATTAACATTGATTAGCAATAATGGAGAGGATAAAAAAATACCAAAGGACCAGGAGTGGTGGCCTTTAATTTCTAGTACTGAGGAGTTGGAGCCTGGTGCTGCCCTTGAGTTCAGGAGTTCTGAGCTTTAGTGAAGCTAAGCCCATTGGATGTCCACACCCACCAAAAAGGAGAGCCCCTGGGAGTAGAGCCCTATCAAGCTGCCTAAGGACCAGCAACCTGCCTCAGGTTAGAACTAGAGTACCTGGAAGCTTCTATGCAGAATTGAGCCCTTCAGTGACCAGTGCACTTTCTATCTGGGCAAGATAGATGAGAACCAGTCTCAAAAAAAAAAACAGAACAAAACAAGCACCCAAACATTAGCACCTCAAAACCTGAGAAGAGTGGGCTGAAGGGACAGCTAGCTAGGTGACTCAGTTCCAGACCTGGAGTCAGGAAGACTCATCTTCCTGAGTTCAGATTTGATTTCAGATACTTATTAGCTGTGTGACCCTGGGCAAATCACTTAATCTGTTTGCCTCTGTTTTCTCATTTGTAAAATAAATTGAAGAAGGAAATTGCAAACCACTTCAGTATCTCTGCCAAGAAAACCCCAGGAAAAGTTGGACACAACTAAACAACAATAACAACATAGAGTTCTACAGTTTGCAAGATACTTTTACAAATATTATCTCATCTGATCAGCACAACAGTCCTGAGTATTCAGCTCTTTTTGTGATGGCTAAGAATTAAATATTGAAGGGATGTTCATCAATTGAAGAACAGCTAAACTAGTTGTGGTATAGGATTGTAATGGAATACTATTTTGTTATAATAAATGATGAGAGGGGCAGCTAGGTGGCACAGTGGATAGAACACCAGCCCTGGAGTCAGGAATACCTGAGTTCAAATCTGGCCTCAGACACTTAATAATTACCTAGATGTGGGGCCTTGGGCAAGCAACTTAACCCCATTTGCCTTGCAAAAAAAACCCTAAAATAAAAAATAAATAAATGATGAGCAAGATGATTACCAAAAAAAAAAAAAAAACATGGAAAGATTTAAGCAACCTGCTGCAGTATGAAGTGAACAGAACCAGGAGTACACTGTAGCAATATTGTAGGATGATTATATGGTAATCAACTGTAAATGACTTAGCTGTTCTCAACACTGCAATGATCCAAAACAATCCACAGAGATGATGAAAAGTTCTGTCCACCTCCAGAGGAAGAACTGATGACATCTAAATGCAGATCAAAGCATACTGTTTTTCCTTTAGTTATTTCTCATGGGGTTTTTTTTTGGTTTTGCGTTTTCTTTGACAATATGACTAATATGGAAAAGTTTTGCATGATTGCATATATATAACCTATATCAAATTGCTTATCATCTGAGGATGGGGGAAGAAGAGAATTTGTAACTCAAAAAAGTTTTTAAATGAATGTTAAAATGTATTTTTACACATAAGTGGGAAAAAATAAAATTTACTAAGGCTAAAAAATTATCCCCTGTTTTACAGATAATGTCTGTAAAATTAATTAATATAATTAATAATTAATGAGATAATTCATGTCTGCAAAGTATTTGAACTTAGGTCTTCCAAAGTTTCCAATTTCAGCACTATTCACTGCATCAGCTAGCTGCCATCTAAGGACTACCCTCTGGGGCTGAGGAGGCATACATATTGCCCAGTTCTATCATAGGATTTAGCAGGAACTTATCATGTTCCCCAGGTCCTGCCATCTCTAGAGCTAGCCAAGTCCACTTTTACATGTCTCATCTTGAGCTTCCTGAGGCAGATACAACTCCCACACACCTCTACATAAGGCAAACATTTCCATTTACTAGTGGGAAGGGATAGTGTAAGACTGCTATCTCCCCAGGAGCAAGGCTGCCCTTCTGTGTTCTGATGTGTCTTCTGAACAGGAGAAAGTAGAAAGGAACTCCCCAAAAAGAGGCAGAGCTGGTCTGTCAGCTCATTTTTATAAGCTACAGAGATGGGCATTCCTCCCAACAAGGATCCTTCCTTCTGAATCCCAGTCAGCCAATTATCTTGGTTGCAGATTTGCAAGGTAGCCCAGTGAATGAGAATCAAAAAGGAATAGCTCTGTATCTTCTCTGCAAGATTTGCCAGCATGCCCAGATTCCAACATATCAGAGCCCCTCAGATGTCTCCAAAGTCTCAGAGGAAATCATTGTATTAATCTGAACCCCTGCTCCTTCTGTTCAGAGCTTTATGTGCCCTAGTCTTGATTTTAAAATGGATGAATGGAATTACAGATCCTAGTTAGAGCTAGAAAGAACCCTAGAGACCAATAAGCCCATTTCCACAGTCAATTGAAGCCCAGGCTTGAAAAACTTTGTCCCAGGTCAGATAGCAAAGAGCAAAAGCCAGGTCTAGAATTCAGCACTCCTGATTCTCAAACCAGAATTCATAAGCTCATAGACCTAGAGCTGAAAGGGACCTTGAATGTACTCTAGTGCATTTTCCTCATTTTACAAATGAGCTAGCTGAAGCCCAGGAAGGTAAGGTGATCTGTCCAAAGTCAAACCAAGGTACTAAGTATCAGAGGCAGGTATCACACTCAGGCTCTCTGACATTGAATCCAATCTTCTTTGTACTGAATCACCCTGTTTCCACTAATCTTACCACTTGATCGGCTTGATCTCAACATTTCCCTTTTCCCTTTCTAGTCATAGCATAGTACAAACTAAATAAGATGGCTGTTTATTTTTGTGACCCTTAGTTGGTTTCTTTTGTTCTTATAGATCACACGACAGAATCACACATTACAGCTGAAGGAAACTCATTGATCATCCAACCCAACCTTTTAATTTTACAGATAAGGAAATTGAGGTCCAAAGAGCATGACTTGAAGCCTTATTAAACCCCAGATCTTTAGTTACCAAAAAACAGGTGCCATTGATTCTCAGAAGAAAAGTTCCTACTCCTGATTTAAAGCAATGAATAGCCTCCTAAAAAAAAGAAAGAAAAAAATATGTTATCTGAGAGAGATGGGCATTACTCTAGATTTAGTGTGAATGTTTATCAAATTGGCTAGTTAATAATAGTTTCTAGTGAGATTAAATACAGCACAGGTCAATTTTGATTGAGGAGAAAGAGGAGAGGAAAGGCCTCTGAGGAATATAAAATACCACCAAAGAAAGGACAACAGAGTGAAAGGTGGGAGGAGGGTGAGGTTGGAGAAAACATGGTTTCTGGGCAGTCAAGGAAGCAGCATGAGAATAGTAGACATCAAAAAAGAGAAAAGTTTAGAACAGTAGACAAATGTTGATTCTGAAGACCAACTATGACCTGTTTCCCACTTTTTATTAAAGTTTTACTGTTATTTATTTTAATTTGGCAATGATCTGGCTGCAAGTGTTAGATAACCTCATTCACCTTCAGCTTCTTTAGTGTTTCTCTGATGTGATCTCCTGCCTCAGGGGAAGAGCATCAGTAGGGTTTGTAGTGAGACCATTTGTGCCCAGAAAGCCAAAGTTCCCAGGAAATTTTTAAAAAATGCTCACATAGAATTTTCTTAAATTCTATTTTTGGCTTTAGTACCTTAATAAAGTAATTTTCTTCCCTGGGAATCATTTTCTTTGACTATTAAAAACAGCTCTTTGAGTATTATTCAAAATTTCTATAAGTCTGCATTTATTACCTAAAGAAAAACAGAATCTGGAAGGATAATTATGTGCAGGGTTTTGTTGTTTTGTTTTTTTTGCAACTTACTTCTTTCTCTTTGGTGAGTCAAGGCCCCTCTCCCCTGGAACATTCCATGTGGGATACAAAATTATGAGACACAAATCTAATATTGTGTGAGAGCTGCTTCTGCTCCCAAGTAACTTGGGTTTGGAATCCACTCTGTTCAGTCTCCCTAAGAGAATCTCTGCTCTACTCTCAACAGGGAGCAGTCCTGGGAGAATCCTGGCTTCCAGTAAGAAGTAAGTTCACCTATCAGGTTGGCAAAGTTGACAGTGAAGGAAATGGCAAATGTTAGAGGGGGTTGGTGCAGGGGGTAGGCAGGAATTGGAAGTCAAAACAATTGGGAAGTATGTCCCAAAAGTTACTAAACTGCATACTAATTGACCCAAAAAAAGAACAAAGAGGAAAAGGACCCATGCATATTAAAATATTTTAGCTACACTTTTTGTGTGGCAAAAACTGGAAACTAGAGGGTGCTTTTTAGATGGGGAATGGCTTAACAAATTATGGTATATGAGGGTACTAGAATACTAATGTGCCATAAGAAATGATAAAAATTTTGGTTTCCAAAAAACCTGGGAAGACTTAAATGAAATGATAAAGATTGAAGTGAGAAGAACCAAATGAACAATTTATATAATAACAATGTAGAGACAAACAACCTTGAAAAAATTAAGAATTCTCATCAACCATTATTCTACCTCCTGACAGGTGATGGATTTAGGGTGCAGAATTTGGACATGGCAAATGTAATAATTTTTTTGCTTGATTATATGTATTTATTTCAAGGTTTATTTTTTGGAAAGGAATTAAAATAGAGTTTTGTTCATTAAAAGAGGAAAATTTTAAGAAAAACAATTTATTTTTATTTTTTTTTAGATTTTTGCAAGGCAAACGGGGTTAAGTGGCTTGCCCAAGGACACACAGCTAGGTAATTATTAAGTGTCTTAGACCGGATTTGAACCCAGGTACTCCTGACTCCAGGGTCGGTGCTTTATCTACTACGCCACCTAACCGCCCCAAGAAAAACAATTTAAAGGAGAGGACTGAGTTTTATTTTTTTATGCTCTTCATATCATTGCATCCTCTATTTCCAGACTCTGGGGAAAATACTTGAGGCTTAGGATGTGGTCCCCCCTCTAGGAATCTCCTAAAGATGGGAGTAGAATAGCACTAGTAGAATAGGTATGGGATATGTATAGAACAGGTATTTATCTCCTATAAACAAAATAAATGCTAACATTCATAAAAGACTCACAGTTTACAATGATAGACCTTAAAAGAAGCTTTAGTCATTTATAATTTAATGATTATACTCTTAAGAGGAAGATACTTGAAGCTTAACAGAATGTAAGATAATTTTTAGAAAGGCTGATTAGATATGTTACATTTCTCCTCCACTCTGCACTGTTCAAACAATTTCATATCCATGTTTTCTGATAAAACAGTCCAGGTTTGAGCTAATATTTTCTTTTCTTTTTCTTTTTTCTTTCTTTCTTTCTTTCTTTCTTTCTTTCTTTCTTTCTTTCTTTCTTTCTTTCTTTCTTTCTTTCTTTCTTTCTTTCTTTCTTCCTTTCTTTGTTTTTTTTCAAGGTAATAGGGTTAATTGATTCATCCAAGGTCACACAGCTAAGTAAGTATTAAATGCCTGAGGTCACATTTGCACTCAGGTCCTCCTGACTCCAGGGCCAGTACTCTGTCCATTGTGACACCTAACTGCCCCAGTATTTTCTTTAGAAGTAGTGTTTATTTACCCAACAGTTCTAGACTAGCCACCCAGGATTCCTCCCCTTTGCCACCAGCCAACTTCAACCTGATGGGACCTTGAAAATTCATATAGTTAACTCTAAGTCTTGGCACTACTATTGTAGGAGAGATACTCATTTGCCAAAGATCAGGATAGGACAAACAGAAATGAGGCAGTCCAAACCTAGGATTAGGCTTCTCTAGGCAAAAGATATGTTTTATATTGCTTGTAACTCATGATCATAATGTTTGTCCTTCATTTTCTTCTTTTTTATAGGATTATTTTAGGCATTTTCTTCTTTTTGTAGGAAGATTTTATTTATTTTGAGTTTTACAATTTTCCCCCAATCTTGTTTCCCTCCCCCCCCCCCCACCTTCATGGAAGGAAGTCTGTTAGTATTTACTTTTGTTTCCATGGTATACATTAATCTAAATTGAATGTGATGAGAGAGAAATCATATCCTTAAGGAAGAAAAATAAAGCATAAGAGATATTAAAATTATATAATAAGATAATGGGGTTTTTTTAATTAAAGGTAATAGTCTTTGGTCTTTGTTCAAACTCCACAATTCTTTCTTTGGATACAGATGGTATTCTCCATCGCAGATACCCCCAAATTGTCCCTGATTGTTGCACTGATGGAATGAGCAAGTCCATCAAAGTTGATCATCACCCCCATGTTGCTATTAGGGTGTACAATGGTTCGGCTTATCTCACTCAATATCAGTTCATGCAAATCCTTCCAGGCTTCCCTGAATCCCCATCCTTCCCATCCCTCTAATAGAACAATAGTGTTCCATGACACACATATACCACAGTTTGTTAAACCATTCCCCAATTGAAGGACATTTACTTAATTTCCAATTCTTTACCACCACAGACAGGGCTGCTATGAATATTTTTGAACAAGTGATGCTTTTACCCTTTTTCATCATCTATTCAGGGATCCAGTAGTGATATTGCTGGATCAAAGAATATACACATTTTTGTTGCCCTTTGGGCTCAATTCCAAACTGCTCTCCAGAAAGGCTGGATGAGTTCACAGCTCCACCAACAATGTATTGGTGTCCCAGATTTCCCACATCCCTTCCAACATTGATCATTGTCCTTTCTGGTCATATTGGCTAGTCTGAGAGGTGTGAGGTGGTACCTCAGAGATGCTTTTATTTGCATTTCTCTAATAAGTAATGATTTAGAGCAATTTTTCATATGACTATGGATTGCTTTGTTTTCCTCAACTGTAAATTGTGTTTGCATATCCTTTGATCATTTGTCAATTGGGGAATGGCTTTTATTTTTGAAAATTTGACTCGGTTCTCTGTATATTTTAGAAATAAGTCCTTTGTCAGAAATACTTTTTGCAAAAATTGTTTCCCAATATACTACATTTCTTTTGATTTTGGTTACAGTGGTTTTGTCTGTGCAAAAACTTTTTAATTTAATGTAATCAAAATTATCTACATTCTCCATCTCTTCCTTGGTCATAAACTTGCTTCCCTTTCCACAGATCTGACAGGTAAATTACTCCTTGATCTTCTAGTTTGCTTATAATATTGTTTTTTATGTCTAGATCCTGTATCCATTTTGATCTTATCTTGGTATGGGGTGTAAGTTGTTGGTCCAATCTAAGTTTCTTCCATACTAACTTCCAATTTTCCCAAAAGTTTTTATCAAAGAGAGAGTGTTTATCCCAATATCTGGACTCTTTAGGTTTATCAAACAGCAGATTACTGTAATCATTTCCTGCTATTGCACCTAGTCTATCCCACTGATCCATCACTCTATTTCTTAGCCAATATCAGACAGTTTTGATGACTGATGCTTTATAATATAATTTTAGCTCTGGTAAGGCTAAGTCACCTTTTTTTCGCTGAATCCCTGGAAATTCTTGATTTTTTATTTCTCCATATGAATTTACTTGCAACTTTTTTAACTCATTACAGTAATTTTTTGGAATTTTGATTGGTAGTTTAGTTTTGGTAGAATTGTCATTTTTGTTATATTAGCTCAACTTATCCATGAGCAGTTGAAGTTTGCCCAGTAATTTAAATCTGATTTTATTTGTATGAGAAGTGTTTTGAAATTGTTTTCTTTTTTTTGTAACTGAATCTTAATACTTTTTTTCAGGTTTTTTTTTATTTATTCTTATTTTGTATAAATAATGTTTTTTTATACATTTACTAAAATATTCTTGTGTAAGATTAAACATAATGCCCACTCCCCCCCAAAAAATATAGACCCACATGAGCAATAAAGTAAAGGGGAGAGAAAAAAATTAAAATTCAAATTAAAAAAATAAATAATAATTGTAGGTATGGCCAGGTGGCACAGTGGACAGAGCACTGGCCCTGGAGCCAGGAGCACCTGAGCCCAAATCCAGCCCCAGACACCCAACAATCACCCAGCTGTGTGACCCTGTGCAAGCCACCCCAATCCCATTGCCCTGAAAAAAACAAATAAAAAAAGACCCAAAATAAAATAAAATAGTAATAATAATAGTAGGAGTGACCAGGTGGCAGACAGAGCACTAACCCTTGAGCCAGGAGCATCCAGGTCCAAATCCAGCCTCAGCCACCCAACAATCACCCAGCTGTGTGGCCCTAGGCAGGCCACCCAGCCCCATTTGCCCTGCAAGCCCCCCCCAAAATAATAATAATAAAAAATGTGCTTCAGGCTGTGTTCTAACACCACTAGCTCTGTCGTGGGTAGATCACATTCTTTATGATAAGTGCATCCCTCCATTTGTACTTCTCTACTACCATGTACTATATTTTCTCTCTCCTTTCACTCTGTCTCTGCTGTAGGGTAGCTGAGTGGTGCAGCAGACAGATCCCCTGCCCTGGGGCAAAAAGGCCCTGAGCCCACATACCACCCCTTAGGCCAAGCATCCACTTGGCCCTATGGTCCTGGACAGGCCATCCAATCCCAGCCCCTTGCAAGAAGTAAAAAAGAAAATGTGTTATATTTGATCACTCTCCCCCCATGGTCCATCCTCTCCTCCATCACTCACATCCTCCCCTTCCCCCTGTCCCCCTTCATAAGAAGTAAGAAGGAAATTCTTACTCCAGATGTCTATACCCCATTGAGTATATATGCTGTTTCCTCTCCTAGCCACCTCTGATGAGAGCAAAGATTCCCTCATTCCCCCTTGCCTTCCCCCTTCCATATCATTGTAATAGCTCATTGTAATAAAGAAAAATTTATTATATATGAAATATCTTAGCCTATTCCTCCTCTCCTTTGTCTTTCTCCCATTACATTTCCCTTTTATCTATTGACTCCATTTTTATACCACAATATATCTTCAAATTCAGCTTTCTCCTGTGCTTCATCTATAAAAGCTCCTTCTACCTGCTCTATTAAATGAGAAGGTTCATATGAGTATTATCAGTATCATTTTTCTATACAGGAATACATGTAGTTCATCATCATTAAGTCCCTCATATTTCCCCCTTCTCCTCCACTCTCTATGCTTCACCTGAGTACTGTATTTGAAGATCAAACCTTCTGTTCAGCTCTGACCTCCAACAGGAACATTTGAAATTCCCCTGGTTCATTGAAAGTCTATCTTTTTCCCCCTGGAAGAAGACATTCAGTTTTGCTGGGTAGTTGATTCTCAGTTGCATTCCAAGCTCTTTTGCCTTCCAGAATATTATATTCCAAGCCCTATGAGCTTTCGATGTAGTTGCTTCTAAGTCCTGTGTGATCCTGACTGCAGCTCCACGATATTTGAATTGTGTCCTTCTGGCTGCTTGTAATATTTTCTCTTTGACTTGGGAGTTCTGGAACTTAGCTATAATATTCCTGGGGGTTGGGTTTTTTTGGATCTCTTTCTCAGGGAGATCAGTGGATTCTCTCCATTTCTATTTTTCCCTCTGCTTCTAGGATATCAGAGCAATTTTCTTGTAGTAATTCTTTGAAAATAATGTCAAGGCTCTTTTCCTGGTCATGACTTTCAGGTATTCCAACAATTTTTAAATTATCTTTCCTAAATCTGTTTTCCATATCTGTTGCATTTTCAATGAAATGTTTCACATTTTCTTCTAATTTTTCATTCTTTTTGGTTTTGAAGTATTGTGTCCTGATTTCTTGTAAAATCAGCAACCTTCCTCAGTTCCATTCTTTGTCTGAAGGATTTGTTTTCCTCAGAGAGCTTTCTTATCTCTTTTTCCATCTGGCCAATTCTACTTTTTAAAGCATTCTTCTCCTCAATAACTTTTTGAACTGTTTTATCCATTTGACCTAAGCTGGTTTTTAACATCTTATTTTCTTCAGCATTTTTTTGGATCTCCTTGACTAAGCTACTGGCCTCTTTTTCATGTTTTTCCTGTATCTCTCTCATTTCTTTTCCCAATTTTTCTTCTGTCTCTCTCACTTGATTTTCAAAGTCTTTTTTGAGCTCTATCATAGCCTAAGCCCAATTTCTGTTTTTTTTTCTTGGAGTCTTTAGATGCAGGAGCTTGGAATTCCTCATCTTCAGATTGAGTGTTTTGATCCTTCTTGGGATCACAGGGAAAGTATTTCTCAATGGCATTCCTTTTTTTCTCTGCTTACTCATTTCTCCAGCCTGTGCCTGGTGTTGGGGTGCTTCCTGAGCTTTTGAGTATTATTGGCACAACCCCCACAAGGATCTCAGTGTGTGAAGCTTTGTCTTCCCTCCTGGTCTGTGAATGACCATGAATGCACCCCTCTGCCACGGGGCTGAGGTGGGGGGGTCCTGCTGTTCTATGGGCGACCTAGGCTGTCATCAGCATCTGAAGGTGGTCAGAACCCCAGAGTCCTGATCCAGGGACAGAGGACAGAGTTCGGCAGTCTCTCTCCACTCCCCTCCCTAGGCTCAGCACTCATGCCCTCATAATTGTTTTCAAAAAGTTTTTGAATCTGCCTTGGCAGGTAGACTCCTAGGTATTTTGTATTGTCTGAGGTTACTTTGAATGGGATTTCTTTTTCTAGCTCTTTCTACTTTATCTTGCTAGTCATATATAGAAATGTTGAGGGTTTATGAGGGTTTATTTCATATCTTGCAACTTTACTAAAGTTGCTAATTATTTCAAGTAGTTTTTTAGATTATTTTTTGGGATTCTCTAAGTTACCACTATGTCATCTGCAAAGGGCGGGAGTTTTTGTCTCCCTTCCCAATTCTAATGCTTTCAATTTCTTTTTATTCTCTTATTGCTGAAGCTAACATTTCTAATACAATATTGAATAGTAGTGATGATAATGGGCATCTTTGTTTCATCCTTGATCTTATTAGGAATTCCTCAGGCCTATCCTTATTGCATATAATGCTTGTGGATGGTTTCATATAGATACTGCTTATTATTCTAAGGAACAGTCCATTTATTCCTACAATCTCTAGTGTTTTTAGTAAGAATCGGTGCTGTATTTTGTCAAAAGCTTTTTCAGCATCTATTGATATAACCATATGATTTCTAATAGGTTTGTTATTGATAGAATTAATTATACTAACAGTTTTACTGCATTCCTGGGATAAATCCTACTTGGTAATAGTGTATTATCCAAGTAATAATGTTGTAATCATTTTGTTAAAATTTTAATTTAATATTTTTTCATCTATACTCATCAGGGAGATAGATCTATAATTTCCTTTTTCTGTTTAACCCTTCCTGATTTAGGTATCAGCACCATATTGGTGTCATAGGAAGAGTTAGACAGAGTTCTGTCTTCACCTATTTTTCCAAAGAGTTTATACAGAATTGGAACCAATTGTTCCTTCAATGTTTGATAAAATTCACTTGTGAATCCATCTGGCCCTGAAGATTTTTTCTTAGGGAGTTAAATAATGGCTTGTCAAATTTCTTTTTCTGAGATAGGGTTGTTTAGGTCTTTAATTTTCTTTTCATTTAACCTGGGCAACTTATATTTTTGTAAATATTCATCCATTTCATTTAGATGGTCAAATTTATTGGTATAGAGTTGGGCAAAATAATTCTGAATTATTACTTTAATTTCCTCCTCAATGGTGGTGAGTTCACCTTTTTCATTTATGATACTAGCAATTTGGTTTTCTTCTTTTTTTTAATCAAATTGACCAGAGGTTTATCAGTTTTATTGGGCTTTTTTCATAAAACCAACTCTTGGTTTTGTTTATTAGTTCAAAAGTTTTCTTGCTTTCAATTTTATTAATTTCTCTTTTAATTTTTAAAATTTCTAATTTGGTATTTAATTGGGGATTTTTAATTTGTTCTTTATCTAATTTTTTTAGTTGCACATTTAGTTCATTGATTTCCTCTTTCTCTAATTTATTCATGTAAGCATTTAAAGATATAATATATCTCCTGATAACTGCCTTGAGTGAATCCCATAGATTTTGCTATGTTGTCTCATTATTGTCATTATCTAGGATGAAATAATTAATTCTTCCTATAATTTGTTTTTTGATCCACCCATTTTTTTTAAATGAAGTTATTTAGTTTCTAATTAGTTTTAGGTCTATATCTCCCTGGCCCAATGTTGCATATGAATTTTATTGCATTATGATCTAAGAAAGATGTATTCACTACTTCTACCTTTCTCTAATTGATCATTAGGGTTTTATGCCCTAGTATATGTTCAATTTTTGTGTAAGTGCCGTGTACTTTAGGAAAAAAGTATATTCCTTTCTATCCCCATTCAGTTTCCTCCATAAGCCTATCATATCTAGTTTTTCTAACAATCTATTTACCTCCTTAACTTCCTTCTTCTTTATTTTATGATCAGATTTATCTAAATCTGAGAGTGGGAGGTTGAGGTCTCCCACTAGTAGAGATTTGTTGTCTATGTCTTCCTGTAGCTCTTTCAATTTCTCCTCTAAGAATTTGTATGTTATACCATTGGGTTCATAAATATTTAGTATTGAAATTACTTTATTGTCTATAGCACCTTTTAGGAGGATGCATTTTCCTTCCTTATCTCTTTTAATGTTATCTATTTTGCAGCTGTTTTGTCTGAGATAAGGATTGCTACCCTTGCTTTTCTTCACTTCAGCTAAAGCAAAATATATTTTGCTCCAACCTTTTACCTTCACTCTATATGTATCTCTCTGCTTCAAATGAGTTTCTTGTAAACAGCATATTGTAGGATTCTGGTTTTTAATCCACTCTGCTATTCACTTAGATTTTAAGGAAAAATTCATTCACATTCAAAGTTATAATTACTAACTCTTTATTGACCTCCATGCTATCTTTCCTCTGTATTTTCCCCTTTTTTTCACTTTATCATATTCCCCGGTATTTTGTTTCTAAATACCACCCAATTCAGTGTGTTTGCCCTACTATATCAACCGCCCTCCCCCTTCTTTCCCCTTTTCCTTTTTCCCTTCTACCTTCCCTTCCTTCTGTTAGTTCACCTTTTTCTCCTCCTCCCTCCTCCCTCCCCCCTTCCCTTTTCCCCTTTTAATACTTGAAAGGTAAGATAAGTTTCTTAACTGAGAGTGTGTGTGTAAATTAATTTTAATCCAAGTCTGATGAGAGGAAGATTCAGGTGTTTCTCACTGCTTCCCTTCTTCCCCTCTATGACAATAGGTCTTTTATACCTCTTAATGTAATGAAATTTACCCCATTCAATCTCCTCCATCCTCCCGTCTCCTTACTGTCCCCCTTTTTAAAGGAGGTATTGTTTTTCAATCATTCTATCTGAATCATAAGTATCCATCACTTCTGGCTAAGTATATTCTCTCTAATAGAGTTATAATTCTTGAGAATTATTAGAGTCTTTCTCCCAGGTAGGGATATAGCCAGTTTCATCTTATTGGATAGCAGTCTCATGGATAAGTCATGAGTGTCCATCACTTCTGGCTAAGTATATTCTCTCTATTGAGTTTCAATTCTCTTTTTTTTCTTCCTTTGTTCTTTTTTTTTGTTTGTTTTTGCAAGGCAAATGGGGTTAAGTGGCTTGCCCAAGGCCACACAGCTAAGTAATTATTAAGTGTCTGAGACCGGATTTGAACCCAGGTACTCCTGACTCCAGGGCCGGTCCTTTATCCACTACGCTACCTAGCCACTCTAGAGTTTCAATTCTCAAGAGTTATGAGAATCTTTATCCTAGGTGGATATAGCCAGTTTCATCTAATTGAATAGCAGTCTTTTTTTCTTTACCCTTTTTTAACCTTTTCATGTGTCTCTTGAGCCTCCTGTTTGATGGCCAAATTTTTATTTTAGCTCTGGTCTTTTCATCAGGAAATGTTGGAAGTCTCCCATTTCATTAAATGTCCATATTTTCCCCTGGAAGAGAAGGCTCAGCTTTTCTGGGTAGTGGATTCTTGGCTGCATTCCAAGCTCCCTTGCACTTTGAAATATCTCATTCCAGGCCCTTTGATCCCTTAATGTTGATGCAGCCAGGTCCTGTGTAATCCTTATTGTGGCTCCTTGGTATCTAAATTATTTCTTTCTGGCTGCTTGCAGGATTTTCTCTTTCATCTGATAGTTCTGGAATTTGGCCACAACATTATTTGGTGATTTCATTTGAAGATCCAGAGGGGATCAATGTATTTTTTCAATAACTATTTTGCCCTCTGATTCCATGATATCAGATCAGTTTTGCATAACTAAATCCTGTAGTATTAAGTCCTGACTTTTTTTTTCTCTTCAATGTTTTCAGGAAAACCATTAATTCTCAGGTTGTCCCTTCTCAATCTACTCTCAAGTTAAGTTGTTTTGCTGATGAGGTATTTTACATTTTCTTCTATTTTTTCAATTTTTTGGTTTTGTTTAACAGTCTCTTGCTGTCTCATGAAGTCTTTAGTTTCCACAGACTCCATTCTTTGTTTTAAGAGAAGTATTTTCTTCATTTACCTTTTGCAATTCCTTTTCCAATTGGTCAATTCTATTTTTGTAAGAGTTTTCCATTTGACCAATTGAGGTTTTGAGAAAATTATTTTCTTTTTGAATTTGCCCAATTGAGGATCTGAGAGAATTATTCTTATTTTGTGTTTGTCCAATTGTAATTTCCAAGGATTCATTTTCTTGTTGCAGGGTGTTAATTTTCTCTCCCAAATTTTCCAATTGATTTTTTTAGGGTTTTTTTTTGCAAGGCAAATGGGGTTAAGTGGGTTGCCCAAGACCACATAGCTAGGTAATTATCAAGTGTCTGAGGTTGGATTTGAACTCAAGTCCTCCTGACTCCAAGAGCAGTGCACTAACCACTGTACCACCTAACTGCCCTATACCTCATGACCATAGCTGCATGGCACCTGGGGTGGGGATAGAGGAAGCTGCTCTTCTTGCCAGTCCTTCTCAGGAAGTAACTGGGAACAGTCCTGATAGAATTCAAAGTTGAAAGGAAAGAGATATCTGAGGGTGGGGATACAAATATTCACTGAATGATCATTTTCATTCTAATTAGTGGCCAATAAGAAGCCTCATCATTATCTCAAAGCCTAAGCCCTTAAGTACTTCATCCTATACATCCTAAAACAGTCCCCAAAGGACCCAAATGGTTAATCATAAGCAAGAAGGACAACTGTGGGCATGATTCATTGGACTTCCCTCCTTACACCAGGATGAGATGTCTGTCACAGAAGCCTCAGGGCATCCTTTTCTTCCCCTTGTCCTATGAGGAGGGTCTCATCATGATGGTCAAACTGGCAGTGATATCTAGCAATTACTACTGCTGCTATGATTGGGTCCCAACACTAAGCACACAGACTAACATCCTAGAGTTCACAGATCCAGATCGTAGAGTTCAGTTCAGTGTAAGTTTAGAGTCTAAAAATGAAAGAACAATATTTATTGAAAACCCCAGAATTGGTGAGATTATCTCCTTTATACAGTCCATAACTTAGCATTAGTTCTGGGATATGCATATATATTATATACATATATAATATTTATGTATGTGTTATATATGTATGTATATGTGTAAACATAAATATGTATATATGTACATGTGTATATTGATATATGTATATATTAATTGTGGATATATGTCTACATATGTGTGTATATACATGTGTATGTATATAATATATTATATATATATATATATATATATATATATATATATATATATATATATGTACTATCTATCTATTTTTTTTTTAGGCTTTTGCGAGGCAAATGGGGTTAAGTGGCTTGCCCAAGGCCACACAGCTAGGTAATTATTAAGTGTATGAGACCAGGTACTCCTGACTCCAGGGCTTTTGTTTTATCCACTGCGCCACCTAGCCACCCTATCTATCTATTTTAAAGAGATCCTCTCTTCCCCTCGGAACCTTCTGTAGTTGCTGGAAGTTTGGGAGATGGATGAAGACAAAGTGCTCAGGGTAGAATTTCTTAATTTTCCTTTTGTTGTTGTCATGTTTAATAAGTTGTATGATCACTATATCTTGAATGCTCGCACTTTGGAGGAAAGTGTTATTTGGCTGGAGGAAGAAATTTCAGACATAAAGTGGAAGTTTAATAATAGATTTCCTATTTTTTTGACAAGGCAATAGAGTTAAGTGGCTTGCCCAAGGTCATACAGCTAGGTAATTATTAAGCGTCTGAGACCAGATTTTAACTCAGGTCTTCCTGACTCCAGGGCCAGTGCTCTATCCACTATGCCACCTAGCTGCCCCCTGATTTCCTATTTTTTGAGTAACATCTTATGACCCCAGTTCTTAATTTAAATTATGATCCTAGCAGGTGCCAAAATTTGGGTCATAAAGTTCAGTGGCATGGTCTAAGGCCGGTGATATGACAAGCTTCCACCTGGTTCTTGACAGACTTTGATGAGACCACTAGTGGCTTGAGCAGAAGGTACTGGTGAAAAACTCACCAGCTTTTCAATTACCATCTCTGTGCAAATGATTCCCAGAAAAATCTACATACCCAGAACAAGTTTTTCTCTCCAGTTTTGGTCATATAATACAAGTTGTTGATTGCTTGATTAATATTTTATTACTTTCTTGGGTAATTTATGTGATGATACTCTGCTTTTCTGTGGGCTAAAGAAATATAGGAAATGATTTGGTTTGGTTTGAGTATACTGAAGAATCTATAATGCAATACCCTGAGTATCAGAATTCACAATCATGTCATACATGTAACATTCCAGACACAAGCATAAGCATCTTTTGAATTAATTTGAATCAACATTCTTCTCTTTTTCCCCAAAACTTTAAAGGTTTATGATTTCTTTGGGTTGAGGCAACCCCTTGATAACTTGGTAGGTGGTTTCATGAGTTGCTATGTCTCCCAAAATAACATTACCCCTTGGCCTTAATAAAAAGCTTTTCCTAGTCCTTCTTTGAATTGAAAATTAATTTATGAAATTATGAAATTGGGTCAGACATGCATTATTCTTTGTGAAAGACCTATAACGTCAACAGGAAGTAAGGCTACAATCACACTTTAATAAGACATAGAGAGTGTTGGGGTAAATGATAAAGAAAGTGCAGAGATGAGTGGCCAAAGTAGTGAATAAAGGTAGATGGGGGTGAGAATTCTGGGGTTAGGGTGGAAAAAGAAAGCAGACAGTGAGAAGAAGAAGATGAGGAGGGAAAGAGGCAGAGAGTGTCATTCATGTAACTATGGATTACAATTGAGAGCATTTCTTGTAGGGCAAGAATTTGAGATCTCATTTTTATAGGGGGGGGAGACCAACTCTTAACTGTGCTACCTTAAGTTTAGTTCAGTAACATATTCAAATCATCTCAAAGTTGTTGGTACAACTTTAAAGTTTACATGTCTACATCATCTCAAAATCATTAGCACCTTTTGTTGTTTTGTGGATGTCTGGACCTTATCTGAGATTTATATATCAAGATCAAAAATCTTTTTTTAATTCCTTCCAGGCTTCCCTGGATTCCCATGAACTGATGCTGAACAAGATGAGCATAACCAGAAAAACATTGTACACACTAACAGCAACATGGGAGTGATGATCAACCTTAATGGACTTGCTCATACTAACAGGGCAACAATTAGGCACAATGTTGGGATATCTGCAATGGAGAATGCCATCTGTATACTAAGAAAGAATTGTAGAGTTTGAACAAAGACCAAAGACTATCACTTTTAATTAAAAAAATAACTTATTATATAATTCTGCCATATCACATACTATATGTTTCTTCCTTAAGGATATGATTTTTCTCTCATCACATTCAACTTAGATCAATGCATATTATGGGAATGTTGTAAAGACTAACAAACTGCCTTCTGTAGGGGGTGGGGGAAGGGAAGCAAGATTGGGGAAAATGGAAAAGCTCAAAATAAATAAAACCTTTCTAAAATTTAAAAAGATAATAAAATAAAATTCTCACATTCCTCAAAATAACCTTTTTAATTGATATTTTATTTTATTTTTCCAATTATATGTTATGAAAGTTTTTCAAAAATCATCCACTTCCATATGCACATTTTTTAAGTTACAAACTTTCCTTCCACCTTCCCTTCCCACCCCCCTCCCCTCAGCAACAAATAGTCTGGTGAATATTGTACATACACATTTGTGTTTAACATGTTAACCAATTAGTCATTTTCTCTATGAGGAATTAGGATTAAGGACAAAGAAAGAAAACCATGAGATAGGAAAGAAAAACATAAGAGAAAAATTTAAAAAGTGGATATAGTGTTCATTCAGATTCTGTAGGGTTGTTTTTTGTTTTGTTTTGTTTTTCTTCTTCTGGATATGGATAGCATTTCCCACAGTAGGTCTCCTAGAGTTGTCTTGCTCTCTGAACTGTATGCATCAGGTTTGATGAACTCACAATGTTGTTGTTAATGTGAACAATGTTCTCTTGATTCTGCTCTCTTCAGTCAGTATCAGCTCTGTAAATGGTTCCATGCTTCTCTAGAGTCTGACAATTCATGGTTTCTTATAGAAAAATAATACTTCATAACATTCATACACCATAATTTGTTCAGTCATTCTCCAATTGATGAGCATCCCCCCAATTTCCAGTTCTTTGCCATTGCAGAAAGAGCCACTATGAATATTTTGGAACATATGGAATTTTTTTCCCATTTTTAATGATTTCTTCTAGATATAGACCTAGTATTGGTATTGCTAGGTCAAAGGGTTTCATTGCCTTTGCGGCATAATTCCATATTGCTCTCCAAAGTGGTTGGATCAGTTCACAATTTCTCCAATAATGCATTAATGTCCAAATCCCTCTCTCCAACATCGATTGTTTTCTCTTGATTGTTTTCTCTTTTTGTCATTTTTTTGTTTTGTTCTTGTTTTGCAGGGCAATGGGGTTAAGTGACTTGCCCAGGGTCACACAGCTAGGAAATTATTAAGTGTCTGAGGCTGGATTTGAACTCAGGTCCTCCTGACTCCAGGATGGTTGCTCTATCTACTACACCACTTAGTTGTCCCTCTCTTTTTATCATTTTAGCCAATCTGATAGGTGTGGGGTGGAACCCTTAGTTGTTTTAAAGTGCATTTCTCTAATCAGTAATGATTTGGGGCATTTTTCATATGATTATATAAAGCCTTAATTTCTTCATTTGAAAGTTTTCTTTTTATATCCTTTGATCATTTATCAATTGAAAAATGACTTGTAACCTTATGAATTTGTGGATCAAAAATCTTGATAGCAAAGTATAGATATCTTCCCCTGATTCCACATGTATTAGCAGGATGTTACCTTCAGTTAATACACAATATAATTTATAGTTTATGCTTCTTTGATCTTTGGGACATGATTTCTAGTTTACCTTTTTTGCAATTTTACTTCTTGCTATTGCCCCTTTATACTAGCTACTTATAAACTTACTCACTATTCTGACTAGAGGGTTGGTCAGAGGACCAGAACAAGATGAAATTTTAATACATTCTTAACACTAGTGTCTTCTCTTTGAGATTATTTCCAATGGGGGCAGTTAGGAGCTGCAGTGGAGAGAGAGAGCACTGACCCTGGAGTCATTTAGAACTGATTTCAAAAATGGACTCAGACACTTAATAATTACCTAGTTGTGTGAGTAAAATTTCCAAAAAAACAAGCCATTCCCCAATTGACAAATGATCAAAGGATATGCAAACACAATTTACAGTTGAGGAAAACAAAGCAATCCATAGTCATATGAAAAATTGCTCTAAATCATTACTTATTAGAGAAATGCAAATTAAAACATCTCTGAGATACCACCTCACACCTCTCAGACTGGCCAATATGACCCGAAAGGGTGATGATCAATGTTGGAAGGGATGTGGGAAATCTGGGATACTAATACATTATTGGTAGAGCTGTGAACTCATCCAACCTTTATGGAGAGCAATTTGGGATTATGCCCAAAGGGCAACAAAAATGTGCATACCCTTTGACCCAGCAATACCACTGAAGAGATTATGAAAAAGAGTAAAAATATCTCTTGTACAAAAATATTCATGGCAGCCCTGTTTGTGGTGGCAAAAAATTGGAAATTAAGTGAATGTCCTTCAATTGGGGAATGGCTTAACAAACTGTGGTATATGTATGTCATGGAACACTATTGTTCTATTAGGAAACAGGAGGGGTGGGAATTCAGGGAAGCCTGGAAAGATTTGCATGAACTGATGTTGGGTGAGATGAGCAGAACCAGAAAAACATTGTACACCCTAACAGCAACATGGGGGTGGTGATCAACCCTGATGGACTTGCTCATCCCTTCAGTGCAACAACCAGGGACAATTTTGAGCTATCTGCAGTGGAGAATATCATCTGTATCCAGAGAAAGAATTATGGACTTTGAACAAAGACCAAAGACTATTAGCAGCAAATTAGGAAAAAAACATTATGTAATTTTACTATCTCATACTTTATTTTTCTTCCTTAAGGATATGATTTCTCTGTCATCACATTCAACTGAGATCAATGTATAACATGGAACCAATGTAAACACTAACAGAATGCCTTCTGTGGGGGGTGGGGGGAGGGAAGCAAGAATGGGGGAAAAATTGTAAAACTCAAAATAAATAAAATCTTTCTTCAAAAAAATTTTAAAAAATTACCTAGGTGTGTGATCTTAGTCAAGTAACTTAACCCTTTTGCATTGGGAAAAAAATTTCCAATGTATTTTGATATTTCTTGTTTGTACATAACTGTCATCAAGTTTCTTCCCCATTAGACTTAGCTCCTTGAGGGCAAAAATTGCTTTTGCTTTACTTTGTATCCCCAGCCCTTAGAATGCTTGAGACCTACTAGGTGCTTAATCAGTTTTTTTGGCTGACTGGCCAGCATTCTGGTGATAAGGCTCTGCCAACTTGGCAAGAACAGTCTTAGATAGAATTCAGACCCATATTTGAAGAGTTTCTCACTAGGGCCAGTCAGCTCTTGTGGTCTTTATTGACAGTCTCTGAGAACCCAGGGTTACTTCTAGAAGATGATGAGGCGCCATGGCAGGGCTTTAGTAAGGCTCTTCTCCTACTATTTAAATATCAGAATTGTATGCTTTTCCAGACTACAATTCCCTTTGTTTAAAAGAGGTCTCATTAGGAGGCAAGATGTGGCAGATTAGAAGACTTCTGGCTGGGAAGATTTAGACTCTTATCCTGCCTCTAATACTTCCTTGTTCTGTGATGTTGACCAAGTCATTTGAGGTCATATTTGTAAAACTTTAAAGTAGTAGATAAATGATGTGTATCATTATTATTGCTGTTGATAATAAACTTAATCAGTTTCAGTTTCTTTCTCTGTAATATGGGACTAATACTTGGATTACTACCCCGTGGGGCTGTTATGAATCTCAAAAGTCAGAGTCACACACACATACACACACACACACACACACACACACACACACAAGCTCAAATTAATACTAATGCAAAAACATCCCCATCTAAGTTTACAGTATGCTCTTTTAAACATGTTACGTTTGCATGAAGTTTAAAATTAAAGAAGTGCAGCACAGGGTAACTTGTTCTTTTACTCACTATATTGGGTTCTAATCTGTTTGCATTAGGCCATCTGTAAAATTCAGTGACTCATTTGAGGAAATGACAACACCCGCATAAGATGTTTCAGCGATTGACCTCATAATGTAAACAGCCACCATGGAAGCAAGACTCACATTCTTCCTGGTCTGTCTGTTTGGTGGTTGCTTTGTATGTTACTTCTGAACCATTATTACCATCACTACTAACATCTCATGAACACAGAGGAAAAAAAAGGGTGGCAGGTACAGAAGCAGATCAGTACTATCATGCCAACAATGAAAAAATGTTATCTTCCTCCAATGTGGGAGCAGCTCCTAGAAAAAAAAAATATTACAAGGTTTTGGAGCTAGAACCATCTTTAAAACCATCTACACTAGTTGAAAAAAAGAATGGGCCCATAAAATCCAGCCATCTTTTTTTTCTTTACCACATTTGTTCAATCAATAAATACATTTAATGACTACTTATGTAAACACCTCTGTCCCTGTTGCCAAAATCAAATCAAAGATGAAGCTTATATTGAAGATAGCTATGGAAGAATAGGCAGACTACTCAGATCCAAAATACCCACTCCAGCAAATCATTTAAGTTCTCACCAGACTAAATTAATAAATGAATCTAATAAAAAAAAACTTTCTTCCACCCCAGAAATCCACAAGACATTAGCTCAACAGTCATTAAGCCCAAAGGCAACAAGGAAAAGGACTACCAGCAAAACCAGCAATAGAACAACCCAGCAGCTTCTCAAATATAGGCCATAGACATATATAGAGCACTGTGTCTAGAGGCAGCAGTATCAGGACTCCCCTGAGAAAACCCTAGGGTGCTCTGAAATCTCCAGGGTCAGGATTTTTTAAGCCTCTGGGGAAAACAATGACCGGAGTGGAGAGGAGATGCTCATATTGGGACTCTCCAGGCTCAGTGGCTCTGAGGTCCCAAATACAGTCCTGAGGCATCAGAGCAGGTCTTGACCTCAAAGATGCCAGAAGGGCTTAATTCTAGAAGGTGGTTCTCAGTATAGACACCCAGATGATCAAGAGTGGGACTGAACAGGACAAACCACACCAACAGTATAACATAGGGCAAAACAAAGCTTTGACCCACAGAGAATTGAATAGATCAAAGAAAACAACAATAGGTATAAAAACAATAGTATAGCTCTAAAGATCATTAAAAAGAAAGAAAGGGTAACTATAACAACAAGCAGAAACTTGGAAAGATGAAATGATTTTTTTCATAAAGACTATATTACTACATAGAATAAATGAAGCAAGAGAAAAAAATGAAATAAAATTCCTACAATTAGAAGGTGAATAAATAACTTTAAGAGAGAAAGTGGTAAAATTTGGTTGAGGGATACCCTCAAAACTAGAATAGACCAATAAAAAGGCATCAAGTCAATAGAAATCAAAGACTTCATGAAACAGAAATATAGGAAAAATTTTTAAGATTTAAAAAATACTGGGGGGGGGGGCGGCTAGGTGGCACAGTGGTTCAAACACCGGCCTTGGAGTCAGCAGTACCTGAGTTCAAATCCAACCTCAGACAGTTAATAATTACCTAGCTGTGTGGCCTTGGGCAAGCCACTTAACCTCATTGCCTTGCAAAAATTAAATATATATATATATATATATATATATATATATATATATATATATATAATAGGTATTTTTTAAATCAGCTGACCTGGGAAACTGTTGAGGGGAAATCATTAAAAATTTTGAACTCCCTGAAAACCATGATTTTTTAGAAAATATTTGACACTATATTTCACAAAATCACAAATGAAAACTGTCCAGATCTATTACAACCAAAGGACATCAAAGTCAGGGTAGCAGAGCAGGAGCAATGACAACCAAGTTTTCCTGTCTTCAACTCTACATACAACTCCACAAAGATTATTTTTTTTAGTTGTTTTTTTTTTAAAACACATCAGACCAAGTTCTGATTGGGAAATAAATGAAAAAAAGTATAATGAGTTATTTTTCTAACCCATATCAGCAAAGAGGTTTATGAACATTGGGGATGGGGTCTAGGTAGGAAAGTCCATGCAGAGCATTCCGGTGGGAGAGGCTATGTACTGGGATCCTCCAGAGAGGACTAATCTTTTGCAGGGTACAGGGGCAGGTGCTAATAGGCAGATCTATCACCACCCAGCTCCAGGTCCATCACTTAGGGCTCATTGAGGAGGGGACCTGCTACTAGCACTGACATCTCAGAGTACGATATGGTCACAGCTCAAAGCTGTATTTTGAGTAGTAAGTCATTAAAAAAAAAAAAGCTACAGCTACATGGCCCTAACTCCAGGAATGGAGCATGATCTTATTTCCAGCTTTAAGATCTCTCTAGAGCCAGCAACAGAATAATTAGGGTAGGAATCCTAGACAAAAGAATAACCTCGAGTCCTGTTACTCTGGGTCAGTGTTACTTTTCAACTAGCTGATAGTAGCTGAATCCAGTAGCACACCCTGAACTCTCTGTGGGGCAAGTCCACAGGTATGTGGCTCAGCCCCAACTTGACTTTGACCAGGAGTGAAGTTATCAGACTTTACTCTGGATCAGACTACTTTGGGAGCACTGGAAGTTAACAAATCCTTAGCCTGAACTAACCCTCAATTCTTGAACTAGTATAACACACAATACCTCCAGAAAACAAGAGCTAGACCAGTCCAAATATTTGTTCCAGAAGTGCACAGGGTTTTCCTCTACTATGAAGACTGAAGCCAGCAAGTAGCCTAGAAGAGTGAACAAAACAAAAAAGGAATGCTACCATAGAAAGTGTTTGTGGTGATTAAAGACATAAATTCAGAAGAAGAGAATGAATCTGGGGGCAGCTAGATGGCGCAGTGGATAGAGCACTGGCCTCGGAGTCAGGAGCACCTGAGTTCAAATCTGGCCTCAGACACTTAATAATGACCTAGCCATGAGGCCCTGGGCAAGCCACTTAACCCCATTGCCTTGAAAAATCTAAAAAAAAAAAAAAAAAGAAGAGAATGAATCTTAAATATCTACAAAGCTTCAAAGAAAAACACAGTTTTCTCACTATTTCAACTAGAAGAGCTGAAACAAGAGTTTTTAAAAATGATTTTTATTTTTTAAATAAAACAAAAGCACAAGAGGGAAAATTAAATTAATGGAAGAAATAATTATAAATGGAATTAATAGCTTGACACAAGAAGTGCCACATAACAAACTTCCTGAAAATTAGAGCAGATAAATAGAAAGTAATATTAAAATAAAGATTAAAAATGGAAAAAAAACAGAAAAAATGTAAAGTATTCATAATAAAAACAACTGATCTAAAAAGCAGGTTGAGGAGAAATAATTTTAAGAATGATTGAACAGGGGCATCTAGGTAGTACAGTGGATAGAGCACTGGCCCCGGAGTCTGGAGAATCTGAGTTCAAATCTGAATTCAAACACTTAATAATTGCCTAGCTGTGTGACCTTGGGCAAGTCACTTAATCCCATTGCCTTAAAAAAATAGAAATTTTTTTAAAAAAGGAAAAAAAGAATGATTGAACAACCCAAAAGTTATAACCAAAAAAAGAACCTAGACATCTTTTTTTAAGAAATAGTAAAAGGGGGTGGAGCCAAGACAGTGACAATAGAAGAGCCTCTCTTAGGTGCTCTCTCTCAAAACTTATAAAATCAGGACTCTAACAGAGGGATCCAGTGAGGCAATTTTCCAGCCCAAAGTAACCTTAAAAACAGCAGAAAGTCTCTGCTCCATGGGGTTATAGGGGCGGTCCGCCAGAGTGAAGGAACTTCAGTCTCTGGAGACAGCCCCAGGGCACCTGGGAGCCATAGCTCACCAGCAGAGGGGGTAGCTTCCTGATCTATACCTCTGCCAGAGCAAGCCCATGAAGCCCAGCCCTTAGGGCACTAAGCGAGCAGTAATGGAAGCACAGATCCAGGAACCAGTAGCAGGTGGAGCCAGTAAGCAGGAACCCCCAGACAATTGAGCCTTGAGTGCTGAGCCTAGGTAGGGGAATGGAGAGAGACTTCCAAGGTCTGTCCTCTGTACTTGGAACAGGACTCTGGGACTCTGACCACATTTAGATCCTGATCACAGCCTAGGTCCCCCATAGAACAGCAGGACCCCCCCCCCCACCTCAGCCACAGTCCAGGAGGGAAGACAAAGCTTCACACACTGAGATCCTTGTTGGGGGGGGGTGTGCCAATAATACTCAAAAGCTCAGAAAGCACCCCAAAACCAGGCACACGCTGGGGAAATGTGTAAACAGAGAAAAAAGAGGAACACCATTGAGAAATACATTGTCTGTGATCCCAAGGATCAAAATACTCAATCTGAAGATGAGGAAGTCCAAGCTCCTGCATCTAAAGACTCCAAGAAAAACAGAAATTGGGTTCAGACTATGACAGAGCTCAAAAAAAGATTTTGAAAATCAAGTGAGGGAGATAGAAAAAAAAATTGGGAAAAGAAATGAGAGAGAAGCAGGAAAAGCATGAAAAGGAAGTCAGCAGCTTAGTCAAGGGGATCCAAAAAAATGCTGAAGAAAATAGTATGTTAAAAACCAGTATAGGTCAAATTGATAAAACAGTTCAAAAAGTTATTGAGGAGAAGAATGATTTAAAAATCAGAAATGGCCAGATGGAAAAAGAGATCAGAAAGCTCTCTGGGGGAGGCTAGGTTGTGCAGTGGAAAAAGCTCCGCCCTGGAGTCAGGAGTACCTGGGTTCAAATCTGGTCTCAGACACTTAATAACTACCTAGCTGTGCAGCCTTGGGCAAGCCACTTAACCGTTTGTCTTGCAAAAAAAACCTAAAAAACAAAAAAAAAGAAAGATCTCTAAGGAAAACAAATCCTTCAGATCTAGAATGGAGCTGAAGGAAGCTGCTGACTTTACAAGAAATCAAGACAGAATACTTCAAAATCAAAAGAATGAAAAATTAGAAGAAAGTGTGAAACATCTCACTGAAAAAACAACTGATCTGGAAAACAATTTCAGGAAAGATAATTTAAAAATTATTGGGACTCCTGCAATTCATGATCAGGAAAAGAGCCTTGACATTTTTTAAAGGATTCCTAGGGGCGACTAGGTGGCACAGTGGATAGAACACTGGCCCCATTGCCTTGCAAAAACTATAAAAAAATAATAATTCCCACAGGAAAATTGCCCAGATATCCTAGAAGCAGAGGGCAAAATAGAAATTGAGAAAATCCACCAATCTCCCCTGGAAAGAGATCAAAAAAAAAAACAACAACAACAACAACCCCCAGAAATATTATAGCCAAGTTCCAGAACTCCCAAATCAAACAGAAAATATTACAAGCAACCAGAAGGACACAATTCAAATATCATGGAGCTGCAGTCAGGATCACACAGGACTTAGCAGCAACTACATTAAAAGCTCTTGGGGCTTGGAATATAATATTCCAGAAGACAAAAGAGTTTAGAACACAACTGAGAATCAACTACCCAGTAAAACTAAACATCCTCTTCCAGGGAAAAAGATGGACTTTCAGTGAACCAGGGGAATTTCAAATCTTCCTGTTAGAATGGCCAGAGCTGAACAGAAAGTTTGATCTTCAAATATAGGACTCAGGTGAAGCATAGAGAGTGGAGGAGAAGGGTAAAATATGAGGGACTTAATGATGATGAACTGCATGTATTCCTGCATAGAAAAATTATACTGATAATACTCATAAGAAACTTCTCATTTAATAGAGCAGGTAGAAGGAGCTTTTATATATGAAGCACAGGAGAGAGCTGAATTTGAAGATATAATACATGGTAAAAATGGAGTCAATGGCTAAAAGGGAAATGTAATGGGAGTAAGACAAAGGAGAGGTAGAATAGGCTAAGATATTTCATATAATAAGATTTTTTTTATTACAATGAGCTATTGCAATGATATGGAAGGGGGGAAGGCAAGGAGGAATGAGGGGAACCTTTACTCTCATCAGAGGTAGCTCAGAGAGGAAACAGCATATATACTCAATGGGGTATAGGCATCTAGAGTAAGACGGAGAGAAAGCAGATAAGGGGAAGTGGGGGGGATGTTGGTGATGGAGAAGAGGGTGAACCATGGGGGGAGAGTGGTCAGATATAATACATTTTCTTTTCTACTTCTTGCAAGGGGCTGTGATTAGATGGCCTATCCAGGCCCACAGGGCCAGATGGTTGCTAGGCTTAGGGGTGGTATGTGGACTTGGGGTCTCTTGGCCACAGGGCCAGTGATCAGTCTGCTGAGCCACTCAGCCAGCCTACAGCACATTTAAGAAGAGGGAGAGAAGGAGCAGCTAGGTGGTGCAGTGGATAGAGCACCGGCCCTGGAGTCAGGAGTACCTGAGTTCAAATCCGGCCTCAGACACTTAATAATTACGTAGCTGTGTGGCCTTAGGCAAGCCACTTAACCCTATTTGCCTTGCAAAAAAACTTAAAAAATAAAAGGGAGAGAGTGAAAGGAGATAGAAAATATAGTGTATGGCAGTGGGGAAGTACGAATGGAGGGGCTTGTGATCAGCAATGGCAACAGTGGAAAAATAAGGAAGTAGCTTTTGTGATGGATTTATCCTAAAGGATGTGATCCACCCACAACAGAGCTAGTGGTGTTGGAACACAGACTAAAGCACTCTTATTCTTATTCTTATTCTTATTTTTATTCTTATTCTTATTTTTATTCTTACTCTAACTCTTATTCTTACTATTTATTATTATTATTATTTATTATTATTATTATTATTTGTGGGGAAGTTTTGTGGGATGGATGGGGTTGGGTGGCTTGCCCAGGGCCACACAGCTGGTGATTGTTGGGTGTCTGAGGCTGGATTTGAACCGGGGTGCTACTGATTTCATGGCCGGTGCTCTATCCACTGCACCACCTGGCCACCCTTATCATTATTATTATTATTATTATTATTATCATCATCATCATCATCATTTTATTTCATTTTGGGTTTTTTTTGTTTTTTGCAGGGCAATGTTGTTGGATGGCTTGCCAAGGGTTGCACAGCTGGGTGATTGTTGGGTGTCTGGAGCCGGATTTGGGCTCAGGTGCTCCATCTACTGTGCCACCTAGCTGCCCCTATTATTATTTTTTTAATTCTAATTTTTTTCTCTTTCCTTTCCTTTATTGGTCATGAGGGTCTCTGTTTTTGGGGGGAGGGGATATTATCTTTACTCTTAAACAAGAATATTTTAGTAATGTATAAAAAACATCATTTGTACAAAAATAAAATAAATATAATTTTAAAAGAAATAGTAAAAGAACTAAGCATCTAGAACTCTTAGAACTAAAGGGCAAAGTATAATAGAAAGAAATCCACTGGTCACCTCTTAGAAGAAATCTCTAAATGAAAATTCCCAGGAGTAGTGAAATTATACCCTAAAGTCAGAGCTTCTATGTCAAAAACAAATACTGCAAGCAGAAAGAATTTGAGTGCTAAAGATCCATAGTCAGGATCACAATAGCAGCCACTATTATAAAGAAGTAGAGAGTTTTAAATATGGTATTTTAGAAGGCAAAGGATATAGAAAATATCAAGAATACTATACTCAGAAAATCTGAGTATAAACCTACAGGCAAAGAAATGGATCTTTAATGAAACAGAGGATTCAAAAGCATTCCTGATGAAAAGTCCAATGCTTAAAAAAAATTTAAACAATAGAAACAGGAATCAAAAGAAACATAACCGAGCGAGATGAGCAGACCAGAAGAACATTGTACACCCTAACAGTAACATGGGGGTGATAATCAACTTTAATGGAGTTGCTCATTCCATCAATTTTAGAGCACCTTCAAAGGAGAATACCATCTGTACCCAAAGAAAGAATTGTGGTGTTTAAAAAAAGACCAAAGTCTATTTACCTTCAGTTTTTTTAAAAAGTATCTTATGTGCTACATAATTTTTCTATCTCTAATATTTTATTTTCTCCTCAAGGATATGATTTCTCTCCAACACATTCAGTTTCGATCAATGTAAAGCATGGAAACAATGTAGAAAGATTATCAGACTGCCTTCTGTGGGCAGATGGGGGGAGGGAAGGGAGGGTGGAGAAAAATTGTAAAATTCAAAACCTTACAGGAAATAAAAGGTAGAAACTACTATTGTATATAATTGGAAAACAAATAAAATATTAATAAAAAAGAAATATTAAAAAGGAAAATATGAACAAATAATCATAAATGGCTAAAAAAAGGATAAACTTTTGAATATGGGGAAATAATTATATGTACCTTCTGAGCCCCATCATCATCAGGGATCATAGAAGAAAATTAGGTAAATATCCTGGAAATGGTTCTTTTATATCTTGATAATCTTAAAAGAAGAAAGGAAACAGAAGAGAAGAGGAATACTTAAGGGGAGATTAGAAGAGAAAGGCTAGGGAAAATATCTCAAATAACCAAGGTATGCAAGTCGAAGTATAAGAAATGAGGAAGGTGAGAGGAGAGGATCATTGACACTTGAATCTAAACTAGTAAAGAAGGCAAGAATACATATACAGTTTGGTACAGAAAAATATTTCACTCAACAGAGAAAAGGAAGAACTATGAGTCAGGGTAGATCCAAGGAAGGATTAGTCCTAAGCAAAACAAATTCTAAAGGAACAGCTATAAAATCTCTTTCTGTGGTGGTTAAAAATTGAAAAGGGTGAGTGTGCCTATCTTTGGAATGACTAAGCAAATTATGATATAGATAGATATAGATATAGATATATAAATGTGATAAAATACTATTTGCTGTAAGAAATGATGAAATAAATGGTTTCAGAAAAATTTGGGAAGATTGGAAGTAAGCAGAAGTAGGAGAGCAATTTATACAATAACATCATTGTAAAGGCAACTTTAAAATACTTAGTAACTCTGATTGATGCAATAACCAACCCAATTCTAGAGGACTCATGATGAAACAAGCTATTCACTTCCTGATAGAGAGGTGAAGGACTGTTTGCAGGGGCCAGCTAGATAGTACAGTGAATAAAATGCTGGGCTTCAAGTTAGGCAACATTTAAGTTCAAATTTGGCCTTAGAATTTCAGATAGCTGTGTAAACTTAGGTAAGTTACTTAGCCTCTGTTTGCCTCAATTCCCCCACTTGTAAAATGAGGATAATAGCAACTACTTCTAGGGTTGTCGTAAGGCTCAAATGTGTTTAGAATATTGCCCAGCACATTGTAAACACTTTATAAATGTTAGTTTATTACTATCGGATTGTAGAATAAGACACTTTTTTGGCATGGTCAATATATAAATTTATTTTGCTTAACTCTCTCTCTCTCTCTCTCTCTCTCTCTCTCTCTATATATATATATATATATATATATATATATATATATATATATTTGTAAAAAAAGGTTTTGTTGGGGTTTTTTGCTTTTTCAAATGGGGGGAGGAATAGGAGGGAAAGAAGGAAGGGTTTTTTTTTTGTTGATTGTAAAAATTAATTCAAAAAAGGAAAAAAAGAAATAACGAAAGAGCTAATTTAAGAGTTTCCTGGGGGACAGCTAGGTGGCCCAGTGGATAGAGCACCGGCTCTGGAGTCAGGAGTACCTGAGTTCAAATCTAGTCTCAGACACTTAATAATTACCTAACTGCATGGCCTTGGGCAAGCCACTTAACCCCATTTGCCTTGCAAAATCCTTAAAAAAAAAGAGTTTCCTGGGTAGGTCAAACTGATAGAGTGAACAGAACTAGGAGAACAATTTATACAAGAACAACAACCATGTAAAGTAAAACAGCTTTGAAAGGCTTAGAAACTTTGATCTATTCACTGACTCACTACCTACAGAAGACCTATGATGAAACTTGATACCCACCCCCTGACAGAGACAAGATGGACTTAGGATGCAGAAATAGACATATATATTTTGGGTATAGTCACCGTAGATTTCTTCTACTTGAATATACTTATTTGTTTCAAGGCTATTTTCTTTCTCACTTTTTTTATAAGGGAAAAGAGGTCAAGATTAGCAATAGCAACAAAAGAATTTTTTAAAAAATATTGCACAGAAAAAAATAAGGATCTGCAGAATAGTTTTAAAGGAACATTTGGAATTTAATATAAAGATATATTAAAAGCAAAGTGGTATGAAATGGAGATTCACCATTATGATGTAGAATCATTTGTTCTCTGTTGTATATATAGAAATGCTTTTTTCTAAAGTATTTAATTTCAGAATAAAATTAGAGAAAAAAATGAGATATAGACATGGCCCCTGCTCCTGAGAAGCTTATAGAATAGATATATAATATATATAATCTATATATAATATATGTATACATAATGTAAATAAGTAGCATGACAGAGAAAAGAATGCTTTAAAGTTACCTAGGGTCATTCATTCATTCAACAACCATTTGTTAATCATCTAGTGCCAGGACTTATCATAGGTACTGGAGACACAGAAACAGAATTAAGAATGTATACTATAATATGCCCTTTTCCAATTTCACTTGGCTAAAATGGGGATTACAGTAACCTCAATGTTAAATAAAACATTCCAGATTGACATTGCACAATGGAGAGAAACATGGAACTGTAATAGAAAAGTCTCTGTCCTGGGAATAAAGAAACCAGGAGTTTGATAGCACTGTATAATCTCGAGAAACCTTCAATTTATTCAATTTATTCCTCTGTAAAATGGAGTTGGAATGGGGTTTCTTCTTTTAAAATGTAATGATGTCTTTTGTTTTTATCTCTCCTAAATTACTCTCTGGTTTCTTCCCTTCTACCCCCCCTACACCTTATCCCAGAGAGACAGACCTTACATATGATCAAAAAAAAATTTAAATTAAAGGAAAGGGGCGGCTAGGTGGCCCAGTGGATAGTGCACTGGCCTTGGAGTCAGGAGTACCTGAGTTCAAATCCAGCCTCAGACACTTAATAATTACCTAGCCATGTGGCCTTGGGCAAGTCACTTAACCCCATTGCCTTACAAAAATTAAAAAAAAAATTAAAGGAAAAAACAAAAGAGGACATTCATGAGCCTTCCACTTCTACAAATAAATTGGGATTGGGAGTGGGGGGGAGAGGTGTCTTTTTATAACTTTTCTTTGGAGTCCATGATTGTTCTTTATAATTTTGCAACATTCACTTTTATTTTGTGGTTGTTGTTTCCATTTTCATTGTTGTGGTTGTTGAGTCTATCATTTTCTTGGCTTTGTGTACTTCACTCTGTATTAGTTCATTTAAGCCATTCTAGGCTTCTCTATGTAATCATTTTCATCGTTTCTTATAGTACCTTAATATTCCATTAATCCAGTTACATTTATTTAGCTATCCCTCAAATAAAGCATTTACTTTGTTTCTGGTTCTCTGCTACCACAACAATGTACTGCTACAAAAATTTTGATCCATATGCAGTCTTTCTTTTTATCAATAACCCTAAAGTATATGCCTAGAAGTAGAATCACTAGTTCAAAGGATATGGATATATTAGTCACTTTATTTGTATGATTTTAAATTATTTTCCAAAATGGTTATATTACTCTACAATTCCATTAAAAAGCACTAGTGCGCCTATCTTCCTTTAACCTCTCCAATATTTACCATTTCATTTTTAATCATCATTGTCAATTTGTTGGGTGTGAGGTTTTGATTTGCATTTCTCTTATTAATTAGTAATTTAGATCACTATCTCTTCTAATTCAATTCAACAAACATTCCTTCAGTGCAACACAATGAATTAGGCACTGGGGATAAAAAGAAGAAACAGACACAGGTCAGTTTTCAAGGATCTTACAGTTTGATTTAGAGGAGAGAGTCAAGGGAAAATACACAAAAATAGTTGGGAAAACTGGAAAAAAGTATAGCAAAAACTAGGCACACGTCTCACACCCTATAGCAAAATAAAGTCAAAATGGGTACAAGATTTAGACATAAAGAGCAATACTATAGATAAATTAATAGACCAAAAATATTCTATCTTATCTATGGAAAAGGGATAAATTTATGACCAAACAAGAATTAGAGCCCATCATAAACTGCAAAATGAATGATTTTGACTATATTAAATTAAAAATTTTTACACTAATAAAATCAATGCTGCCAAAAGTAGAAGAAAAGTAGAAAGTTGGGAAACAATCTTCACAACCAAGAGTTCTGATAAAGTCTCATTTCTAAAATATATAGAGAATTGCATCGCATTTATAGGGTTACAAGTCATTCTCTAATTGATAAATGGTCAAAGGATATGAACAAACAGTTTTCAAATGAAGAAATTTCATATGCTATATATAAGCATATGAAAAAATGCTCCAAATCACTATTGATTAGAGAAATGCAAATTAAAGCAACAATGAGTTATCATCTCACACCTATTAGATTCATCCAGATGAGGAAAAGGGAAGATGATCAATGCTGGAGAAGCTGTAGGAGGATTGGGATAATGATGCATTGCTAGTGAAGTTGTGAATGGATCCAGCCTTTCTGGAGAGCAATATGGAACTATGTTCAAAGAGCAATAAAACTGTTCATACCTTTTGACCCAGCAATTCCAATTCTAGGACTATATCCAGAAGAAATTGTAAAAAATGAAAAAAGTCCTACATATTCCAAAGTATTCATAGTAGCCCTTTTTGTAGTGGCAAAGAATTGGAAATTGAGGGGATGCCCATCAATTGGGGAATGGATAAACAAGTTATGGTACATGAATACTATGGAATATTATTGTTCTATGAGGAAACAATAAATGGTCAGAATCTAGAGAAACATGGAATGACTTACGGGATCTGATGCTGAGGGAAGGGAATAGAGCCAGGAGAACAATTTACACATCAACATTTTGAGATGAACAACCTCGATGGAAGCAACCCCTCTCAGCAGTGCAGAGAACTTGAACATCCATTTTTGATAGATTATGGACTATATTATCTCCAACCAGGAGAAGAAAAACAAAGCAAAACAAAGCACACAGGGAAAAAAAACACCCCTACAGAATCTGATGAACACTTTATAAAAATTATCTCTTATATATCTCTTTCCCTTAATCCTAATTCCTCATGCCAAAAATTACTAATTTGTAAATATGTTTAACAAAATATGTATGTAAAATGCTAATCTGACTGTTCTCAACTGAGGAGGGGGGGGTGGGAAGGGAGGGTGGAGGGAAACTTTGTGACTCGAAAATATTCATGTACAAATGGATGAAAATAAATAATAAAAAAAAGAAAATACACAAAAATAATACAAACCTACCTCAGAGAAATTGCAGATTTGGTCCCAGAGCACCATAGTAAAGCACATAAAGCAAAATAGTCATATAAATTTTTTGATTTCCCAATGCATATAAAAGTTATGTTTACACTATTCTGTAGATTATTAAGTGTCTAAAAAAAGTTCATGCCTTAATTAAAAAATAATTTATTGCTTAAAAAAATGCTAACCTTCAGGAGCCTTCTGCTCAGACCTTTATTATTGGAGGGTCTTGCCTCAGTATTGATGGCTGCTGACTGATCAGAGTGATAGTTGCTAAAGCGACAATTCCTTAAAATAAGACAACCCTGAAGTTTGCTTTACTGGTTGATTCTTTCTTTCACTTGAACATTTATAAATCATTTGGGGGATATTAATTGGACTAATTTTAATACTGTGTCTCACAGAATAAGGAAGCCTTTTAGAAGATGGAGTGAGAAAGGGAATGATTGGTTGGTGAAGTCAGAAAACACATAACATTTTTAAAATTCTCCATCTTTTATGGGTGTGGTTAATGGTATCCCAAATCAATTGCAATAGCAACACTAAAGCTCCCTAATCAAGATTCAAGATCACCATAACAGATAGAATAAAAATGAAAAAGTTTGAGATATTGTGAGAATTACCAATATGTGACACAGAGATATGATGTGAGAACATGCCTATTGGAAAAATGGCACCAATAGACTTGCTTGATACAAGGTTGCCACAAACCTTCAATTTGTTAAAAAAAAAAAAAACAATATCTCTGAAACACAATAAAATGAGGTATGCCTGGACAGGCTAAATATGGTAAGTGATAAGGAAAAGTACAAAGGACAAAAGTACAAAAGTACAAAGGACGAGTTATGACAACTTTCTATGATCCTGAGGAGATGATCAAAGGAGGAAGCAATAGCTCTTGATTAAGGGAATTAGAGAAGGCTTCATGGAATAATGATCCTGAGCTAAGACTTGGAGAAACAGAAAGATTTCAAGGAATTGAGAGATAAGACTAGACAAATCCATTCTAGATATGTCATTCAAAGGCACTGAGACAAGAATGCTAAGAACAGAGGGTCATGAATAGCAGAGTTTCACCAGAGTACAGAATAAATGAAGTCTTATTGTGTTAAGGTAAGACTGGAAATGTAATCTGGAGCCAGAAAGTAAAGGGCCTTGAATATCAAGGTAAGGAATTGATATACTACCTCATAGGTCATTTAAAGCCAGGAAAGACTTTGAAGTAGTGGAGTAACTAGATACCTTCTTCCTGCAACTGCTGAGATAGAAAGGCCACTAGATTTGAAATAAGGAAATTATCCAGACTCAAGACTTCAGGGTCAATGTGGTCTACTAGAAAAAAATGAATCTACAGTCAAAGACCCTGGGTTGGAATAGAGTAGCTCCCACTACTCAAATTCAAAAAATGGCGTGAATAGACTTGCTTGGTACAAGGTTGCCACAAACTTTCAATTTGTAAAAACAACAACAACAGCAACAATATCTCTGAAACACAATAAAATGAGGTATGCCTGGACAGGCTAAATATGATAAGTGCTAAGGAAAGGTACAAAGGACGAGTTATGACAACTCTCTATGATCCTGAGGAGATGATCAAAGGAGGAAGTAATAGCTCACTTTCTTTCACCTAATAGCCTCATATCTAGTCTTCTTAACTACCATACTCTTTCTCCTCTAACCTAGCTTTTATACTAATCATGCTCCAGTAGAAGATATCTAGAAAGCAATCAGAAGTACAGGACTGGAATTCAAGTAAAATTTTGGAAAGGATTCTATAATATCAGAGTCTTCAGATCAGGATATCATCTCTTCAACTTTCCTTATCCCCATAATCTTGAAAGTGTTTCTTTGTTAGTCTTTGATTTAACATGTATTTTTATAACGAGAGGTCAACACAATTGTGTTGGGTAGTAGATAGAGAGTTGGCCTTGGAGTCAGGAATATGTAGGTCAGAGTCCTTTCTTTGGCACATAGTAGTTGTTGTTCATGTGCAAGTCGTTATACTACCTACTCCTGGCTCCAATCCAGACCCTTCAGATTTTCTCCCTCCACCACAGCAGCTCCTCAATTTAGAGATGTCTTTTCCCTTTTTGCCCCCTTCTCTGATTCTCAAGTTCCTGCCCAGAATCACCGTTTAAGAAAGTGCCCAGCATCCTATGTTCACTTCTTTCCTGGTTCCACTCATATGACTCTCCATCTTAGAGGTCACCTCTCCCCACTTCCTTTGAAGCTCCATTTTATGTGGTATCTCCTTATGTGTTAGCTCTCTCTCTCGGCTTACATTCATATTTGCAATAAAATAAACACATATTGACAAGCACCTGCTATGTTTCAGGCACTGTATTAAGTTCTGGGGATACAAATAAGAGAAAGAAAAACAGTTCTTGCTCTCAAAACTTACAACTGAAAGGAGGAAGACAACACATAGAAGGAAGTTGAAGCCAGACTGGGAAATGAAGAGTTGGCTGGGCTTCTGAGGGCCTCCTTAATGGGGGATTTTGGGAGGATTTTTTTTTTTTTTGCTTTACTGTTCAGTCCTCCAATCAGGGAGGAACTGATGCAATCTCCAAGGACGATAAATTTCTTGGTAGCTGGTAGTTCCTTTTTAGGAGTGGGGGTGGGAAGTGGGGCATAACAATAGGGGAATTAAAGTCAATCCAATAAACATTTATTTATTAAGCACCAGGCACTATGCTAAGTACTAAGGATATAATTAATTTTTTAAAAAGACAATTCCTGCTCCCAATGAACTTACAATCTAAAGGATGAAACAACACAAGAAAGGAGGCAGGAAATCGCCTAGGTGGAGATGGGGGTGGAAGGGAGGTGAGAATTGGACAGCAGGTGGAACCAACTAAAGGGGCAATCCTGTATCACTGAGTTGAAACCTGGCAGGGCAGCAGATGCAGAATGGAGTGCTCCAAGAGTATGGTTTCTGCCCCGTATAAAAAGAAAGCATTGGGAGGAACTTGTTGATCTGCCCTCCAGCCCTCCAAACAGAAGGGAGAGAGGAGGCTGGAGTCAATTAAGATTTGAGTTAGTAGCCTAGTGGTGAGTTAGAAAGGATGAGCTTACGCTAGAGGGGCATCTTGTTAAAACCATGAAGGGTAACAGATGGAGAGTAGAGAGGACATCCAAACAGTATAGCCAGAGGGAAATACTTTTACAGTAGTAACTGGCTTGGAGCAAGAATTTAGATTTAATAAATTCTCCCTCTAGCTATCTATCTGTCTGTCTGTCTATGTATCTATATATGCCCCTGGCAATTCTCTAAGACCAAGTCAGAAAGGAGTTATTGTACTCCATTTGTGGATTGATTTTCCACATTGGGAATTGCCTACACCAATGAAGCCAAACATCTGAACTCTTCTACTCCCAAAGAAAAAAAAAAAAAACCAACTATTTCTATAGCCTTTCTTTGCTCCATGAAACCTATTTTGTTTTGCTAATTGTAATGCACTTATTCAACATTGCTTTTTACTTGGCACTCAAGCCTTCAAATTTGAAACACTGAATACCATCACCAGCAGCTTGGTAGCTTAGCATGGTTGGGGGCTTGATGATTCCTGTGTTGAGGGAAGCAAAGGAATTGCCTTATACCAGTTTTGCTTTAGAAATACAGCTGCCTCTATTACAAGGGAGAGGACTGTGAAATGAGACATTGGATCAGAGCCCAAGTGCTCAGCAACTATTCATCTGCTTGAACAGAGAATAAATTTACCAATTTTTGGTTTTCCTTTTGACCCACAGAGGCCAAGGAAGTGATGAGACTGGGAGCTTTTTAACTGAACTCTACATTTAGCTATGTAGGGGCAGCTACATAGCATAGTGGATACAGTTCTAGGCCTGGTATAGGGAAGTTTTATCTTTCTGAGTTCAAATCTGTTCTTTGATATTTACTAGCTACTGGCTACTAGGCAAGCCACAGTTTCCTTATTTGTAAAATGAGTCAGAGAAGAAATGTCAAACTACTCCAGTATCTTTGCCAGAAAACCTCAAATGAAGTTATGAAGAGTTGGGCATGACTGAAGAACAATACATAAGTTAAATGCAACCTGTGCAGTAGGAAGAGATGCAATTTTGAATATCAATTTGCCCTATCTTTCTACTACCTTCTTCAGGGATAGCTCTTCTTTGTTGCTAAGAGGAAAGCAAAGTAGTCTTGCAGATGAAGTGGAATGAGATGATTTTGTATTTTTCCGAAAGCAAATGCCCATCTGGACATGTAAGAGGCCAAAAGGTCATCCAAGGGCTAGAAAGTCTAGTCACTTGGATAGCTCTTGGATTCAACCCTAATTAACTTTTTTATGTGTATTCCTTATTAGACTATAAGCTTCTTAAAGGCAGTATCTCAGTATTACCACAAGGGGTTTTCATTCCTTTGGTTAATACTTGATTTGATTTTGAGATCTGATCACATGGATTACAGATCTAGAACTGGAAGAGAACATAAAGGTATCATTTTATAGCTGAAATGACTGAGAGGTCAAGTAACTTACCCAGTGGTAAGAGTCAGGATTGGAATCCAAGGGTCTCAGATCCCACAGCTAGTCCTTTTTCCACTGCACCCCATTGGAAGCCAAATTATTTGTAAACTTTCAACTTTTCATTTTTGAGGCAATAATAGAGTACCTTTTGTAACAGGACCACAGAGTGTTAAGACCAGATAAGACCTTAAAAGATCCTCTCTGTTCAAAACCCTTATGGTGTTCAGACGTGACTCTTTGTGACCCTATTTGGGGTTTTCTTGGCAAAGATATAGGAGTTCCCAACTCCTATATTTCCTCTTTTTTTAAGCATTCATTTCCTTTTCCAATTCATTTTATAGATGAGGAAATTTAGGCAAATGGTTAAGTGACTTGCATAGGATCACACAGCTAATTAGAGACCTGAATTGAACTCATGAAGATGAGTCTTCCTAACTCCACACAGGCATTGGAGCAGCTTCACTACCTAGTTGCCCCACTCTTATTTTGGGAATGAAGAAACTAAAATTCACAGATGTTAAGCAACTTACCTCAGGCAACAGATCAGACCTCTGGAGTCAGAACATACAAGGCTCTGGTAGTTAAATTTTCAGTGTATTTACACTTTAGAAAGTGGCAAAGCTATAAATCATGCTTCAGTCTATTGTTTTGTTAATTGCCTAAACAAGAAATGATGGATAAAACTTTAAAAATGAATAATTTTCAAAATAATGAAGATTAGACTTAAAACAAGTCTTAGGGTGGGGCATCTAGGTGGTGCAATGGATAGAGCACTGGCTCAGGGGTTGAGAGGACCTGAGTTCAAATCCAGTTTCAGACACTTAATAATGGCCTAACTGTGTGCCCTTGGACAAGTCACTTAACCCCATTGCCTTAAAGAAAGAAATAAAAAAAATAAAAATAAAAACACGTTTTGAGGTATAATTCTTCCCTCTCACCCTCAGAGAGCTAGTTGTTAAGCACATACTAGCTTATCTCTAGCTCCAGATGACTTAATTAGCAAATGACAAATCAAGAATTCAAATCCACTACTCTATTAAATTAATTATCCTTCAGTAAGTAGCAGCAGATAATGCATTCCAAGATAGATCACACTGGAAAATGTCATCCTGGAGTAGGTGGTAGCACCCTATGTAGGCAACGAGTAAGAACTGTGTCACGAGATCCTTTTTTCCATTTTTCTATTTCAGTCAATTCACCATTTCTTGGAAAATTTCGCCCTTTCTTGCCTTCAGATATGATCCACTTCTGCCATGCCCTTTATAGAATCGATGCAAGAATTCTGGCAGAAAGGGAAAAAAGGCTGTTGGGATCCAAGGGTCCTTGACATGGGATGCTTTGCTCATGGAGCTGTGAGAGTTTCTGTAACAAATGTTGTCAGACACTGTTACACTATTGGTGGAGCTGTGAATTCATCCAACCTTTCTGGAGAGCTATTTGGAACTATGCCCAAAGGGCAACAAAAATGTGCATACCCTTTGATCCAGCAATACCACTACTAGGTCTATATCCTGAAGAGATGATGAAAAGGGGTAAAAACATCACTTGTACAAAAATATTTACAGCAGCCCTGTTTGTGGTGGCAAAGAATTGGAAATCAAGTAAATGTCCTTCAATTGGGGAATGGCTTAGCAAACTGTGGTATATGTATGTCATGGAACACTATTGTTCTATTAGAAACCAGGAGGGATGGGAATTCAGGGAAGCCCGGAAGGATTTGCATGAACTGATGCTGAGTGAGATGAGCAGAACCAGAAGAACATTATACACCCTAACTGCAACATGGGGGTGATGATCTACCTTGATGGACTCACTCATTCCATCAGTGCAACAATCGGGAGCAATTTTGGGCTGTCTGCAAAGGAGAGTACCGTCTGTATCCAGATAAGGAGCTGTGGAGTTTGAACAAAGTTCAAGGACTATTCCCTTTAATTTAGAAAAAAAACCCCAGATATCTTATTGTCTGATCTTGTCACCTCTTAGACTTCTCTTCTTTAAGGATATGATTTCTCTCCCATCACACTCAATTTGGATCAAGGTATAACATGGAAACAAAAGACTGCCAGATTGCCTTCTGCGAGGGGGAGGGGGGGTTAGGGGAGGAAAGTAAGATGGGAGAAGGTTGTAAAACTCAAATAACATCTTTAATAAAAAATAAATTAAAAAAACAAATGTTGTCAGAGCTTGATATGTGTTAGCTCATTTGATGCCCACTAGAACCTTGTGAAGTGGCACGGTTATCCCCGTCTTAGAGATGAAGAATCTGAGGCAGGTAGAAATTAAGGTGGCACGCTTAAGTAGGAAGCTTCTGAGGGGGGATTTGAACTCGTCTCCCTAGCTCCGGGTCCACCACTCTACCCACTAGCCAGCCGGCCAGGGGGAATAAACCTCCAGTCGAATACAACGTGGTCCTCGACCCTCACCAGAAAGGCGAGCCCAGTTGGGAGAGGGCGCTGGGCCCCGGGGGCCAGGCTGGGAGGGAGAGGCCCTGTTCGTGTCATTCGGGCCTGGCACGGGGGGGCGCAGCCCGGGCCCCGCTGGGAGGGGCCCCAGCTCCCCGGGACAGTGAGGCCGCGGGCCCAGACGCGAGCCGGCTGCAGACAGGGGGGGCCAGGCCCGAGAGGGGGCGCTGCGGGGAGCCGGGCCACGCAGGGCTCCGGCCGGGTTGGCTTCCGGCTCGAGCCGAGAGAGGGCGCCGCGTGCCGGGCCGGGAAGGCCTGGGCCGGCTCCGGGGTCCGGGCTCTCGGCTCCGGCCTCGGCCGCCGAGGGCGCTGCTGCTCGGGGCCGCCGCTCCGCGCGCTGTCGTGCGGAGGCTGCCCGGCAGGTCGCGCTGTGGCTCCGGCTCTGGCCCGGCGGCGGCGGCCCGGGCTCCGCGGGTCCTGGCGGCGGCGGCTGGAGGAGGAGGAGGCGGCGGCGGCGGCGCGGCGGGAGCAGCAGCAGCGGCCGCCGCAGCAGGCGCGGCAGCAGCCGCAGAAGCAGCGGGAGCAGCCGCCGCCGCCGCCGCCGCCGCCGCGCCCGCTCGGCCTTGGGCCGGCGCGCCCCCCGGGGAGGGAAGGAGGGGCCCCCGGAGCCCCGGAGCCCGGGCCATGCCGCGGCGGCGGGACTGAGGCCGAGCGGAGCCTTCCCCGGGGCGGCCTCCCGCGGCGGCCTGCGCGCTCCGGGCCGCTGAGCCTCGGCGGCCTCGGCCTCCGGCGCAGCCCGGAAATGTCTGGCAAGATCGAGAAAGCAGGTGAGGGCGGCGGCGGCGGCGGGGAAGGGAGCGCCGGGGCCGGGCGGCGGGCAGGGCGCGGAGCCGAGGCCTGGGCCCGGCACCGGCCCCGCTTCCTCTGCCCGTTTGTCCCGGGAGAGGGTTGCGCCTGGCCGGGGCCGGGGCCGGGGCCGGGGCCGGGGCCGGGGCCGGGGCGGCGCACTCGGGGCCCCGCGCCCCTGCCTGCCGGGCCGAGCCTCGGCCGACCGGCGCTGGGCCTGGCGGCTCCGGGAAGGAAGGGGTTCGGCCAGCGGGCGGGTGCCGCACTCTGGAGCCCGGCCCCGGCCGCTTGTGCCCGCGGCCCCGGGAGGCGGCCTCCCCCGAGCCGTTCCGGTCTTAGAAGCGGACTGCGGCCGCGGGGCTCGGGGAGCCCAGCCTTCTGGCGGCTCGGAGGCCTAGGCGGGCGCCCCCCGCGCGGGGCTGGAAGGGCCAGGCTGCAGCCCGCCCCAGCCAGCTCCTGCTTGGACCCCGCCTGCCAGCCCGCGGCCCCGGGGCTTCCCTGTCAAGAAAGCCCCTGAACTTCCCCGAAGGGTCGGCATGCAAGCTTAAGTGGGGTCTCTGCACCCCGAGGGTTTGTTTTTCCTTAATGCATTTTAAAAAATTGCTGAAGGAGAGGAGCCGATGACCTGGGAGCCATCTGCCGGGACAGAATCGGTCCAAAGTATCTCCCGAGCCTCGTCTTTGTAGCCGGATCGGTTTCCTTTTTATGAGATGAGGAACACCGATTAAGTGCGCCCTTTGTAATGGACTCAGTGTTGGCATTGAACTCAAATTGTCCTCCACTTACTTGGAAGGAAACAAAAAAGATCATGTGGACACATTGGAAGTTTCAGCCAGGCTTTCCTATCGCACTAGCTTAGATTTGGAAACAGCCCGCGATTCTACCCCACCGTGGCTCCAGGGTAGGGTGCTACCCCCAGATGCAAACCTCAGAAAAACCTTTGCTTCCACCCTTCTTTGTGTCTTCCTAGAAATCTGGGAGGGTTGTCTCCTGGGTGCCTGATTTTCCCAGTCCTGGAAATTGCCTCTCCAAAGATTTGATTACTAAATATAGGACGGTGCATTTAAAAATTATGCTATGTTTAATGAGCAGGGCAAACATGATGATAGTGCTTATAAACTGAGAGATGGCTGGGACTCTTCATGGTTAATAAGCACTGGTAGTTTTAGTTGCAGTATAGTGTTCAAGTTTCACAGACTTCTACCAAGAAAGTAGGATCATTCATCTTAGTAGTTCCAGAGGTGGCTGAAGTGTTTTTTTTTTTAATTGCTCTTATTGTTGTTGTTTTGATAATTTTTTTAGGGTTTTTTTTTTTTGGCAAGACAAATGGGGTTAAGTGGCTAGGTGATTATTAAGTGTCTGAGGTCTGATTTGAACTCAGGTCCTCCTGACTCCAGGTCCGGTGCTCTATCCACTATGCCATCTAGCCACCCCTGTTTTGATAATTTTGGTGTGATTTTCTGGCCTCTGATCTTAGTGTCGTGGGTAGCTGCATTTTCCCATGATTCAAACCTGGAGCAATATCAGTTTACCCCCTCTGTAAAATGGAAGACAATAAACTAGATGATCTTTTGACTCAGTGGTTCTTTCTCTAGATCACTGTTCCAGACATCCATTTATAAGCCGAAATTTTCCAGAGATACAGGAACTTGTACCATTTTGTTTTTTAAATCAGCACCATCATGTGTCCCATCACTGGACAAGTGTTATTCCAGAAATACCAGGTGTTAATCTTTGCTGAACTTCTTAGGGATTTCTTGAACAGTATTCAATTAAAATGGTACCATTTCTGAAGTCTGGATTTGTTTCTGAATTAGTGATATCTTCAAATCAAAATTTTTAATTGTCATATGAATAGATGGGGGAAGAACAGCTTGTAGAATAGAATTTTTCAGATTTTTTTTTGCATAAAGCCTTTTTTAAGTGAGATACATAATGATCTGTCTAGGAAGGTTCAGCATATGACCCTGTACAGATAACCGTTTTTCTTTTGTTTAGTGTGCTGTGCAGGTGCCCCATTCTCTGTAGAGGAGACTTGATTCTCTCAAAAGTTGTATTTAAATTGACTTTCAATATCTTCTAGAGAGGGTCCTCCCATATAGGTTGGCTAGGATAAGTGTACTTAGTGTACTTAGTCAGCAGACATTTATTGAGTGTTTACTGAGTGCTTAGTGTAGTGTTGGTACAAATAAAGAGAAGTTACAATCCTAGCTGTTAAGAGTCCTATAATTTAATTTGAAACCAGAGCCCTGATATAGAAAGTTAAATAATGATACATAGTAATGTATAGTGATCATAGATTGGAAGTCCCTTGAGGGCAGAGACTTTGTAGTCATTATGAAGGGAACTGGAGTCCTGAAGCTGACTTTAGATCCTGCCTGGGAACTCTTACTAGCGGCCCTTCCCTTCACCACACTGTGATTCATTTTACTCATTTACAAAATAGAGGGAGAGAGGTGGATGCAGTAGCCTCTCAGGCGCTTTCCAGCTCTAAATCTTTGATTCTTCCTACCCCTCACAGGCCTAGCTCAGTAGATGGCATTTAAATGTTTGTTGAATGATATGCCAAATAAGGATACAGGTGGTAAGTGATTTACCTATTTAGAGGAGAGAGAGAGAATCCTCTAAAATAGTTCAGAAAGTTTTGTTCAGAGGCCAGCCTAGCAGGATAGAGATCTCGAAGGGGAGATGCAGAGAGAACAGATTTAGATTAGATCTAAGAGCAAAAGCTTGTTAATAATTCAATCCATCCAAAATTAGGAGGTGCTGCTGCCTCTGGGAGCTGTTCAGGCTTAGGCCAGAGGACAGCTTCTCAGTTATTTTGTAGAGAAGATTCTCGTTCAAGTTCTGGATGAATTGTAGAGTTTCTTCCTACCTTGAGATTCTGAGCTCATACTGGAGTTGGGTGATGAAGGTTCTGTAGAAGTCAGAAGATATTCTATCCAAGGGATGTAGAAGGTAACAGATCTGTAATAGAATTGCTGGTGGTAATGGAGTATTTGACTTGTACTGGATGAGTTCCAGTGTCAGTGACTAGGCCTAGAGCTTGGAAAGGTAGATGGGAATCCAAGTCATAAAAGGTCCTACCTAATAAGGAATATGAACATTATCCTAGGTGATGGAAAAGCCATCAGAACTTCTAAAAGTGATATGAACTTATCAAAACATCATTTAAGATTAGCTTAAGTGTGATGGGCAGAATGTATTAAATGAGGCAAGAACTTAAAAGAAAAGGGTTTAATGGAAACTCATTCAAAGTCAAGTCAGTAGGAGGAATGCTGGGATGAGGGTCAAGGTATCTGAGTTTCTTTCTAGTTTGTCTCTGACACTTAGTGCACTTAATTTTTCCTTCTGAGCCTCAGATTTCTCACCACCTCTTTTTTGGACTATTTGTGATAACCTATTTATTGATATACTTATATCCAATCTTTCCCCATTGCAAACCATTCTCCTATTTGATATTCCTGGAGTACTGGTCTGACCATGTCACTGCTTCTCAAGAAGTTTCCTCATTGCCTTTAGGATATATAAAGTCCTTTGGCTTTTAAAGTTCTTCATAATCTGACTCCATTCTATCTTTATAGACTGATTATACATTATATTTTGGTTTTGGACAGGCTGTATGTACCCCATGTCTGAAACACATTCTCCATCTTTAACTCTGCTTCTTGAAATCCTAGGTGCCTCCAGGGCAAACCAGATTTACCAGTTTGTTAATCCCCCATTCTTTCACTTTGTAGTTATTTTGTATACAGTTTGCTTTAACTTTTCTTTGGGTTTATCATATATGTTTCCAACCCCTACCCATATAAATTCCTTGAGAGGAGGGAGTTTCCTGGAGTCAGGAAGACTTGAGTTCAAATCCTACCTCAGATACCTATTGGTTGTGTGACTCTGGACAAATTACTTATTGGCCACGTGACTCTGGACAAGTTACTTAACCATTCTGTGCTCTGTTCTCTCATCTATTCATCATGGCAGCAATGATAATAATAATAACTCCTACCTCCCAGGGTTATTCTAAGGTACTTTGTGAAGTTTATGAGGTGAGTGTGAGGAAGAGGAAGAGAAGTGACTTAGTATAGGAGGTGACTCTTGAGCTGAACTGGGAATTCTGGGAGTGGGTGTGAGGAGGGAGAAGAGAACAAGAGTATTCCAGGCATCAGGGGCAGTAAGCCTGTGCCACGGCATGGGAAGGCAAGATCAACTCCATGCCATAATTACTATTTGAGGAGGATTTTAGTGGAGATCTGATCATTTATGAAACACCTACTATGTGAAAACATTATGATACGCAATGAAGGAAATAGAATAAGGTGAACAGGTGAGAGGAGATAGATAATATACAATATTTTATATATGTATGTATGTTTATGCATTTATGTTAGAAAACAGAATATAATGAATGCTTAAATGAAACAAAGTCCTAGGACTTAAGTGGAAATATCCCTTTTGGCATGGGGATATGAAGGCTTTGCTGAAGAGGAAGAGAAAAGGCATTTCAGGTATTTGAGTGACCTAAACAGAGACACAAACAGAAGTGAATAGTCTGTTTTTGCAGACTATGTAAAGGGAACCAAGCTAAGTGAAGCTGAGAAAAGGAAGTCAGGGATCAGATGATAGAAGGCTTGGGAGTCATTGACAGTTTTTGAGCATAAGAGTAGAAGACCAGAGGTATGTTGTTCTGAATACCTATTGACTCTTGAACCTACTCTTTTCGTTTTGCACAAATTTCTGTCTTTAAGACTTCCTTCTATCCATACTGGCCCTTACACCTGTCTTTTACTCCCTTTCTTTAGCCCATCCATACAAAGTGAGTTGAGGGAGTGAAGGAGGGTTTACTAATAAACTATTACGAACTATTACTATGTGGCTTGTAAAAATGACTCATGTATTAGTTTGTAGAAAAACCATTTCCCAAATTAGTCTGAATTTGAAGATGCCCTGTAAGCCAGTCAGTGTAATGCTTCACTCCAATTGAATGTATTTGTTGTTGCCACAATAAAATGATGAAATGGAAAGAAAAGAGGCTTGGAAATGTTGCCTGATTTTACTTGTTGCCAAGGTCTCTTCAAGCCTTGAAACTCTGTCACTGAAGAGAGCCTTCATCCCACTCCCATTCTGACCCCTTAAGGCTGGTCCCTGTTAAGAATCTAAGCCTAAAAGAATCCAGAATTTCATGGGTTTAGCCTTGGTTTCCTATTGTGCAAGAGTTCAGTGGGAAAAGCCCAAGACTTTGTCCAGAGATTGCTCTGCTTAGATGACCTTGAGTTAGTTCCTCTTTCCAGACCTTAGTTTCTTCGTTTTGCTAATTAGGATATTGGTCCCTTCCTGCTTTAAGATTTTGTGACTTGCCTATCTTTCTATGTATCTTCTCACCTTAATTAGATTATTATAAGGACAAACCTGTCTTCATGTCTTGGAAAGGTGCTGGAGGGCCTGGGAGACCCTATTTTTGAATCCAACCTTAACATTTAGTTAGTGTAATCATTGGCAAATCATTTTTCTGAGTTTCTTCATCTATGAAATGGTGATAATCACCCTCATACTATAGTGACTACTTCATATGATTGTTGGCAAGATTGAATGAGATAATGTCTGTAAAGTGCTATCTAAACCACATGGTGCTATATAAATAACTATTTGCTATCATTGTTCTTATGAGTCTTCTCTATTCCTCACAGCACCTAATAGTTCTGAATACATAGTAGGTGTTAAAATCTGTTTCTTTGTATATTTGTACATATATATAAACATACATACAAATACATACGTGTATACACACACACACACACATCGATGGAGTGATTCTGTTAACTACTCTGAAAAACCACTATATCCCTTCCTGGCCAGTTGAATCTATTCAGCCATGTCAATCAAATATTACTGAAAAATGAAATCAAACTCTGCTTTGTAATATCCCTTTAAAAGCAGTTTCCCATACTCATTGAATTATCCATTGCTATATTTCATTGGAAGAAGCTGATCCAAGACAGTTTCTTGGATAAGAGGGAATGAAGTTAGCTGAGGACAACCTATGTTAAAACTTAGAAGGAATAAAGCCAGGACAAAGACTCAAGGATGCATTCTAGGGAGGACCAGAGACCCAGGGGAAAAGAACTGCTTGTGACTCAGCTGAAACAAATCTCTCCTTCTGGCAGATTGGCTATAGAGTGAGCAAGGACCTTAGAAGTCCTCTGGTCCAGTCCATTCTTGAACAGCAATCCTCTTTCTGGTATCTAGCCTTTGAGTAAATGTTCAGCAGTGTCAGCCTTGCCCAGCTCTAGCTTTTGATGATGCTGCCAGGCTTGGGGTCTGCTCAAGCTCTGTTCATTTGGACCTCCTTCATGAATTTCTGATATGTGGTCACCATCTCTACATGCTGCTTTCCCATTTAACAACTTCATCTGACAGGGTTTCGATTTACATTTCTTTATCTCTTCATCAACTGCCACTTTCTGAAATGTTTCAGTGGTTTATGGTGATTGTGGGGACCCTATGCTATCTTCTTTTGTCTTCTTCCATTTTCCTTGTCATCAGATTATGTTTCAGGGAATTTATGGATGGATGTGCCTTCTGTTGTGTTCTCAGTTCTACAGGGTGCCAGAGAAGGGCTTAGAGAAGATAATTAGAAAATTGGTATTTGATAAACACAAAGATGGAAACTTCTCTTCTATCCCAAATTTCTTCTCTTTCTCTCCCTCCCCCCCAACCCACCCCCTCTCCTCAAGCACTCTTTTGTGCTTTGGCTTGAAGGCTAAGTCGTAAGGCAGAATGGTTCATTGAAAAGAACTTTGGAATTTGAAGTCATAGGACCCGGGTTTTTATATCTGAGCAATGCTGCTTACTAAATTGAGGGGCTGGACTAGATGACCTACAAGGTTGTCCATTCCAACTCTAAATTCGGAATCCTGCATTTTGATATTTTTAGTCTTTTGGACCTTCACCCTCAACATTAATCCACCTCTGCCTTTACACCCATCACAATCCAGAATTGGTTTCATTTTATATTCTATAAGTTTCTTCACTTGGTATCGCATGGTTTATGGTCTTGACTGAGGATAGAAGCCTTAAGATAAGAGCAAACTCCTCTTTCCCAGTCTCAAATTAATTCTTATTTGCCTGCTCCTGTCACCAGTAACTTTCCTGTGAGTTATGTTTTGAAGGAAGAAATTGCCCTGGATTTATAGAAGAGCATTAGGGATGTCAAACATTTGGGTGTATATGGGGGGGTTACCAGAAAGCAAGATAGAAGAGGGTGATTTCATGCACTGCCTGACAGCTCTCAGTGGAGAACAGACAGATGTGGTTGCAGACCTCCCATTGTCCAGTTACCAAGCTTAACTCTAAAACTCATATGAGCAAGAATCAAATTCTTGTGATGTTTGCAGAGGGAAGGAATGGACATGAGGAGAGATGATCGAACAGCTGAAGTCCCTTGGAATGTGATGTGACTGCCTTTCCCAAATGGACAAAGAGAGGGGAAAAAGTCCCACCGAAAAACTAGGGCTTAAAACAATTGTTCTATTTGTTTGCTGGTTGTGGATAACCACTTCTGCCATATCTTCTCTGAAAAGATAGCCTGACTGATGCTTATAAACAAATAAATAAATTTCTGTAGAGTCCTAGAATGTTAGAACTGAAAGGGACTAGAGAAAGAATTTCACGTAACCCGTTGTTTGGCAGAGGAGGAATTTGAGGCCTAGAGAGGGGAGAAGTGATTTACCAGAGGTCACAGAGCTCTTATGCAGCAGAACCAGAACTCAAGTCTCTTAATTCCCACTCTAATGGTCTTTGAAGATCTTTTTTGACTTTATAAAACGCTCTTTCCAGGATATGCCTTAGAAGTAGGAGGACCTTCCCATTAGTGACAATCTCATCCTAATGTTGTTAGGGGAAAGGTCAGAAGTCTCACTGACACCCAATACAAAACCTTTTGCATAGTCTTATTCTAAAACACACATTGACATTGGGGGAAACATTTGAGTAGAAAGTTGGGACATTGTATGACCCTACAAAACTGATGTGTTGTAATGGTAGTAGGAGTTAGGAGTCTTCTTTCATTGTATATAGACTTGGGCCTGAGTTTAACCTCTGTCCATCTGTTTCCTTCTCAAATGAGAAGATTGAACTTCCCAGCTCTAACATCCTTTGATTCTAGGCTTGAGTTTAATCTATAATAAGGGTGAATATAATAAGTGAATGCTTTTTATAGCACCAGCTATGGAAGAGGTAATAAATAGTTATTTGTAAGCATACCTTGCATTCATATGACTTTTCCTGCCCCCTGCCATACAGCACCATCACATTTATGGTTTTTGTTTCACCTCATGGTATTTTTGAAAGGTAGACTGAAAAACTGAGACTCTGAGAAGTTAAAAGACTACCCAAGGTTACATGGCAGAAAGAAGACATGAATCTTAGAGCTGGAAAGGAACCCTAGAACTATCCTCATCAATTCCCCTCATCTTATAGGTGAGGAAACAGAGGACCCGGTGCTTAAAATGAGACAAAGAAAGAATCCAGTTCTTCTGTTGTTAGTCCAGTGATCTTTTTCATGATATGTTGTTAATCTTTCAGGATCTGGAATCTCTTGGTCTGTGAATTTTATTCATTACAGACATAAGCTAGCAAAAGTAATAGCAAGCCCAGAGACGCCATCATTGTCTTCAGTTGAAAAGACTGGGATTTCCACATTCCCCTATGGCCATCCTAACTGTTATGGTGTGTCTGAATCTACCAGCAGCTTCATGACCCTGTTTTGAGTTTCTCAAGATATACAAATGACCTAAAATTTATGTTTAGTAAAAACTGAGTGAAATGAAACAGTTTTGGAAAGACCCCTTCCTTAGAAGGGAGCTACCCTATTTGGTTTAACTGACACCAATAAGCTCTGTTTTCTCAAGATCTGATCACAGGATTTTAGATTTAGAGCCAGAGGGAAACCCAGAGCAAGAAGAGGGAGGACCTTAGATGTCATTCAGTCCAACCGTCTCATGAAACAGCAGTAGAAATTGAGTCTACTGCTTGAGGTAGAATTTGAACTCAGGTCTTCTTGGCTCTAAGTCTGATCCCTTCATTTTATAGATAAGGAAGTTGAGACTCAAGAGACTTATAGTAACTTGCTCAACATCACCTGGGTGGTCATTGGTCAAAGTGGGATTCAAACATAAGTCCTCTTGCCTTCATCCCATTGCATTTTCTATTTCTCCTTGCTGTTGTATCTTGTCTTTTGCAGTATAATTAGACTCACTGTTTAAGAGAGGAAGTTCAGAGTTGAAAAGGAGTACTGTTTTTAGGGGTCAGGAGATACTGAACTTTTGTCCCTACAAGGTCTTTAGGACCTTGAGTAAGTCATTCAATTTCTGGGCCTCAGTTTCCTCATCTGCAAAATGAGATTGTTTGAATGACTAATAACTCTTTTTCCAACTCTGACATTCTATGTTCTGGGGCTCTTCTACCACATATTTGGGATTCTATTGACATGGTTTTCTGGTAGGTGTTCTGCAGAACCGAGATTTCTATACAGGTTCCACCTACTGGGAAGTCTCTTTTCTAGCCAGGATTTAACAAAGTTCTTTTGGGCCACATTTTTTTAAACACCTGAAACTGCTGAATGCCACTAGATGGATTTTTATGACCAAGAACCGATCTAAATTTCTGGTTCTAGAGGAAAAGTGGATGGCATCTCATTGTAGCTGCACTAAGCGCATTGGTAAACTCTATTGATGAAAAATTTGATTTTTGCTTTCTTTTATGTCTATCTTAAAGGCACATGACAAAGCCCAAGAGATGCTAGAGATGCTGGTAGCCTATTGCCAAGCTCAAGACAAGCATTTCCTTCCTCTTCTCCTAGTTCTCCCCATGGCCTGCCAATCCTAAGGAACGTAAAGTCTGTCTTAGTTTTCTCTGCTATAGGGATGTTATCAGGATTAATTAAACCATCTTTGTTCAGCAGTGAGGGAGAAATGATAGAGTATGTTCCTAGCTTTTGGTGATAGATGAAATACCATAATCCAGTGAAGATTCTTGTATACAGGCAAACTCATAAATTGCCTTTGATAGCTTCAGGAAAGGTGATGAATACCCCTCATGCCTTTCCTTTCATTATTTTCCACAGTTAAACTATGTAGAGAAATGCATTTTATTTGTTTTGTTCTTCCTTATTAATCTCTGCCCCTACAGGGGGTATTTGGTGGCTTCATTTAAATTTGTCTAGAAACTTGAGGTGGTCATGAGTGATAGTTGCCCCATTTGGAGGGATGGCAGAAGCCCAAGTAGTCTGATACTTTAATCCTTTGCTGCTAAAGCCAGAAGATCCTTTCAAGTGATTGACATTAACCAAGCTAATTTAGAATGATACTCTTAAAGAAGCAACCAAGGCATATATAGTATAGGAATTTTTAACATGGGTTTCTCTTGGGAGTCTGTGGTTAACTTTCAGAGGCTACATGAACTTGAATTGGGGAAAAAAAAACACCTACATCTTCATTTAAATATAATTGTGGTTTCCTTTGTCATCCTGTGTATTCTATTATATATATATATATATATTTTAAAATATTTTACTAAGAAGGGGTCCACATTAATAAATGCAAATTTACTACCACAGGTACACAACTACTGGTGTAACAGATAGAGAGCAGGCCTCTGGCTATGACCTCTCAATGACCCAGGAAATTCTAATGATAAACTACACTGCAGGTATGGATCTCTATTGGTGGGAGCTCCCTATGTTGATGAAATAACAGATTCAATCAAAAATTGTCAAAGATAGGGGCAGCTATAGTGGACAGAGCACTGAGGCCCTGGAGTCAGGAGAACCTGAGTTCAAATGTGGTCTCAGACACCTAACTGTATTACCATGGGCAAGTCACTTAACCCCATTGCCTTGTAAAACAAACAAACAAAAAACAAAACTTGTCAAAGATGGTAAGAACTTTAGAGGTCAAAAAATCTAATAACCTATTCTGTAGAAACTTGAGTTGACTGGGCAGACTAGTCATTGGCAGTTCTCCTGACTTTCAGTGGTCTTTCCGCTACCCCATATTGCTCTTTATTTATACTGAGTTTGTTAAAGGAGTTTAGAAATATTTGTTCACCCAGAATGCTTATCAGAAGACCAAAAGGCTATGTGTAAGTATGTTTATATGATGAAAACATGCTAGCAAAAGCTAATTTGTATTTATTAAGACCTTACTATCCATACTACAAGAAGTAGCCTAATGTAGTAAGTTAATAGGCAATCTCAGAGACAGGAAGACTTGGGTTCAAGACTCTCCTCTGACATATAGACCTGAGTTCTAAAGACATGTGACTCTCTCCTCAATTAGAGAAATGTTTCCACAACTTTAGAGAAGAAAGGGATCTAGCCAACTCCCTCATTTTACAGATGGGGAAACAGAGATAGGCTTGAGCCCTAATTATATCTCCAAGTTTCAACCATATGATATAAAATAATGAAGGATATGTAAAATTGATGACTTAAAAAAAAGTAACACCAAAAGCTAAAAATTTTGAGCTTCCAACAAAAAGATTAACGAATTGTTAAATAAAGATGGTTTGACCACTCTATGACCCAGGAAATTCTAATGATAAGCTACACTGCAGGTATGGATCTCTGTTGGTGGGAGCTCTCTAGTTGATGAAATAACAGATTCAATCAAAAATTGTCAAAGATAGGGGCAGCTAGAGAGGACTATCTTTGCTTATTTTGTTGTAGATAGAATAGATGAAGTAAATATGTGATTTCTGGGGCCAATTGAATAGAATGCAATAAACAGAAAGTTTCTGAGAATTACTATAGTGAGGAGTAGATAGAAATGTGATTCATTTTTATATAATTGATAAACTTGGCATTTAATCATAAAATTTGTTGAAACCATTTTCTGCCTTCTCCCCTTACAGAGTTAAAGGTCTCCCCAAAAGCCCTGCTCCTCAATCCTCCCTTGCTGACCATCTGTCTGTCCCAGAGGGACATTTCCCCTCACTACCTTTTTCCCCAGTTAAAGATAGAGGAATCAGGGCAGCTAGGTGGCAAATGGGGTGGCTAGGTGGTGCAATGGATAAAGCACTGGCCCTTGAGTTAGGAGTACCTGGGTTCAAATATGGTCTCAGACACTTAATAATTACCTAGCTGTGTGGCCTTGGGCAAGCCACTTAACCCCATTTGCCTTGCAAAAAAAACCTAAAAAAAAAAGATAGAGGAATCAATGAGGAGAAGCAGCTTTTGCTAGCAGTCAGTGGGAAATGAAAGACAGGGGGGGTAGAGTAGAGAGGCCAAGGGATTTGACCTTAAAAAAAACCCTATAAGGCTGCCAATGATGACTTGGGGGGTCATGTTTTTCCTGGCCCCGTATCTCTCTCGTTGTCTTTCTGTTTTCATATTGCTATGTATCTTTAATTTAGACCTCGTGACAGTGTCTGTAATTACTTCAGTGCTGGATATTTTAAATCTAGAATTTATCATCTTAGCCTTTCAAATGACCCTAGAGACTATCCAGTCTAGCCCCCTCAATTCACTGTTGAAGAAAAGAGGCCCAGAAAGGGAAATAATTTGCCTGAGGTCACAAAGCCTATTAATTGCCAAGCTAGAGTTTTGAATCTAGATGTCCTGAGTTCCAGAGCAAAGGTTCTTAACTTTTTTTTTTTTTTTGGTATGGGCCTATGGACCCCTTTCAGAATAATTTTTTTGCACACACGAAATAAAATATGTAGTATTACAAAGGAATCTAACTATCCAATTATATAGAAATACAGTGGGTTTTTTAAGTTCACAAACCTGAGGGAAAGAACCTCTATTCTAAATCACCATATTTGCTTCCTTATATGGTCAGATTCCACGCTTGAATTCTGTCTGACATCTAGCACTACTGTATATCTTTAATTTTATTTAATTATTGTTGTATGAGACAGTTTCAGGAAGTTCGGGCTCTCAAAGAGAGAGCACAAATCTTAATTTGGATGTTTTTCCATAACCAACAGTGAGTGGGAGGTCTGGCTCATGTTTTAATAAATTGAGAAGAATTAACTCAAGACTCTTAAAAGTCATTTATTTATCTATTTACTTATATGTTTTCCTATCTGTTTATTTATAAGTAATTAAAATGTGTGAAAAATTTCTTCCTGAGTCTTATTTGTCTGCTTCTGTGAAAGATTTAACAAATTTCATTGAATAAAACATACAATTGAGAATGTTAGCTGGAGTCTGACTGGCTAAATTGAATATTAGTAAAGTTATAATTTAAATACTTCAAAGATCTGTGACCTCATCTTTGTAGGTATTCCCTCCATTGATGCTGGGTTAGCCCTTTTAATGAAACCTTAGGAGATGGTTCACTAAGTTGGCATGACCTCAAAAAAAATCTACCACCTTGGGAGCAAACTTAATAATGAGACTCTTTGACCTCACCTAGGTTGACTGAGTCCTGAGTGACAGGCAGATGATCTATTACAGGACCAAGAGTTTAAATATTTCCAGTTAGGAAGGACTTGCCATATCTCAGGTACCATTTTGGGTCTTGGGACCAACTGAGAGCTTTAGAGAAATTAGATCTTGAAGAATAGAAACAGACCTTTGTTTGTTTTTGACTTTCATTGTACATGGTAAGTGTTTTACATAAATATCATAAGATCATAGATTTATAAGGATTCATAGGTTTAGAGCTAGAAGAGATATTTTGAAAAAACCTGAAAATATGTACAGTATTCATACATTCTCAGAGAAGTGGGTGGGAACCAACCCTTCAATTTTATGAAGAAGCAATCAAGGCCCAGAGAGGTTAATTGTTCAAGGTCATACAGATAGTGTCAAATTTTGAATCCAGGTCCTCTGACTCTAAACCCAGCGATCTTTTTAATGAACCATGTACACTATAACTGTTGGTAAATCTTATGCATTTAGAGGCAGGAGAGATTGTTTCAAGGGGCAGATGTTAGAGAAATCTACAAAGAAACTTGAGGAACAGTTATGGACTGCAAAATTATGGACACCAGTCTGATGAGGAGAGAATTCAGGCAGGCAGATTGTTAAAACTATGGACTAGAACTGTACTGACAGAAGCCACAAGTGACAAAGTGGTAGTATAGAAGATGCACCAGATAAATAACTTAGAAGAGGTGGTCAGGAAACTCCTGGAGCAAACCAGAGGAAATAAAAACCTTTTCATTCCCCCTCATATTGCTGGTAGTTAATACTTATTGCTTCTGGGTGTGTGGGTAATGTCACATCCAGTCCAATGAGCATGAGCATCTTCTTGTGCTAGACTCTTTCTAGAATACAAAGACTAAATGAAAATCAATCATTCCTTTCAGGGAGTTTCCATTCTACTTAAGGGGAGACAGGATGTAAACATTTCAGAGGAAATATTGCTGCTTGAAAATATTCTTATGGGTGCGGCTAGGTGGCTCAGTGGATAAAGCACCAGCCCTGGAGTCAGGAGTACCTGGGTTCAAATCTGGTCTCCAACACTTAATAATTACCTAGCTGTGTGGCCTTGGGCAAGCCACTTAACCCCATTTGCCTTGCAAAAATCTAAAAAAAAAAATATTCTTGTGGAATTTGCATTCATGTAAATTGATTCAATTTAGGAAATTCTAATATAGACCAGTAGTAGGAGAGAAGGTTGGAAAGGAATTTTGGGGACAGTTGCAGAGGTTCAGGAGTTTGGACTTTATTTTGCAAGCAAATAAATAAAGCAATGTTTTCTACCTTTGGATTGTTTCCTGAATGTACTAAGGGTTGTGAAATAGAGGATAGAAAGGAATCAGCATTTAAACTTAGATTTAAGGGGAAAAAATGTTTTTAACATAATAGTACTTTTCTATCAAGTCCAGATGGGAGTCTTCTCTATCTCCTTTTTGATGTCCCTGTGCTATATTTACTTACTGGCACATTCCTGGTGTATTTTTTTTCCCTCAAATGAAAACAAACAAATAACATCTTCAGAATTCAGTGTTGACTTTGCAGTGAACTCCCTACCCGGGTTAGGTTCCTTTTTAAAAAAATTTTTAAACTAGTAACTCAACGGGGGCACTTGAAGTTACATTAAACTGTGTGTGTGTGTGTGTGTGTGTGTGTAAAATACTTGTAATCATGTGTAAGCACTATTGTAGTTGGTAAATATTGAAGAATGGACCACCAAGCAAGATCAGATGATCACTGTCTGTTGTGAGATCTATATGTTTCAATCTCCTGGATGCTGTCACTACTAACTAATATTTATATAGTGCTGGACATTTATATGTGCCAGATACTATGCTAAGCACTTTACAAATACTATTTCACTTAATCCTTACAACAGCCCTGGGAGGTAGACAGGGTTATTCTCCCCATTTTACAAAAGAGGATACTGAGGTTAATGACTTGTAATGTCAATGAGGTAATGAGGTAAGTGACTTGTAAACAGAGTCACATTGCCACTAAATATATATGGCTGATTTTGAATTCAGGTCAGTGGATAGAGCACTGGTCTTGGAGGCAGGAGGATAGGAGTTCAAATCAGATGTCAGACACTTGACACATACTAGCTGTATGATCTTGGGCAAGTCACTTAACCTTGATTGCGTTCCATCCAGAGCTATCTCCATCTCCTGATTCACATATGGCTACTGGATCCAGATGACTCTGGAGGACAAAGTGAGACCGAGTGTCTTAGCACAGCATTCCCTCACTAAAATCCAATTCATATGCTTGTCATGACATCACCTCCCTGGTGTTGTGGTCTTCTTTGAAAATGAAGGACAAAAAAAAGGGCCAAAAAAAACCCATCCTGACAACATGCTTAGCAATTTGCCTGGCTATAGGACCTCTTACATGCAGATTACCAAAATCCTACTGCAGATAGAATTGGGCTGAAGAATGTTTCCAGAATGTATACTAGAGAGAGATTTTGGAAGATATGGAAATATCTTTAAAATGAAGATTGAGTTGAGAAATTTGCAGCAAAATAAAGGAAATTTAAGGCTGTTTTCCTTTCATTCTGGGCCTGTGCAGACCTGTGATCAATTCAATAAATAGAACTTCCTTCTGTTGATATAGACTTGAAACAATTTAGAAATCAATGTCTTCATTGACCTGGAACACTGAGAAGAGGAGGTTAAATTTGGTCATGGGTACATGACTGAACAGTTAACATGTGTTATTCAGGATCTGATTCTAGGTCTGCACCTCTATGCACTCTACTATTCAACTTTCAAGCTTTTTTTCATGATCTACAATATGCCAAATAATTTTATATATATATATATATATATATATATATATATATATTTACTATCCAAGATAAAAATAGCACTAGCACCAATATTTTCTTAGAAAATCCCCATTCCTATCATATGAAACCCTGTAATGGTGGGAGAGTATTGTAAGGGGAAACAGTCCTTGGTTGGAAAAGTAAGGCATGAAATGTTCACCAGATCATTAGTCAGAAGACTTGAAATTGATTCTTGATTCTGCTGGTTACACACTTATATTTCCTTCTGGAGTTGAACCAGATTGTCTAGAATTGAAAAATCCCTTCCATTCTAATTCCCATAATCCAATGGCAAGGTTAGTAGGGCATTTGAGGGTCAGATAATTAATTTTGCCATTGCAACTCATGGGAATTTCTCATTCCTTTGAATCTATAAATAGAGTTCACAAATTTTGTTATACACAAAACACCATTTTTTCCTGTGTGATAGAAATTTTTTTTTAGTGTTTTTTGGTTTGGGTTTTTTTTTTTTGCAAGGCAAATGGGGTTAAGCAGTTTGCCCAAGGCCACACAGCTAGGTAATTATTGTCTGAGGCCGGATTTGAACTCAGATACTCCTGACTCCAGGGCCGATGCTCTATCCACTGTGCCACCTAGCCACCCCCCATGATAGAAATTTTTAAAAAATTTAAACAGTAATTTTTTTTTAATATCATCTAGTACCTCTACCAAAGTCCTCACAGCACAAAGTGTCATATTCATTTTGGTACTGAAGTGATCTTGTGTTCTCAGAGCCAGTGTATGAAAGTAGTGAAGTCTGTGAGATGTCTTTGAGGAAGCACCTGATTGTACACTGGATAGATATATGTCATCCAGAGAGCAGCCTAGCCAGGTTTGAAGCGGTTCACATCAGGTTAAGTACAGGACAAAAAGACTTTATTATTTTTTTTTTTAGGTTTTTGGCAAGGCAAATGGGGTTAAGTGGCTTGCCCAAGGCCACACAGCTAGGTAATTATTAAGTGTCTGAGACCGGATTTGAAACCAGGTACTCCTGACTCCAAGGCCGGTGCTTTATCCACTACGTCACCTAGCCACCCCAAAAGACTTTATTTCAAGTCATGGAGTACTAGTATTCTGCTTTGGAGGGAATTTTATCCTGATTAAATCAATGCCTTTGAAATAATATTTCAAAATAATATTTGACTAATAAAGTGTGGGCAATGTTAACATTAGCCAACTAATATGGATATCGAACTAATTTCTGTGACTCTTCTGACATACTCAGGTATGTCAGAATAGAGTTCCGTCCTAAAATTCCCTTTTCAGTGTATTATTTCCTTTAGAGACAGATAACATAATTGGAGTCTCTGAAGAGGAAGTGACTTCAAAGGGAAGCCTCATATGCAGTATACAGTAACTGATTTCCTACTGGTATGTGGTTCTGAGAGTGCTCTTCCTGTACTGAAAGCTTCATTTCAGTGCTGAAGTCTCTGGTCTAAAGTTGCTTGGACTCTGTTTATTTTCTATACCCTGCTATAGTTCCCTTTGAATATTCCCACAGTGCCTGGCTGCTTCCTGGTATTGTTGGAATTTTCCTCTGGAAGGGAAGTGACCATCATCACATTTTCCTCCTAGGAGACACATTCCACACATTAAACTACAGGCAACTGAAAGGTTACACACATGACCTTGTACTTGGGATGTTTCAGTTCTAGGGACATGTTGGGACATTCTGAACTCCCTTTGGCTTCAGAGTGATGGGATGGGAAGAACTCTTCTTAAGAGGCATCATGGTGCTCTATTAGAGACAGTAGACTTTGAGTCAGAATAAGTTGTGTGAATGAGATTAAGGAGGCAACTTGATGTAACTAATGGAGCACTGATTAGTTTAAGTACGTAAGATCTGGATTCAGATTCTACCTCAGACACTGAATAAACTGTATAGCTGTGGGGAAAGCACTTAACTTCTTTGAGCCTTATCTGTAAAATGAGGGGGTTGGATTTTGGGCCCTTGAGGACCTTTCTAGGTCTAAATTTATGAATCTATAACTCTCTTTCTAAACTTGTTTCCTCTGTAAAAGAAACTGATAATATTTGTTCTGTCTACTTTGCAGGGTTCTAGCTCTGTTTTCTGGAGCCACACAGAGTAGTTCAGGTCCCTTTCTAACATGACAGTCCCTCAGAGAGTTGAAGATAGCCGATAGTTACCTGCCCAGTCTTCTCCAGGCTTACCTCTCTCCTGGTTCCTTTATTATATTGACCTGAATTGGGAGCTGAAATGATAGGGTTGATCAAATGAGATAATTCATGTGAAAGTGCTTTATAAATCCAGCCTATTTTTATTGTACATGCATATTATTATTGTATGTACCTAATTATTTGCATGTCACCTCTGCTACTAGAATGGTAGTATCTGTAGCTGTTTTTTGCCCTTCTTTGTATCCATACTACAAATGAGCTCTTATGGGCTGTGCTTTGTATCTTTGTCATCACAGGAATAGGGCCATTTACATAGTGAGGTGCTTGCCCAAAATGTGTCTTCACTGATTGATAAGTCATTCCAATTTATTAAAAAAAATTAAGTGATACAATTATATATGAACTTAAGGTTTACAAATTACTTTCCAAACTATAGCCCCTTGAGCTTAACGTTTACAAAATAACTTTCCACACTACAACCCCATGAGGTAGGACATTTTTTTTAATAGGTAAGAAAACTGAGGTTCAGAACTGGAGTGACTTCCACAGTGAATCAGGGCAGATCCAGATTTTGAACCCAGACCTCCAACTCTTTCCACTATAATGAAAAAGCCCTTTAAAAACATTATTTACATTTTTAATATGAACTTGACAACAACAAACATAAATATTTCATCATAGAAAAAGATGACATATGACACAATGAAGCTTGTTTTTTTATTATATGTGAAATTTAGCATGGTATTTCCATTATTACTCTTTTTGTTGATGTTCCCTTCTGAACTTTCTTCTGTGTGTTTTTAAAAAATGATTTATTGACACTCTTTCCTTTCTTTTCAGATAATCAAATCGAATAATATTTGTCAAAACACTTAGTGCAGTGCTTGGCACATCATCAGGTTATAATAAATGCTTAGACCCTTCCCTTATTTCCTCTTTTTGTGCTATCAGTTATTCTACCCCTTGTAAATCTTCCTTTCACCCCCTTCAAGAAAAAAGCTAAAATCTTTGTCATAATATGAGTGTGGCCAAGTGAAACATATCTCTGCACTGGCATGTCTCATCATTCACCTCTCCTCGTCACAAAAGGTGAACAGCCTGTTTCATCATCAGTTTTTTTGGATTTGGGACTGATCATTGCATTTGATTACAGTTTAAATTGATTTAAATCTTTCCTAGTTGTTTTTCTTTGTAGTTGCTGTATGAATTATGCTCCTGCATTTGCTCATTTTGCTCTTATGAATATTACAAGTCTTCCTAGTTTTCTCTGAATCCCTCTCTTTAGTCATTGGGGGGGGGGGGGGGGCTTGCAAGGCAGTGGCATTGAGTGACTTGCCCAAGATCACATTTCTAAGTATTAAGTGTCTAAGACTGTATTTGAACTCAGATCCTCTTGATTCCAGGGCCAGTGCTCTATTCACTGCACCATCTAGCTGCCCCCTCTTTAATCATTTCTTTCAAAACAGTAATATTCCAGTGCTATATATCCACTTGTCATAATGTATTTAACAAATACTACTACAGATATTTTTATGCATGTAAGTCCTTTTCTGTCTTTCCTTGATCTTTTTGGGGTTATCTGGGTATATGAGTAATGGGTATTGCTGTGTCAAAGGATAAGCAGAGATTAACGGAATTTTGGGTCTTGTACAGAAGTTCTTTCCAAAAAGCTGAACCAACTTATAGCTTTCCCAGCAGGAAACCTGTTTTCCTAGAGCCCCAACAATTGCCATTTACTTTGTCAATCTGATAGATGTGAGGTGAAACCTCAGAGTTGTTTGACTTTGCAAATCTTTTACTGTTATTGATTTGGAACTTTTTAAAAATACAGTCATTGATTGCTTTTCTTTCTTCTTGGAAAAATTTTCATAAAGTGCCTTTCTCAATCATAGTCCAGTCCTATTGAAATCTGTTTTCAGTAGACTGATTGATCATTTTATAGAATCCTGTACTATATCAAGTGAACACTAATAAAGTAAGTAATCATTCCCAAATTAATCTGCTTTGTTTCTTTCCGTTTGAGGTGGGGAAGAAGGATTAGTGGTTCTGCCATATGACCTTTCACCCTCTCTGTCTCATTTTCTTAAAGGTCCCTTCAAGCCTTATAGTGTTGTTAGGACAAATATTCCTGGTGAATATATTAGTAATGGTACAATTTCAACTGACCACATGATCACATCTGCTGCTTGTTCATGGCTTATGGGCAAGAGATGGAAAAGAATCATCCCTATTGGCAATATGTCAGTCCTACTTCTGAGAGCATAAGCCATTTTTATTCATCTTGCCAATTACAGTTTCAGTAGTGTCTGAACATGAGTAAGTCAATAAATATTTAATAAGCACTTACAGTGGGGTAGGGGCAGAGACAGGGGTACCAGATCCAGAACTGGTAACTGCTTCCTGCAAAATTTCAGCTGACTCTTGAAAGAAGCTGAAGTAGAAGCAAGGATGGAGAACATTCCAGTCATACTGGGCAGCTAATAAAAAGGCAGTCTGGAAATGAAGTGTTCTATGTGAGGGACAGGAAGTAGACTAATATAACTGGATCACAACTTGGGTTGAAGGGAATAAATTATAAGAACATTGGAAAGGTAGGGAAGGGGTCAGGTTCTGAAGGACTCTAAATGAAGAAGGGAGATAGGTCCTTCTGGTTAGGGATTGCTAATATCTGCAGCTTTGGAGATGTCCTCTTTAAGACTGTGATTTAAATCAAAGAATTAGAAAGTCTCAAAGTTGGAAGGGACCTCAGGTCATTTGATTCAACCCTACATAAAGTATGAATTGCCTTCATTTCATGCATGAGTAGTCCTACAGCTTCTCCTTGGAAACCTATAGTAATGGGGAACTTGCTACCTACTGAGACAGAAGTATTTGTAGAGCTCTTAAGAAGTTTTTCCAGATACTGAGCCAAAATATGCTTCCCTGCAATTCTTACTAACTGATCTTCCTTCTGCCCTCTGGAGCTATATAAAACATCTAATGCACTTTTATGAAGTTCTCCAAATGATTGAAGACAGCAATTTTTCTTCTTTCAAGTCTTCTCTAGTCTATTCATTCCCAATTATTTCCATGGTTCCTCATGCAAAGATAATCATTGTTTTTAGGGTTAAATTTAATTGAATATGATAATAAGATTCATCATTAGTAACCTCATAATAAATGTACATTAATTGATTGAACTGGTAGGGGAAAAAAAAAAGTACAGTTGTGGTTTTCAATAGCCCTAGTTAATTTAACAGCTATTTATTAAGTACCTTCTGTATGCAAAGAACTGGAGGTACAAAACAAAAGATGAAATGGTCTCTAACCTCAAGGAGCTTATGTTATGCTGAGGAAGATAATTGAGTCACAGATTAGTCTGGCAAATTTCTTCTATAGGCCAAGAGTTGGAATGGATAGCCTTCAGAAGTCACCTTCACCTCCAAGTCTGTTGGCCTCATCCTAGAATGCAACAATCTCTCACATAGAAATGTATTCTGTAAAATTTTATAAAGGCGATGGGATTCCTAGGCAAGTCCATAAATGCCATTTTAACCCATAGTGTAGCTGAAATACTAAGCTCCAACCCCTTTGTAGGTCTTAATATCCCTCAGCCTTGAGTTCTTCTGTTATCTGAGTAGGTAGGGTCTAAGCATAAGGTCAAGAGGACTGCTGTAGCATAGAACAGAATAGCAACTGTTATTCGTATGTATGGATGTATCAGTTACTAAGTTAGGAACCACTGTTACAATAAGGAAATCAATGACAAACTGTTATAGGTTCACTAATAGATTATTTCTGAATTATAATATTTACTAAGTAGAATTACTTAATCTTAAATGGAAGAGATATAATCACATACTTGATTCCTGGAAAAAGTTATGTCAATAAAATTATTATAGAATTCAGTCAAAACCAACAAACTAGCCATTCTCAAATTCATCAACTTTGTTGCTTTTTCCTGCCTGAAGGAATTTTCTAATGTTACTAAGGATAGGAAGACACTAATTTAAAGGATGGATATTTTATACAACATATAGTTTTTTCAAATAGACCTCTTTAGTGAGGGCTCTTTTGTCAATGAAGAGCCTCATGATATGGGCATCACTAGACTGTTATATATTGCCCATAAAATACCAGTAATACTACCCAGTAGTAGTAGTGTAAAAGATATCATCCGAGAAATAAATGACTGCAAAAGGTGTGAGATTAGGAGTGAGATTGCACTGGTACCTATTAAAAGAGTAAGCAAACAAAAACCCTAATGGATGCACTCTAACATGTGAGATAAATTTTCTGTGGAAGTAATAGGAAAAAAATCACATAGGATGAAAAAGTTGATGAGAAGAAAGAGCTGTGTTGATGAAATCACACTGAACTATATATTCACTTTCAATTCTCAGATGTCTTCATAGTCCTGGGATTGGAAGGCCAAGGAAATGGAAGTTTGTAGCAATAATTATTTTTTCTTCATCACTAATAAATTCTTATTGATTGATTTTCCATTTTCAGGAGCCAGACTTTTCATTGTATCATTTTTCCCCATTTGGAAAATCTGGATCTCATTTTGTAAAATGCTTTTAAGAATCATGAATCAAAGCCTTGTTATCTTAAAAAAAAATCTGAACCCTTCTTTATTGTCTCAACTCTGAATTGGTGTGTAGTAGTCATATCAGAATTAGTTGAACATCCTAAAAATTTAATGATAGTTTAACTTGATTTTTCCCCTCTTGAATCATATTTTGGTTTTATATTCAAAAATCATTATTCCCTAAGTCACCAACTTGAGGTGATTGAAAGAGATTAAGTAATTTGTCCAGTAAATGTTAGAATTGGAACTCAACATCACATCTTCTGATGCCAAGATGAGTGTTCTTACCACTATAATACTCTAAAAAAATAAATATAACTTCTCTTGTATTTATGTTAGCTTAGTTTACCAACATAGCCTTCTCTTTTCACCAAATGAGCAATCCATATAACAAAGAATAAAAAGAAAAAAGCATCTAAAACTATACATTTAAAAATTAAAAACTATATATCAAGTCTGACATCTTGTTCCATCCCCATAATCCCCCACTTCTACAAAGAGAGGAGAAGAAAAGGTGCATTCTCAGATCTACTCTCCTACTTTACCTAAACTTTCTAAAAAATTGAATTCCTTTTAAGACTATGTACTCCTAGCAAAATGGTCTGAAGCAGGCATTTCTCCATCAAAAATGCCATTATTGCCTCATTGTCCCAAGGGGCACTGGGGTCTTCTTGCAGACTAGTTTGAAAGAAGATATGCTGAGTGATTTGGGAAGTCACTTCTCTCTGGACCTTAGTTTCTTGACCTGAGGGAAGTGGAGTAAATATAGTCTCTAAAATAAGAGTTGGTTTGAGCTCCAGAAATGGTCATTATAGACTTTCCTACCAGAGAACTTTGAATGTCTGTGACAGCCTGCATACTGAAGTTAAAATACTTCTAAACATTTCTTCTCAAGAGTTGCCAAACTGAGAGTTTTAAGGTCAAGTCAAAGCTTTTGAGATCTCTCTTCCCCAGCCCTCTACAATTTTCTCATTACCTTCCTTCTCAATCAAGGTCTCATCTTCAATATATCTTCAGGTCCATCTGGATGGGCAAGTAAACCTGACCCTCTGAAATTCACACTGCAGAACTTTCCAGATTTCCTGCTATTTTTTCCTAAAACCAGAATTACACAAATGCCCTCCCTTCTCTTTTTCCCAGCAGACCTGTACAGAACTCAGGTGGCGCCAAACTTTCTCCAGGGAAACCGTCTGTATGAGTGGAAGGTTGTGTGGTTTGAGGTCTTGCTTTAATTAGTCCCTGTTTGTCCTTGGCGATACTTTTTTTTTCCTCTGGAAACTTATAGCGGGAGGTTTAGCAAAGAGGTGTAGCTCCAGGTTTTACAGATTCCTTGGGGCTGTTTTTTTTTTCCTTAGAAGCACAGCAGTAATTAAAGTGGCTTGTTTATGTTGATGTAACACATAACTCATCATTGACTGTGCCCTCCTTGGTTCAGGATGTATAAAAGCAGGGCATGGTTTTCCAGACTCTAGATATGTGTTTTCATCGGGGCTTTGTATGATTCTTATTTCTCTTGGCATACCCCAAAAAAATGATGCCATTTATATCTCAGTATTTTGGTCACCTGATTTTTATCCCCCCCCCCCCATCCCTCAGAGGGAAACTACAGTCTTGAAAGTGTGCTTTGAAATACAGTTCATTCTGTGAGGCCACTGCTGAGCCGATGAGTAATGAACCCCCAAAGGAACTGGCAGCAAGGATTTTCTTAATATAGATTGATTACTGAGACATACTGGTAGGACTGATAGCAAGAACTTGTGTCTAATTTTTCTCTCTGGGGCTGAAGAAGATTCAGATGTCAAAAGCTTCACTATAATTGCTGAAGTTTTCCTTGCAATCAGAACATGCAGAACAAAGTTGGGGACTGTGAAACAAAGTGATTCAGGATTTGGATGTAAGGATGAACAGTGATTTGGTCCTTCCTCAGCAGTGAAACAAAGGCTGGTCTTGGAAGGAATTGGGATCTGGTTGATAGAGAATGGGGAATGTTAATAAAAAACCAAAAGCTTGGAAACAGAGCAACCTGTGCCTCTGGAAACAAGGTAAGGAACTCCTGTAGTTGTTTTTAGGCATAGAAGACATCTGCCTACTACTAAGAGAATTCTACTTAAAGGTGTATTAGAATAGCAGGGCATAAAGTTTTCCAGCCTAAGAAATTCTTCTCTCAGTTTTTTTGTATTGGAAATTTGCAAATAATTTAAATTAAAATTGGTAAATAAATCTCCAAAGGATTCAAATACTTCATACTTGTCTTGGGTTTGGCAGGGTTTTGTTCACAGTGTACTTGGGTGAGATGGTGTATTCAGGTGTGAATGTATGTGGATGTTTGTTGATATTTTCAGTCTTGTTGGGTTTTTTGAGCCTGTGATTTGCTGTCTGGGCTTTGAGCCCTTACTGGAATTTTTATAATAGAACTATTATTATTTAACATTATCAAAAACCAAGACATTTGAAGAAAGTTCACAGCAGTTGGTAGATGCACAAGTCAGCAGACAACTGCCAATTACTAACTTTGTGACTTTGTGACTTTGGACCAGTTACTCAGCCTCTGTGGACCTCAAAGATCTCTGTGGATCTCAAAAATCTGTCAAAGGAGGGTATTGAATTAACTGATGTTTAAACTCTACTCCAACTTGAAATCCCCTGATTTTATGAAAAGAGAAAACTTTTTAGGGAATATATCTTTCCACTGCGGTTTGTTTTTTTTGTTTTTGTTTTTGTTTTTTTAGTTTTTGCAAGGCAATGGGGTTAAGCGGCTTGCCCAAGGCCACACAGCTAGGCAATTATTAAGTGTCTGAGATCGTATTTGAACTCAGGTACTCCTGACTCCAAGGCCACTGAGCCACCTAGCCGCCCCAACTGTGGTCTTTAAATATATAAAGGACTTCCATGTGGATGAGGAAAAAGACTTTTTTTTTGGTATCCTCCAAGGACAGAACTTGAGTCCAATGGCTTGAAGTTACAGAAATGTGAATTTTAGCTCAGGACAAGGGGGTACTTTCTAGGAGTCATTCAGCAAAGCGATGAGATGCCTAATGAGTTAGTGAGTTCTAGAGACCTTCCAGTAAAAGCTGGGTCACCCTGGGGAATGTAGTAGGGATTCTCTCAGGTCCTGGGCTGTACTCAAGAAATAGTATGACAAAAAGTAGAGGATGGTTGAGCTCTTCTGAAGTGGCTTTAGAGATCTATCTAATGATGGTGCCTTGTGACTGGAGAGCGTCTTGCTTCTGAGGAGTTCAAAGTATTTCCTATAAATGATTTAATATTTATCCACTTAAGGTATGGCAGTATTTTCAATTAATACTTATTAAGTGTCCACTGAGTGGATAGCTCTGTACCATATTATTATCATTGTTTTATGGGTAAAGAAACAGACAGAAGAAGGTAGCACAGCAAATAGTGGAGAGACTGACATGTGGAAACTGGCTCAGCTATTAGGGCTCTCACTTACCTGTTGCCTTGGGGGTAGAGGGAGGATTGGCAGCAATCTGATGACTGCTATTATGAGAAGAGTCAATGGGAGCAATCACTGTTCTTAAGGCTCAGCAGCCTTAAGTGGACAGGTTCTAGTTGGCTGCTGGCCTTGCCTCCTTTTTCCTCAGTGTCAGACCTGTGGAAAGGAAAGGGATCTGGATCCTGGACATACTTCTTTCAAAAAGTAGGTAGCACCCCTCCTGTAGAACGTACTGCACTGTAGTGATCTGATGTTAATTGCTTAGGAATCAAATTGAAACACAGAGGTACTTCAGAATCTGAAGAAGGGTGTTTGCTGTTTTATACAGTTGAATTCTAGAAAGGTCCTAATCAGAAATCATGAAGTCTGCCTTCCATGTTCTACAGAGGAAGAAACTGAGGCCTAAGCAGCTAAAGGCATTACCACGTGTATATTTATTGATTTACATTTCTTCCAAACCCAGCAGGATATAAACCCTTTGAGAATAGGGAGTGCTTTTTTCTTTTTCTTTTCTTTCTTTTTTTTTTTTTTAGGTTTTTGCAAGGCAAATGGGGTTAAGTGGCTTGCCCAAGGCCACACAGCTAGGTAATTATTAAGTGTCTGAGACTGGATTTGAACCCAGGTACTCCTGACTCCAAGGCCGGTGCTTTATCCACTACGCCATCTAGCCGCCCCTTTTCTTTTTCTTTTTCTTTTTCTTTATAAATCTTTGTATCCCAAATGCCCCACATAGTATCCTTGAAGGGACTGGAGTGAAAGAGAAGGCCTTGTGATTTTATTGATATAAAGAAATGCTAAATGAGGAAACTCTCAAATAATGTAAACCAGTACATTCTCTGCAAGTTGGTTAGTTTAGAGAATTCTCCAGAATTCTGAGAGGTAACATGACTGATCCAAGGTCACACACACCTTTATGTGTGAGAGGCAGATAGTAGCAGGATGGAATAGAGACTAGACCCAGGCCTTGACTCCCACCCTAGGACTCTTTCTCACCACATTCTTTTTTTTTTATTTTTAACAAATATTTTATTTGTTTTTCAATTGTATGCAATAGTAGTTTCTACCAATTTTTAAAAGGTTTGGAATTTTGCAATTTTTTCCCCTCCCTCTCTTCTCTCCCCTCCCCCCAATCGAAGGCAATCTGATAGTCTTTACATTGTTTCCATGATTTGCATAGATCAATATTGAATGTGTTGAGAGAAAAAATATATCCATAAGGAAGAAAGAAAATATTAGAGATAGCAAAATTATGTAATACATAAGACACCTTTTTTAAATGAATTTTTTTTTTAATTTAAGACAATGGGGTTAAAGTGACTTGCCCAAGGTCACACAACTAGGCCATTTTTAAGTGTTTGAGGTCAGATTTGAACTTAGGTACTCCTGACTCCAGGTCCAGTGCTCTATTCACTGCATCACCTAGCTGCCCCCCACAAGACAACTTTTTAAAAATTGAAGATAATAATCTTTGGTCTTCATTCAAACTCCACAGTTCTTTCTCTGGATACTGATGGTATTCTTCATCACAGATTCCTCAAATTGTCCCTGATTATTTCACTGATGGAGTGAGCAAATCCATGAAAGTCAATCATCACTGCACATTGTTAAGAAGTACAATGTTCCTTTGGTTCTGCTCATCTCACTCAGCATCAGTTCATGCAAATCCTTCCAGGCTTCCCTGAATACCCATCCCTCCTGATTTCTAATAGAACAATAGTGTTCCAGAACATACATATACCACAATTCGTTCAGCCATTCCCTAATTGATAGTCATCCCCTTGATTTCCAATTCTTTGCCTCTACAAACAGAGCTGCTGTGAATATTTTTGTACATGTCTCACCACATTCGTTCTCCTTGCTGTCAGGTTGTCTTACATGTGTAACAATTTGGAAGTTAATCATTATTGATCAATACCCAATGAAATGGCTGAGCAAAATATGTGAATATAATAGAATATGATTATGCTATAACAATGGTGAAAGGGATAAATTTCAGTGAAACCCAGAAAACTTATATGTAATGACATAGAGTGAAGTCAGGATACAAAGGATAACATCAATGTAAAGAAAAACAACTTTGATAGAGTTAAGAACTCTGATTACTATATAACCAGCCATGATTCCAGAGCGCCCATGTTGAACTACAGCTATACTAAAGAAGCGGGAGACATACATGTTTGGAGAAAATCAGTATGGAAACAAATTGCAAAGGTTTTGTCTTTCTTTTAAATTGGAGACAGGATGGAAAAAATACAAATACTTGTTAGTTGAAAAATAAAATGAAAGTTTAAAAAAGTAAGTACAGTCAAATCATTTTTGAATAATTGAAGAGGCCTATGCAATGAGGCCTAAAATATGACTTTTTGGTTTTTTTTTCTCTCTGAAGATCGATGATATTTTGAGTCAACTGAGTTGTACAGTCAATTCTAATTCCTCTTTTCAAGGGATTGGGATAGGGATTAATCCTATTATTTCATACCCACAGGAGAAAGTTTCATCTGCTGATAAGGGTCAGCACCCTTTCTAATTTATCATTTTAGTTGCTTAGAGCATGGAGAAATTAAGTGGATTGCTGAGGATCACACAGACAGGATGTCCTCGAAGGGTCCTGAACAAACAGGTCTTCCTGGTTTCTAGACTTGTTCTCTTGACCCACTTCACCATGCCTCTCCCACTTTACAAGGACATTTAAAAAATCTAATTTGTCTATGTCCTTCTTTATCCCAGGATGATTCAGGTTCATTTCCTGGCAGCCATACTTGATGCATACACACTAATGGAATGCAAACTCCTTTGTAAAATTGGGGTCAGGTTAAGTGATCTTTGATGTCCTTTCAATCCTTATTTTCAGTAATTCTGTTACTAAACTAGCTTTATTAAGTGACATAAAAAACCCAAAAAATTATAGAGGCCATCAAATTTTTTTTAAATTTTTAAAATTTTGAATTTAACAAACATCAAATGAAATTATCATTGACATATACATAATAGAACAGAAAAAAAATTATACATTAAACTGCAATTCTAAGGAAACTATTTAAAAATGCAGATGTAAATCATCTTTAGATTTTCTGCCATTTAGAATTTTCCACATAACTACTCTTATGTTCATCTGCCTGGATATAGGAAAATTGAAATTAATATCCAGCTGTGTGGGAACTCTTCTATCTCCCTTCCTGACTCTTCCCTCCCGTTATGTCCCCCACTTTAAAACCAATTACACTTAATGAGGTGGCTTCTCTCTCTAATGAACTTGACCAGAATGACACTTAAGACATGTTTAGATTTTCCATTTAATCAAAAGTTTCTGATGCCAACTATCTTTCACTTAGTATTGATAACACTCTAAGGTAGGAGCTAGAATTTATCTTTCAGACTCCATTGAGAACTAGAGTTTAGCACCAAAACCTAATTGAATATAAAGGAACTCACTCTTTCCAGTAAAAGCAGCTCTAAAGATAGTAGATTAATTTGTATATTTCCCCCCCAATTCTTCAACCAGTCATCCCTCAGAGAGGGGGGCAAAATTATTACTGACTTGTTCAGCCTCACACAAAATAGGATCAAGTTTGTTTGTCAAATTTGAACTCGGGTCTTTTCCCTTCCAGTCCTAGCCTACCATTTCTTTCTGTGTCAGGTATCAAGCTAATGATAGAGAGACAATAATGAAACAGCCCCTGACCCTGGAGCCTGTGTTTCACTGAGGGGAGGCACATATGACCATTTACCAAGTAAATATGAGGGAATTGGGGAGCAGAGCTCTAGTACCTGGGGAGCAGGAAAGGGCTTGGGTAGGAGGTGAACTTGGAAAGAAGTTACAGATTTGGTGAAGAGGGAGTGCATTCCTGATATGAGAACCTTGGAGTCCCCAAAGTCAAGGAGATGAGAAATGGAATGTTATGTGTGAGAAAGGCCAGTTTGGTCTGACCACAGAGTGTGTTTGATAAAATGAGAAAGGTCAGCTAGAGCCAGTCTGGGGAGGGTTGGTAGTGCCAAAGAGAGCTGTTCAAATTTGGCCCTCAAGATGATGGGGCGCTACTGGAGCTTACTGAGCAGGTGAATGACAGGGTACAACCTGTGATTTACAAACGAACATCTGTATTAAGGACAATTTGAGAGTAGAGGGGAGAGAATTGAGGCTGAGAGACCAATTAGGAGGCACTAGGTCAGGTGAGATGGGATGAGGATCTGGATGAGGGTGGTAGATGTATGTATGGACAGGGATGGAAGGGAAGGAGGTCACGGAAGTAGAATTTACTAGAGTTGACGACTCATTTAATTTGTGAGGGATGAGGGATGAGGGAGAGGGAGGAGTTGCGATGATGCTGAGCTTGTGAACCTGGGTCACCAGAAGGATGGTAATGTCCTTGGGCTATAAAGATGGTGCTTGGCAAACCTTCAGTGATGACTATCAGGATTACTCTGAGTCCAGGCTCTATTACTGTCTGCCTGTGTCAGGCAGGATCTCATCCTTTTTCTGCAAATCATTTTTCTCATCTGTCAAATGAGGTGATTGGGCTAGATAATTACTAAGGCCTCAGCTCTAAATTACTATGACATTATATGATTTTTCCATAGCAGAACCAAAATTAACCTACTTGTAATCTTTTTGTAGTTGGTAGAGAAGCAGATGGAAAAGTTTCTTTACAGAATCATCTTGCCTCCAGAGAACAAACAGAAGTGGGCAGAGGTTCACTTCTCCCTCATCTATGTCTTCCCAGCAGTTAATGGGCCATCCCAGCTGGTGGATGGAAATGTTAATGATTTGCATGTTTATATACAGTGTGGGTGTAAGTGTATGAAATTAACACCTCTCTGTGCTTGAGCTAACTTGGGGGGAAAAGAGCCTTTCCTAGAATAAGGCAGATGGGGAACTGTTCTGGGAAACAGTGGGGGGAATGGAGTTGGACTGGGAAATTTGACTCACTTAGTCTCATGTTCTCTCCTGCTAATGATTCAGGGGATAAATTTTACATATTGGAAGTTTCAACCCCAAATGTAATTGAAGCAAAGTGATGTAGCAAATAGAGCATGGGACTTGAAGTTGGAAAGTCTTGAGATCAGATTCAGACACCAGATGTGTGACTGGTCAAGTGACTTAATTTCTATGCCTCAGTTTCCTCATCTGTAAAATGAAGATAATAATGTTTGCACCTACTTCTCAGAGTAGTTGTGAGGGTAAAATGAGATAATATTTGTAAAGTGCTTTGCAAACCCTGAAGCTTTTATGTAAATATTATTTCTAATAATAACTTGCCTAGTCTAATGCTAACTTTGTGGCAATCAGGTCACTAATAATAATGCTCTTTCTAGACAGAGAGTATGATGTTTGACTGCTATATCCAACAGGTTTTTCCCTTCAGAATTTCTGGGCTACCTGTTCCTCTGTTTGGTATCTCTCATTGCTGTCTGTAGGCAATGTCAGATTTTTTTCTGTAGACCATGAGAGACCTGGATTCTAGACCTTAACTCTCTCATTGACTAACTGTAAGACTTTAAGTGAGTCACTTCTCTCCTCCAGTAACTCCAATGCTCCAATGGATTTGTGATCTCCCTGAGGTCAGTACTGCTTTCCATAATGCAAAGTTTCATCCATTCATTCTTTCCCATACTATGTAGCTCTTGTACATGGCAAACCTATAAATTTAATCTGGACCTGAGAGAGACCTCAGAGGTTATCTGGGTGAACTCCTTCATTTTACAGATGAAGAAACTGAGGCCCAGTGAGTTTAATGACCCACCTAAGGTCACTTAGGTGACAGGACTGAGTCAGACAAGATTGAGTTGAGGTCCTCTGATTACAGACCCAGTGTTTTTTCCACTGTATTGTGCTTTGGTTGTGATTTTCATGACATCTTTTCCACCATTTTTTTTTAAGTTTTTGCAAGGCCATTAATGGGGTTAAGTGGCTTGCCTAAGGCCACACAGCTAGGTAATTATTAAGTGTCTGAGACTGAATTTAAACTCAGGTACTCCTGACTCCAGGGATGGTGCTCTATCCACTGTGCCACCTAGCTGCCCCCCTCCACCAAGCCACCCCCTCCACTATTTCTTCTTGATAATACTTTAGTTGTAGCATGTTATAGTCTAGTCAAACTTACTGTTTGTCCCCCATTGCCCTTTGGATGTTCCTCAGTTCCAAGTTCCTATTGACCCTTACATTCTGGAATTCAGTCATTTTTTTTTTTGGCTCTTTTTTTACACTAACAGTACATTCATTATAATGGTCCTAAGATTTCATCAGATTTCAGAACTGCAAGGAACAAGCATTAGAGATAGGTAGACATAGACCACCCTCCTCATTCTACAGAAGAGTAGACTTAGACTCAGAGAAAGTAGCTTGCCCGATCAACCACAATCCAGCCAGCCAAGCCTCATACCAAGATCCCAGAATGGTACATGGAATAGGATGCTCCAGCATCACCTCACCATGCTGGGAAACACTGCATGATTCTCTCCTTGGTTAAGGGCTTCAACATGGCCAAGCATAGAAATCTAAATTCTCAACATACAAAACTTTTCAGCAATCCACAAATTTGTCTCCAGCCCTATCCAAATATCCTAATGATGCATTTGATGTTGGCGATCACTAGAGTATAAAAATAGCCTGGGATCCATATAAAGGATCATAGTTTCCATTTTGTCAGAAAATTTACTTACTTCCCTTCTCCCCCACTTATTAGGCCTGGCTTGATCTTTTATAAAGACTTGAGGACCACAGGAAAAGGATATGTAAAACCTTCAATTTATCATGATATTTCTTGCCTCAGAGCATAATGAGATTATAAAATACCTTGATATCTTTCCAGTGTAGTAGTAGTATGAGCCTAGGATTGTTATTAGCATTATTATTGTAATATTCATGCCTTTTGACTAACTGCCTAACTCTTCTTTTTTACTATTTCTGAATTCAGACCAACTGACTGACTGACTTATTAAACTCCATTTCTGCTACCTCTTGTATATATGCAAACAGAGGCTTGGGCTTACATGTCATTAACATAGGTGGAGACACTGTTATTAGTTTGTTATTAAAAGGGTTGAGTCAAAAATTAGAGTAATGTCTCTATTCCTTGGCTTTAATAAGTGCCAAAGATATGCTTATTGAACTGAATTGAATCTTGCTCCCTCCCAATCATAATATACTATCAACCCCTTTTTCCTGTTTTTAACCCTAGGACCTAACATGGTCTTCCACATAGTAGACAAGTTGCCTAATAAATGTTTTGAATTGAATTGAGTATAGTGATAGCCTGGTACAGCAGGAACAAACAGGATTTGGAGATAACTCTTGGGCAAGTTACTAAATTTCTCTGGGCTTCAGTTTAGGTCCTTTCATCATTAAATGTTTGATCCTGGCTCTGAGACTAGAAGAGCAATTATCCCTCTGATGCTTACTCTGTATAATTTTGGAGAAGGCTTAATCTCCCTGGAGTTCAGGTTTATCCTTAGTCAATGACCCAACAAGTTTTGTATAAGGGCTGAAGTTTTGTATAAGTTTGTGTTAAGGGCTGGGATTGAGAAGAAAGGGAAAATAGTCATTTCCCCCAAGGAACACACAGTCTTATGGAGAGACACAAACAATTATGTTCAAACAAGAAATAGTGTACATTGGAGGTAACTTCAAGTAAAATGAGGAGGTCAAATCAAATTGTCCCTGAGATTGTCCCTCTAACTTTGTTATCCTATGAATTGAAATAATAATAATAATAATAATAATATTAATAATAATGTTTGTCCATTTTCAAAGAAGACCATGACATCAGGGAGGTGACACCATGACAAGCACATGAATTGGATTTGAGTAAGGGGGTGCTGTACTAAGTCACCAGCCTCACTTTCTTCTCCAGAGCCATCTGGGTCTAGTGACCAGATGTGAATCGGGAGGAATGGAGATGGCCTTGGATGTGAGGCAATCAGGATTAAGTGATTTGCCCAGGGTCACACAGCTATCTGAGGTCAAATTCAAACTCCTGTCCTCCTTACTCCAAGGCCAGTGCTCTATCTGCTGTACCACCTAGTTGCCCTTCTGAATTAAAAAATGTGTTGATGAACTACTAGTTAATTTGAGAGTAAGTCAACCCCAATAAACAGAGACCACATCTAAATGGCTTTAGTTCTTCCACTGACCCTTGTTCTTTAGTGATGAAACCATAGAATTGTTAAAACTGGAAAGAAACTTGAGAGATCACCTAATCCAGTTTCCCCATTTTGCAGATGAGGAAACTGGGGTCCAGAGATAAAGTAAGCTGCCCAGGTCAGAAATAGCAGAGCCCGTGGTCAGGGCTGAGTCAGAAGCAAAGCTAAAGGTCTCTTCACAACCTCTTCAGCTGAACTGCACTAGTATTTCAGACTGACCTGTGCACACATTTTTTGAGCAGTTGACATACAAATCTTCAGAGTTCCCTATGAACTGATTGTCCTTAAGTGGAAGATCAGATGAAGGAAATGGAACCAAAAGTGTGAAGGAATTTTTCTCATGAGAATTCTGGGCTGTGGGCATAGGTTGGAAAAGGGAAGGAAACTTCACGTTGTCATCAGATAATGTTTCTAAACTCAGAACAATATCTATCTCTGGCCACCAGCTTGAGGAGATGTTTTACCCTGGGAATGTGGATAAAACATATTCCCCATTTGATTATTTCTTTTTCACTATATACAGGGTGTAACCATTGTTTACAGAGGGCAACAGTGGCAGGAGGCCAATTTGTATCTCTCTTGCTTAGGTTTTTCAAAGATTTTTGTTTTTAACAAAGCATTTGGTTTTAAAAGCCACTGAAATATGCATCTGATTTTTTAACATCCTACCTCTGCCACACATTAATTCTGTGAGTTTGGTTTGCCTTGATATATTGCTGCTTTGAAAGCATTGGTTGCCTAAATTCTCAAGAGGATGAGTCAATAGTTCATTTCTACTATTAATCAACCATGTGACTTGTAGAATAGCTGGATAAGGAACTTTGGTTTTACCAGTGAAGACAAAGCACTTTGCCCAAAGGTTAGGGGGACAACAGAGCTAGGAATCAAACCTAGGTCTTTCCTTTCCAGTTTCAGTGTTCTTTTCTCTCCAGCATGCTGTTATCTGGCTATAACTCCTCAGTTAATTTCTCTGTCAAAAATGGAGATCATAAATACCTACTTTCCATTCAATTCAGTGTAATAATATATATATACATATATATATATATAATTGCCTATTATGTGCTAAGTACAGGGAATATAAATGCAAATAAAACAATCTCTACATTAAGAAACTTAGATTCTTTATGGAAGTTGGGCTTGTGTTTTAGATAAATCCAGGGTATATCTAGGAGGAGTAGGGCTGCCATGTCAGGGAGAGGAAGGAAGAGCAATGGGGAAACTTCTGTGTAGAAATGAAACTCAAGCCTAGAAAAAAGATAAGGCTTCTCAGTGAGTATGCACTGTTTTCTAGACCTAGGAGAACTCCCCCAAGTGACTGGAAACTGGATGTAGGTGAAGGAACAATGTCTCATATGGCTAACATACAGAGTATATGCTTTGAAGTCATATGAGCTAGCCCTAGAAAGGTGAATTGTAGGCAACCTTGTGGAGTGCTTTATATCCTGAACTGAAGGAGTTATATTCTGTCCTGGGGATAACATAGAACCCCTAAAGATTGTGAGTAAGAGAATGATGTGGTCAGATGTCTCTGCCTTAGGAAGATTGTGACAGAAGAAAGATTAGAGCAGAGACTAGAACTGGAAAGACTATGTAGGAGGTTGCTGGCTATGAAAGTAGAGAGATGTTGAATCTGCCTCTAAAACAGGACTTAATAAAATTGAATAGAGTTCTGGGGGGGGGTTAGATACTCTTAAGTTTGGGGAGCAATCTTTGAAAAGCTAACCACTGAACCCATGGAAACTGATGTAATCATCAGGAAAGAGTTGATGGTGAGAAGACAACCAAAGAAAATCTTGAGGGTCAGCTATACTTATGAATGAGATGTGGATGTTGAACTACCAAGCAAAGAAAACTGAGGATCTGGTAGGTTAGAGGAGAACTCAGAGAGAACCTTATAAATCTCAAGAGAAAAAGAGAATAGGAGCAGTAGATCATTAACACTATCAAAAGCTGCAGAGAGGTCACCAAGTATGAGTACAGAAATAAGACCACTACATTTAGCTGTTAAGAAAACTTAATTTTTTTAGTATTGCAGTCATTCTTAGGCAGCTTTGCTTAAGTTGTCAGGGATTGTTTTGGGGGATAGTTTTATTAAACTTTCCTGTCGAGGAAACAAATTAGATCCCCCAAAAAATCTGAGTGGAATATGTAAAAGCACTTTGTATAGCTACACATTTCAGATATTTCAATTCAACAAGCATGTATTAAGAGTCTAACTGGAGGGCAACTAGGTGGTGCAGAAAAATGGAGCACCGGCCCTGGAATCAGGAGGACTTAAGTTCAAATTCAACCTCAGACACTTAATAATTACCTAGCTGTGTGACCTTGAACAAGTCACTTAACCCCACTGCCTTGCAAAAAAAAAACAAAAACAGAATCTAACTGGATATAAAATAGTGATTAGATGCAGTATAAATACAGAAACATAAATGAGATTGTTGCTATTTCCAAGGAGAAGTAAGAGCCTGACAATGTCGGTGATCAGGGAAAGTTTCCTGAGGGAGGAGGCATCTGGGCAAAGAACCCTGAAGGTTTTTGACGGGGTAGAGCAGGGAGGGGAGCACATTCCAGGTGTGGCAGATGGCTTACAAGAAGACACAGAGGAAAAAGGCAGAAGGGACTTCAGGGAGACAGTGAATAATGCAGTTTGTCTGCTATGGATATATATGGAAAGGGAGATAGAGGTGAAACTGCAGAGGATCTAAAGGTAATAAGAAGCTCTTAGAATCTGTTAAGTAGAGTGAGACCTATATTTGTTTCAGATATCATATGTTTGAGCCTGGGGAAAACCTCTTAACAGTTTCTGAATGTGCCAAATTTGATGTTAAATTTGATGACTTGTAAATCTGTCATCTTAAGATCCTTAAGAAGATGACCTGGTTAGTTTGTGGGAGATAGAGAAGAAAGTAAATGGAGAGTAAATGAGTGAAGAAAGACCAGTTATCTTATTACTTTGACAAGTGAACAGAATATTATACCAAATAATTCAAAGATTTAGAACTGAAAGAATTTAGAGACCATAGAGTCTGACTCCCATATTTTTCCACTAAGGATGAAAATGAGGCTATATAAGTACCAAGTGGAAGAGCTTTGGAACCTTTCTTTCCTTAAACTGACATTTCTGGGGACATATTGTGCAAGGCACTGTGAATGGTTTTGAAAGATTTGCAAGTTAAGAGGTAAAAATGGAAGGAAGAGAAGAAATATAACATTTAATAAGTACCCACTATGTACTAAGGGCTTTACAGATATTATCTCATTTGATCCTTACAACAACCTTGTCAGGTTAAGGGCTGTTGTTATCCCCAATTTATAGTTGAGGAAACTGAGGCAAACAAAGGTTAAGTAACTTGCCCAGAGTCATATAACTTGTATATATCTGAGGTTAGATTTGAACCCAAGTCTTCCTGATTCCAGTCCTAGTGTTCTGTCCATTGTTTCCTTCCTTCCTTTGTTTCTCTGTCCTTCCTTCCTCCTTTGAAATAAGAACTCAAAATTAATAACTAAGAACAAGATTTATATGTTAAATGCCACAAAGATGAAACAAGTCGAATGCTTTTTAGAATTCAGAGGAGTGAGTGAGATCTCTCTAGCTAAGACCAAAGAAGACTGTAAAGGGCCTGTTGCTGAGCTGGGCCCTGAAGGATGAGCAAAAATTTTAAAAAAAAGGGACAGCTAGGTGGTGGGGTGAATAGTGCACCAGCACTGGAATCAAGAGGACCTGACTCCAAAACCAGTCTCTGACACTTAATAATTGCTAGTTGTGTGACCTAGGGCAAGTCATTTAACCGCATTGTCTTGCAAAAAAAAATGAAAAGAAGAAAGGAGGAAATAGAACTAATAGTTTGAGTGAAGTGGAAGAAGGAGAAAATTCTAGAATTGTCATGGAGGAGGGCTAGTATATCAAATTGAGACAACAAGGTAGAGGTTACATAGAGAGGATCCCAGTTGTAGGAGGCTATAGGGTGGTACTACAGGGTGGCAGTACTTGGCAAAGGGTCCTGAATGCCAGGTTAAGGGACTTACAGCTTCCTAGATGCTCCCATTTCCTAAGTGAGGTATCAGGAAAAGCCAGGTTGGCACCTAGTAGAATTCACTGCAAATTGGAATTAGCTTTCATAGGCTCATAGGAAATGGAGCTGAAATGGATCTTAGCAGTCATCTAGTCCAGCACCTTCCTTTATAGACTAGGAAACTGAGTCTCAGTTTCAAGTGTCTAGTCCAAGACACAGAAGTAAGTAGTTGAATCAGAAATTGAACTCAGGCCCATCTGTGGTCAGCTCTCAAAAGTGAATTAAAGATGCTCCTCAGTTGCTGATGAACTGGTCCACCATTCAACAATTTAACCCAACAAACATTAGGCACCTACCATAAAAAAGGACCTTGCTTGGCATTGGAGATACAAAGATGAAAAATAGCCATCTCTACCCTCACAAAGCTTACATAAGAGATGGGGGAAGATGTGGAATGTACACAGGAGTATAATTCAAGGTAGACGATAATGATAATAGGAACAAAGGAGGATTTAGTACAGAAGGCACTAGCAAAATACGTGAATTGATCTTGAGGTTATAGATAAAGAATGCATTGTATGGGGGGAAGTGGAATGGCAGCAGGCAGGATATACTTTGAAGGAAAGAGGGATCTTAATAGGTGGAAATGAGGGGAGCAGTTTAGATGTAGGGTATGCCAATGGGAATGCATTGCAAGACAGGGAACATGTACTAGTCAATCTAGCTTCACTAGAACAGAGAGCAAGGAGAGTAGTATGAGAAAGGTAATATAAAGCCCAATTGAGGAAGGATTTAGATGCAACAGCAAGGAGGATCTGTTCTTTTCCTAGATAGTAGGGAACCACTGAATGTTTTTAAGCAGAGGGGCTGATAGTCAGATTTGTACACTGCAGAAGTTATTTTGGTAGCTATCAGAAGCTTAGATTGCCTGGAGGAGAGAGAGAACAGCGGCAAGGAAATCTTTTGGAAGGCTCTTCAGGTAGCCCAGCTGGAGGTGATATGGTTGTGGACTAGAGCAATGGCATCAACAGAACCTCTCTTCCCATGAGACAAAATATGGATCTGAGCACAGACCACATTGCTGTCTGTCCCTTGAACTGAGAAACATTTGCCTTGTGGAGTTGAAGACACAGTGATCTCTAAGGGATGGCATTCAAGGATAGAAACCCTTGCTGAATGACTTGATTATTGTCTAGTGGAGATTGAAACCCATCAGTTTCTCATTTAGATATGAATAGGCACTGGACATTTAATAATATATTCCAGAGCCTCTACAAATTGTACTTGATTCCTCCATTGCCTCAAATTACAGTAATCAGCATCTCTAGCAGGGAAACTGCCATTTTATATCTTTTAAATGGCCTATTTCTTTGTTTATTGTTTACTGTCCCTGGTATCTCCTAAGGCAAGCTGTACCACATTCAGCATCAGGTATTAGGGCTCTTCCAAAGCAGTGATGCTGGGGTCAAAGCAAGGAGGTTTTTTCTGATCACAGGAGTCAAATGTCGAATCTGGGAAGGACTTGAGAACATAAAATGTCAGAACTGGAAGGAAACTGCTAATGCATGATCATGAGAATGAAATGGGTAGGGATTTTAGGGTTTATCTGATCCAATCTGTTCATTTTACTTGTTACAGCAAAAAATGCTAGACAGGAAGCAGCTTTGGAGAAGCTTGAAATGCTTTCCCTCTTCATTTCTTTTCTCCTTTATACAATCCTCACAATTTCCTTCCAGGCAAGCACAGCTGAAGTTTCACCTCCTAGCAGAAGCCTTGCCTCATCTTCCTTTTGTCTTTAGTGTTTCTTTCTATCCTTTCCCCATAGATACCTTGAATTTACCGAGTGTATTTTGTTTGCCCTTACACAAAATAGTTATCAGTGTATGTCAATAGTTTTCCTCCTGTAGAATGAAACCTTGTTGTCTACCCCAGTACCTAGTATATGACCTGATACCTATTAGGTATTCATTGATGCTTCTTGATTTAAATTGAATTGATTTGAATAGAATGTAGCATGATTTGATTGATAGGGCATTTTCCCAATCAAAAAGACCTAGGTTCAAATCCCCAAGTCACTTCTTAACTAGGTAATCTTGGGGAGATCTCTTAACCTTTATCTGTGCCTTAGTTTCCTTGTCTATAAAATGAGAACTTAGGTTCTAGGGTCCCTTCTGACTCTAACTCTATTGTACTATAAGCTTAACCCCCCCTCCCAATTTTACAGATGAAGAAACTGAGGCCCAGAGAGATTGTAGTAATAATAACAATAACTTTTTACACATGCACATATGTATGTTATCTTTTTTGATACTTCCAGTAACTTAGAAGTCTTGACTTGGATATTGAGTAGCCAGGGAAGAAGCATATAGATCCACAGAGGGTCAAATCCCAGGTGTTTGCCTGCCAAAATGTCTCAGATCCAGCCCAGACTGCTCTTTAATAGTGGGATAAAGGGTGAAGCAAGCAGCCTATTATAGTAGAACGAACACTGACCTGGGCTTCAGAGGACTCTAGTTCTCATCCTGGTTGTAACTCTGGGACTTTAGAGGCATTGCTGAATCTTTCTGGTCTTCAGTTGCTTCATTTGTAAAATGATGGGATTGATAAATTCCAGTTCTGATCAGTCTGGAAAAGAGAAGACTAGGGAGAACACATTGACTGCCATCACACCCTGGAAACACTCTTCTATAGAAGAGGTATGAGACATGTTTTGCTTGGCCCCAGAGGGTAGGACAAGGACTAATGAACAAATTTCAGAGACAGGTTTCAGCTGGATGTGCACACACAAAGGTAGCAAGCTTCTTCTCCTTGAAAGTCTACAAATAGGTCAGTGAGAGAACTCTGCTGCACCAGAATGAGTGTGGAGTGAGGAGCAGCGGCCTCAGAGCAGCCCTATGGCGAGAACCTACAGTGGGAATCTGGGGAAACCAGCCTGTACCTCCAGAGCACAGCCCACAGGGGGTCAGAGGAGATTGCAGAAATCTCTCTGCTCTCCCTGGGGCAGGACTCTGCTGTTTGCCCATACTCAGATCCAGGTTGCAGTTTAGCCTTCCATACTAAGATAGCAGGGCCCCTCCTCACAACTCCAAGGCAGAGGGGAGTGCCTGTGATCATCCACATATCAAAGCACAGGCAAGAGAACATAAGACCTTGGAGGAATAAAGGTCCCAGTGGGGTGGCCCAAACCCCCCCCAAAGCAGGTATCTCAATAATACTCAAAAACTCAGGAAGCACCCCAAGGTCTCCTGATAATGCAGGGCCTGAAACCAAGGCCTCCTTGTAGAAGCCTGCTACAGCTTCATGCTGAATCAAACTTTGTTTTGGTTACTTGCTAGTCCCAAGCACATGAACACAGTACAATGTGGAAAATGAGGCCATGGCCAGGCCAGGGCAGTCAGCATGAAATGCACTGTCACAGTGAGATGAAGTACATTGCTGGGCTAGATGGGGGAGGAGCAGCCCAGCACTAAAAGATAGTTAAAAATATACCAGGCACGAGGCAGGTGGTAGGTTATAATGGGACAGTGACTGAGAGGCATGGGGGAAGCCAGCGAGGTCTGGCTACTGCCAGGGCACAGACAAATCTCAGACTGGGCCCGGGAAGTTCTTGGGTGTAAGAATAATAGTTACAATAGTAACTAGCATTTATGTGGTGCCTATGCCTGCCAGGCTTTCACAAACCATATGTCAACTCAGCCTCTCAGCAGCTCTGCAGGGAGAATGAGGAAACTGAGACAAACAGAGGTACAGTGACTTGCCCAGGGTCACATGGCTGGTCCAGCACTCTGCCCACTCAGCTGCCCTGTTTGTAGGATTGGAACCATGAGATGTCACTTGATGACAGAAGGAGGAAACCTGGATTGTTTTGAGCTCTCTACCTTCTCTGATTTGGGGAGCTTTGTTCCATATAGTGTATATCTGAGAGAGGTGGAAATGATCATTAATGGTCAGCATTTCACATGGCATTTTAAGGTTTTTCAGAGTTCTTTATATGTTATCTCATCTGATTCTGTCATCAAACCTATGAAGTAGAGGAGCTGACATAATTGAGAGATGGAGAGATGTAAATGGGAAATTTTTCTTTTATTCCCTAGGAAAGGATCCTATCTAATATAACCTAGAAGAATATGTATGAAGTTCCCACTGTGTGCATGGCAGGATTCTACATGAAGGGAATGGTTTTAAAAAGTCACTGATCGGGGCGGCTAGGTGGTGCAGTGGATGAAGCACCGGCCCTGTAGTCAGGAGTACCTGGGTTCAAATCCAGTCTCAGACATTTAATAATTACCTAGCTGTGTGGCCTTGGGCAAGCTACTTAACTCCATTTGCCTTGCAAAAAAGTGTTTTGTAAAAAATTTACTGATCTCAAGGAGCTTACCTTCAGGGAGATACTATAGTGATTGGATGGGGCCTGTGATTTCAGGGGTGTAGGGCATTGGTATCAAACTCTTAAAAGATAAATGGGTGTCATGAATTTATATATAAAAATCCCTATAGGCTGTGTATTGACTTAGTTTTAAAATGTTGTCTTTTTAAACTTATTTTATTAAATAATTGCCAGCTACATTTTACTGTTTCAGGAACATGAGAGAATAGGGGACATAGCATGTAGTCTATCTTCAAACAATATGTTTGGCATCTCTGGTGTAATGCTGAAGCAGGTGGGTGGACACTCCAAAACTGAAATTCTTGGGAGCTGCCAAGATCAGTGGTGTCTAAATCAAATAGAAATGGGACCATTAAACCACATTGTGGGCTACCTGTTGATTCAAGAAACTACATATTAATATTATCTATGTTCTACCATAATTTTGTTCATTTTGTTAAATATTTTCCAATTACATTTTAATCTGGTTCATGCCACACTTGAGGGTGTTGTAGAACAGCTATCATGCCTGAGGCTGTCTCTATCCCAGTAATATATAGGGGGATAATTTGAGGAGAAAGAAAAGAAATCAATTAACTATCAGCCAAGACCTCCGGTCTTTGCTGGTATAGAAGCCCAGCCTTGAAAAAAACTTTTGAGGGGTGGCTAGGTGGCGCAGTGGATAGAGCACCGGCCCTGGGGTCAGGAGTACCTGAGTTCAAATCCAGCCTCAGACACTTAATCATTACCTAGCTGCACTTAACCCCATTGCTTTGCAAAAACAGAAAGGAAGGAAGGAAGGAAGGAAGGAAGGAAGGAAGGAAGGAAGGAAGGAAGGAAGGAAGGAAGGAAGGAAAACTCAAAGACTCCAAGAGGAAGATGGAATGGCAAGTAGTCTAATTTGGTTAGAACACAGAAGGTATGAAGCACAGTAATGTGAAATAAATCTTGTACAATAGCCTTAAACCAGCTTTTGAAGAGCTTTCAATTCTAGGCTTTTATCTTGGAGCCACTAGTGATCCACTAAAGGCACCTGAGTCAGGGGAATGACTAGGTCAGATGTGTATTTGGAGAAGGGTTATTTTGACAGCTGTGTGGAGGATGGATTTGAGAGGTAAATAGGAATCAATTAGGAGGTTGTTTCGGGAGTCTTGGTGAGAGGGAATGAGCCATGGTGTAGATCTGACTGGAGAGAAGGGGATTGATGCTGCAAATGTGAAGATGGAGTCAAGAAGAAGTGGCAACTAGGGGCAGCTAGGTGGCACAGTGGATAGAGCACCGGCCCTGGAGTCAGGAGTACCTGAGTTCAAATCCGGCCTCAGACACTTAATAATTACTTGGCTGTGTGACCTTGGGCAAGCCACTTAACCCCATTGCCTAGCCAAAAAAAAAAAAAAAAAAGATGTGGCAACTGACAGATTATATGAGCAGTAGGGGTGGAATAGAGAAGAGTTGAGGAAGAATGTGATTTTCTGAAGAGTAGTATAACAAATATTTCTTATCTGTTAAATTGCCTCACTGCTGTAACTTAAACATGCTTTGTATGGGGACTATTAATTTTATCTACAACAGTAGCAGCTAGACCTTTAAGATTCTGTAGAGGTCTCAAAGGTTTATTTATAATTACCAAGAAACATTTTATTAGGATCTACTCCTTCTTTTGTAATAACCCTAATACAAATACTGAAGAGTGATAATAGAATTCTTTATATCCTTCTTGCACTCTTTTCTTAACAAACCCTTCTAAGGCCAACTGTTCCTCCTGGCTTAGTAAGAAAATCAGACTCCTGAGAATTGCTTTTCCATTCTGAGGAACATTATCTGCAAAGGATGAGCAGGGACTAGTAACTCTCTTCCCTAAAAATTTTGTGACTGATTAGCTCAGATAGTTAGATTACCACCCTACAGAGAGCAAACATTCACCTCTCAACCTGGCTAACTAAGCTGTAAATCTGAGCCTCCAAAAAAGGGAACTGAGCAAAAGGGTGGAAATGCTCAACACAGATGTGCCCCCTAGTCTCAGAACTATCTTTTGGAAGTTAGATTGATGGCATCACCTTTTTAAAGGAAGGACAGTAGAAAGCTTTTCTCTGAAATTTGATATTTCTTCCACTTTGGTTTGTTCACTTTTGTTTTTTTTTTAATTAAATCACTTAGAAGTTATGAACTCTGCTTTTAGGTGGCTGTCACATGCAAAGCCCTGTGCTAGATCTGAGAACTATAGAGATGAATGGCACAGATCCTGCCCTTGGGGCCAGAATAGTCTTGTGGTGGAGACAAAACTTGTAACCTACCTGAAATGCTCTGAATTTAGGCTATCCTATCATATCCCTCAGATCTGCCTTGGATAAAACCTAAATGCATCCTGTAATTGGATTCATTTTTAATGTATGCACACATGTGTGTTCACCTTTATACTTTCCTTTGAGACTTCTTTTTTAGAAATGGAACCTATACTTTAGGGAATGGTCTATATTAAGAGCCATACAGGATAATTCATTCTACACACAGATTAAAGCATGGGAGAGATACAGACAACACATGATGGTAGGGCAGAGTAAAAGGAGGGGGTGGGAGTATCTTGGGGGACAGTTTCATTGAGGAATTACCACTTGAAGTTAGCCTTGATGGAGAAGGGAATATTTCAGCAGATAGAGACAGGGCAGGAAGTACGCAAGCATGATTATCTAGAGTAGTACAGGTCTGTCTAAAAAACTGCCATGAAAATAGATGGAGACTTTTGGAGCAGTCTCTGAGGACCCTCCCAGCTCTTGGATACTATGATTTGAAGTCCTGTCTGAAGAGCAGAGTTTGCCCAAAGACTTGTTTGTGGCAGTGTCAAGCCTGCAGGGCTGAGGCCTTATTGTTGACTTCTTTATGTATCTTGACAGCCCCTTGATTCCTGGCCTGTTCCGCATGTTCTTGTTTGCCATGTTGTCATTTGGTACCAATAACTTGCTGGCCCCAAGGCCAGAACAGCTGCTGTCCCCTCTGATTCTAATTAGGAAACTAGCAGGAGAGAAGGGGGTCTGTGTGCTGATGATTTCATCTCTTTACCTCAGGCATCTTTCTCTGGTCTAGTGTCATTAGACCTTTGAAGTAAGGACCCTGTGCAGAAATGACGAATTATTTTGGAAGGTCATTGCCAGTGAATGACCTTTATAAGAAGAATCTTGAAAATTCAGTTCAGAATTAAAAGTTGAATAATTTAGATGAATTATCAGACAATTTCATACTGAGAAGACACTTGTTCCAAGTCTTCTCCCCCTCCCTCTCATTTTAAATGAGAGGAATAGGGCTGTTGGAAGGAACTGGGATACACACTCACTCCTTGCAGAGGAACCCTTCTAATCCCTAGTATATGGGAAATAGCCCTTTGTCTTCTGATGTATTTTTAGCAAGCTATTGACAGAGCATGGGAATCAGGAAACAACACTTAACCTTTGTAGAATTTAATTCAGGAGTAAAGAACAAATTATTTTTGTCCACATCTTGATTTATAATACTTGAAGAAGTGATAAATAGAATCTTTCCAAAGGTAATTTTGCAAAACCTCAGACTCAGGTGCCTATGCGTGTCCTTTGTAAATTCAGCAAAATAACTAAGATCTCTTCTGAGCCCTAATATTCTGTGTATATGATTCAAATAAGTGGCTATCACTTTCTTACATTCAACTGTTAGTACTGATTCTATGTTTATACTGTTATTTTATAATTTTCTTAACCATAGCTTCAATGTCTTAGTGAAATTCATTCACTAGGAATTTATTGAGCACTTACTGAGTTCATGCAGGGTCTAATGTGTTTCTGTTATGTTTGATCAGGTTCAACCAATCCCTTAATATTTTCCCTCAGTAGTAGAAAGAATGAAGCCTCAGTAATAACACCCTCCCCCCATCTAAATAGCACTTTATTTGGCATCTTTCTAATCAGTGAATATGCATTAGATTTATCCACATTGACATATTATTTCTCCTTCTGACTCTCCCTTGGGGTAGGGACTTCATTTTTGATAAATTTCTTATTTCTCTCAGTTGGAGACTAGTATTCTACTAGTGTTCTAGATAGTAGGCATTTAATGGGATCATAGATTTGGGGTCCTACTGATTCACATACAAGGAGACTGAGGCTAGAGAGATTATGGTTTTTCCAAGGTCACACAAGAAGTAAATTGTAAAGCCTCAATTTAAGCCTAAATCATCTGATTTTGACAAATAATAATAATAGTTACATTAATATTTAACTTTGATGTAATACTTTACGATTTACAAAGCACTTTACATAGTTTTAAAAATAATATATATTTGGGCAACTAAGTTTTACAATCGATAAGAGTCCTGGGCCTTGAGTGAGGAAAACGTGACTTCAAATCTAGACACAATTTCTTACTAACTGTGAAACCCTGGGCAAGTCACTTAACCCTTATTTGTCTCAATTCCTCATCTGTAAAATTCCTCAGTCTGTAAAATGATCTGGAAAAGGAGATGCGAACCATTTTGATATCTTTGCCAAACCCCAAATGCGATCACAGAGAGTCACACATGACTGAAACAACTGAACAACAAACTGCATATTTTATTTCATTTAATCCTCATAACAACCCAGCAGGGTAGATGCTATTTTTATTCCCAAATGACAGATGGGAAACCTGAGAGAAATTAAGGGACACAAGGTCATACAACTAGTATCTGAGACCTCTAGGATTTTCTATATTCATTAGGTTACCTAACTGCTCTACCTCTTGCTCTCATTCCCTACATTGTACCACATTGCTTCACAGGCAGTGTTTGTTCTTTGTATATCCTGGATGGTTAAACTGAAAGAATAACGTTATGTTAGTTAGCTACTGGAAAAGATTTTTGTAAGGAAAGTACTTTGTAAACTTCTGCTACAATGTAAGCTCCCTGAGATCAGGTATCCTCAGGTATCCATAGCTCCATCTCCATAGTAGTAGCTTAGTAAGTATTTGTGTTGATGATGCTTTTGATTTTAGTCTAAAATTGTCTTTTACCATTTTCATTAATGTTTTTTATACTATCTTGCCATGCTTTATTGCACTTTGCTATTCCATTACTTTTAGGAACTATAAAGCTTAAGGCTCAAACAATACTTGTGAGTATTTTACTTTAAACTACTTTCGGGGGGGCACAAATAAGATGATTCCATTTAAAGACTTTTTGATGCTTTGTTAATAACTATAATTTCAGTTGTTACAAGGGCAGAGAAATATTGGGTCAGGTAGACTGCAAACCAGTTGTGCTTGTAAGACCTCAGTGTATTTCAGTAAATTCTTAATGAGGCCTAAGTTGTGGAATTTGGTGACTTTAAAAAGGAACAGTTTAGAGTGAAGGTATTGTTGCATTAAGGCTTGGAGACTACTGCCTTCTTTTCCAGCATGAATTAAGGCTACAGATCACTTCTTTGGCTGATATTACTGCTACCCAGGGAGATAACTGAGCATTGACTACCCTTCACAAAAAAAGGTATGAGCCCAGGAAACTGCTCATTTTTATTGCCTTTCATGGATAATTGGGTTCTTAATGAAAATGTTTCCCATTAGGAGGTCCCAAGATGCCTCCACACATGAGTAACTCAGTATGATTTTTGCATGGGGTAGGACTATGCAAAGTCTTCCCAATGGATAGTTAGAAGATGCTACAGGCAATCAGCAGGGTGTTGCCTTGAAGTTATTGGAATCATGTGAAGCTGATACAAGGTTGAGATTGACAAGTTAATTTTCAATTTCTATGGCAGTATTAAGGGGCTGGCATAGGGGAGTGGTCTTCTAATGCTTGTCCTCCCATGACATGAAGAACAGGGCCTCTGACTCTCCTGGAGAAGGCATGGGTAATACTTTTTCCAGTGGTTCTTTGCCAAATTGCATCTCTTGCCCTTTAAGATTCTATACAGGAATGGAGCTGCTAGGTGGCGCAGTGGATAGAGCACAACCCTGGAGTCAGGAGTACCTGAGTTCAAATGTGACCTCAAGACACTTGATAATTACCGGGCTGTGTGGCCTTGGGCAAGCCACTTAGCCTCATTTGCATTGAAAAAAACCTAAAAAAAAAATTCTATACAGAAGACCAGAACTCACCAGAAGTAAATTGGCTTGGTTCTGAGTTCTAGAGGGGGGGGGGGGGCCTCTTGAGATTAAGTGCATGTCTCCCTGTTTTCTAATAGGGAAATCTATCAGGCTGTGACCCCAGCAATCTGACAATTAACAAGCATTTACTATGTCTCAACCAAGCCCAGAGGATATAAAGAAAAAGCAAAACCAGTCCCTGCCCTCTGAAGTTTTTGATCTAATGGGAAAAGACACCATATGTATAATCAGAAATATGTAAGATTACTGCAGAGTAGATGAAGGTGACCTTAAAGGGGAAGGCGCTAGCAGCTGGAGACATCTGGGAAAGACCTTTGGCCACCAGTGTTTGAACTGAATCTTGAAGGAATCTAGGGATTCTCAGAGGCTGCAGTGAGATCATTCAAGAGGGGAAGAACTGCTAGTCCAAGGCATGGATTTGGGAGAGGAACATCCTGGATGATGACTAGCAAGGAGACTGGTATGGTTGAACTATAAGGGAGTCATTTGTTAGAAACTAGAGAGATGGGAAATATCCAGATTGTGAAGAGCTTTGAATACCAAACAGAGGAGGTATTTTTTGTTTTGATTTAGCTTGGTTTTTGTTACCTTCTAGAGGTGATAGGTAACAGTAGAGTTTATTGAGTAGGTGACTGACATGATAAGACGAATGCTTGAGGAAAATCACTTTGGCAACTGTTTGCAAGTTGGATTGATTAGAATGGAGAAAGACAAGACAGGGAAACTGATTAGGAGGCTGCTACAATATGCACCTCTGAATTAAAGGAAAGCACCCTTGGGACTTAACTGAGGCCATACTATTGCAACCATCCCAGCAATGAAGGGTCTTAAATGAAGTTCAAAATACTTCTCTAATTCTTTTTTTTTAAATTTTATTTATTTTAAGCAATGCGTTAAGTGATTTGCCCAGGGTCACACAGCTAGGCAATTATTAAGTTTCTGAGGCTGGATTTGAACTCAGGTCCTCCTGACTCCAGGCCGGTGCTCTATATCCCCTGTGTCACCTAGCCGGCCCCCCCTCCCAATTCTTTAGGGAAATACTTTCTCAGCATCTCCACTGAGTGATTATTACTTATTGGTTATCAATCAAGCTTCTGTGCTTGATTTTTCTGAGACATGGACATGTACAATATAGCTGTACTTAGCCTTTCCTGATAGTGACCCTAGCTTATTGACTAAGTTTTAAATCTCAATGGTTGAGCCAAACCACATGGAAACAAGCTTCATTACTCAAAAAATTTGAATGTAGCATAGCTCAAACTACCCTGTAACATAATCCTATATAGAACTAACTTAGACCACAGTACTCCTATATTTCTATAAGAACACAGATGCAAATGACCAGGGTGCTCGTGATAGCTGACATTGGGAGAGGCATTAAAATTTTAAAAATACTCTACTTTCTCTCTCTCATTTGAACTTCTCAGCAGCAGTTAGGAAGGCAGTGAAGAATATTATGGATCTCCATTCTCAAGGTAAGGAAACGGAGTCTTGCACAGGTGAATTGAAGAGCCTGAGAGAACAAAGTAAGTCAATGGCCAAGCCAGAACTCAAATCTGACTCCATATCTAGAATTATATCTGCAACACTCATGTACTTCTTGATAATTGTGATGCTGTAGGGGATGAGCAGTTATTTATAAAGCCATTGACTGAGAGCATAAGAGGATTTTACAAATGAGGAAACTGAGTCTCCTGGAGAGGTTGAATGACATACTCAGGTTAACACAGATAATGTATCAGTGGTAGAATCTGAATCCAAGTCTTCCCAGCTCTGGGTCCAGTATTTTTCATTGCACTAAGTCCCCTCTTTTCCTGGATTCAATCATTCTGAAAAGTGAATCATAACTCTTAAGGCAATTACCTTAATGACTTAAGAAAAGGCAGAATTATTTTCATTAACAACAGTCAAGTTGTTAAAGTATTCAATCATTTTTCCTTTTCTTAATTTATTTAGCCTTGTAAATTTATTTAGCCTTGTAAGTAACAGAGCCAAAAATTATCTTAGAGTTATTTTTTTTGCAAAACTTTTTTGTGCTCAACACAACCCATGGACTGTGGAGGTAATCTGAATTGTACATGAAAAGACCTTCTTTATATTTAACTTAATGGGTGAGAGCACACTTTCCTATAAAGGTCTGATTTTGACTGAGTGCTGATTATAACCTTGGAGTATATATTTATGTCCCTTTGACCATCCTTTAAAAGTCTTCAATTCAAGACAAAAATTGAGTCACCTTGGTAAATGCTTCCAAGTTTGTTATGGAAAGACAGCACTGAATTTGGGGTCAGAAAACCTGTGTTTGAATTCTAGTTCCATTGCTTATTACCTGTGTAACCTGGGATTGTATGTCTTAGGCCCTCAGTTTCCCCAAAAGTAAAAAGGTAGTGTTTGGACTAACCAATTTCTAAAGACCCCTCCCCACCTTAATATTTATGTTCTGAGTAAGCTCCTTTGCGGCTTTGATGGCATTTCTTTGACTGAAACTTTTGTTAGGTTTCTTCAGCTTTAACATTCTCTGTTACAGGATTACATCAAGCTCCACTATAAAATCACTTGGTGGGAAGAGGCCTGGTTGTCTAATCTGTACTTAGACCTAAAGGTTAACTAAGTCTATCATTCTTTTAGGAGCCATTTCTTTCATTCATACATTTGTCCAAAAGCTTCATAAAATAACAACTGTATTATCTTGTTTGTATTACTAATCTCCTTAAGTCTCAGTTTCCTCATTGGTAAAATAAAGGGGTTAGATTAGATGGTTTCTGACTTCCCTTCTAGCTCTATCTATATATCTGTGTCTGAGTTCTGTCTGACATTGGGACAGAAGGCTTTTATGTGATCATGTTATTTCTGTTCAGAAACCTTTAGGGGGTTCCCTTATGACCTTCAGTATAAATTCTCTTAGTGTTCAAGGCCCTCTACACCTTGATTCTAGTCTACTCTTCTAGTTTTATCTCAGGTATTCTACAGCTCAGTCCCCCCACTCCTGGGCTGACCTCCACCATCCTCATGCTTACATTGACCCAAATGTCTAGAATGAACCTTTCTCCTGGTTGTCCTAAAACCCGTCTCTTCCCTCTTCAGGTGCCATCTTCTCCATGCTGTCTTCTTACATCCATCCTTAGAGTTGAAAGTGAGCATTGCTTTCCCAAATACCTCATGACTTGTCTTTGAATTTTTTTTCATTTTTATCTCTTCCATTCTGATCTATATACCCATCAAAACCTCCCTATACATTATAAATTTTTCTTGGACAATGACTGATCTATTGCCTTATTGTTTTCTTTGTAGGTCCTTAATGAATTTTGTCCTGAAGCTGCCTTGTTCCATTTTTCAAAGAGGGAGGTAGGGGAATAGTGGAGTAGTGTGTGATATTTCTGGATTTGGAGCACATTGGACTCAGAGCCAGAAAGTAGAATTTCTTCTAGCTGTGTGATCTAAAGCAAATCAATTAACCTCTGAATCTTAGCACCCAAGATCAGTCCTGCCCATCTGACAGAATTATTCTACTCAAATGAGATGAATTATGAAAAAGTTCTTTACAAAGAGTTATATAAATGTAATATATTGGGGTTTTGTATCACTAGCTCTAAGCACAGTGCCTCTCCCATAGTAGGCCCTTACACACATGCTTGTTGAGTTTAACTGAATATCATACCAGCACACATAGTAGGTGCTTCATAATGTTTATTGAATAAATGAATGTTGTTCCATTTGCAGCACATGATTTGCTTAGAGTGGTAGAGAAAAGGACAGTGTGGTAGTGTAGTCAGAAAGTTAATTGGTACTGTTAGTAATAATATGGTAGTTTGATTGCATTCTTCCTTCTAAGCTAGGAAAGTATTTTAGCCTTTGCTTGCATATTTCCTGTATACTGCTTCTTTCTTTCTCTTCTATCTATGTCAGCCACTAAAAATGTCACCTCATGTTTGCTTCAGCTTGCCTCTGAAATAATGTGCAAGACCATGAGGTACTGTGGTCTTGTATTAAAATAGCATTTGTGTCTGGGGCCCCGTATGTTGTCTGACCTGTGTGTTATTGTGGGATGGGATTACTAGAAAAGCCCCCTAGTGCACCACTCACATCTGTTGGCTTTGAAGGTATCTGCAGGAAGAAGCAGACCTCTGCTCTGAGAAAACCCCAGAATTAGGCCTCAGAGTGGGCCATCTAGGCTAATCCATAACTGACCCAGAATCCCCTCTTCAACATCCCTGACAAGTGGATAGTCTTTGTTTGAAGGCCTGAAGGAAGGGAATCCCGTTACTTCCTGAGCCCATCCATTCTGCTTCTGGACTGTGCTAATGCTTAGTTAATGTTTCCTGATATCAAACCTAAATTTTCACCTCCATGGAGTCATGAAATCGTAAGTCATAGGTTCATCGATTTAGAGGAGGGGTAGGGAGTGGGTGACCTTGAAGGTCATCCAATCCAACCCTTTCGTTCTAAAATGGAGGAAACCCAGGTGGAGAAAGGTAAGGATTTGGTCAGGGTTGCAGTTAGTGTTTGAAGTAGAATGTGAACCCAAGTCTTTCTGACTCTAGATCCAGCACTACATATAGTGCTATTTCTGCCCATTGCACTAGGAGAGTAAATGGCTAATAAAAATTTAGTTCACTGTGGACATAGAGAATGCGGTATCAGCTCTTTGAATAGAGATAGATGTGCTGAACTTTTGATATTGAGAGCACCTTCCTCTGGAGTTACAGGCAGGAGACTCTTGTGAGGAAAACTGTATAAGCTATAAAGCTCTGTCTAAATGGGGCTAATTATTCCTTTCTTTGCAAGAAATTTCCACCAGACAGCAACCTATGACTGACTGCTAAGAAGACCTGAGAAAATCTGCTGCAGAGGAGCACTTCTGAAACTCAGACAATGCAAAAAAGGCTAGAAGTAAGGTCTCTAAGAGGGCATCTGGTCCCACCCTACAGGGTCTTAGATCTAGGACTAGAAGTGATCTTGGAGGCCATTGCATCTGACAGTACTCATATTGTTACTTTTGGAATGACTGAGCAACTCTTCTAACCTTACTGTGTCTCCATTCTCATCTACAAAATGAGAATAGACTTAAGTACTCTTCTATTTTAAAATATTATACCATATTCAACTTAAATTTAAGAAATATTTATTATCATTTATGCCTTGGAGCATATATAAAACATATGTGGTATACACAAAGGCTCTGGTAATATATATGTTATACTTTCAGGAGTTTACAGTCTAATAGGAGTGAAGAGACAAAAGTATAGAAGTAAGTTTGATTTAAAATCATATGAGCCAAATTCAGAGGAATGATCCAGGCTGAGTACAGTGAAAAATTTGAAGATTCTTTATAGGAAATGATAACTTAGTCTCTTTGATGGCTAACTGAAGAAATTATTGATATATGTGTATACCTTGACCCATACTTACCCATTTAGCCAACCCTTATATTAAAAAAATTTTTAAATGAGAAAAAAGTTTAGAAAACTAACCCAACAGCCCAATCAGTCAATATTTGCACCATTTTTCACACCTCATTTACTCCCTATCACTGCTGAGAACAGAGAAGGGTACATTTTCACAGCTTTTATCCAGGATCAAGTTTGTCATATAATTATAGTGTTGAGTTTCATATTTTTGTTATTTCCATTTATCTTGTTATAGTCATCATAGATATTTTTCCTTCTTTTTTTCCTGCTTTACTTTACATCAGTTCATAGCAGTCTTTACAGTCTCTGAATTCTTCATATTTACCCTTCTTACAGCACAGAAATATGGCATCTCATGTACCACAGTTTGTTGAGCCATTCTACAGATAAGATATATTTCCTTTCCAGTTCTTTACTATTGCATATATATGTTAATGTATATGGCACCTTTCAATCTTTGATCTCCTTGGGATATGTGTCCAGCAGTTGGGTCTCTGAATCAAAGTCATGTGTTTATTAAGCACTCAGGATTCAAGTAAACATATTTCATACCTCTTCAAATGTCTCTCCTGAATCTTCAGAGGATTCAACACGTGTTATACAGTCTCCAAGGAAGAAATAATGAATTGGGGGGAGTTGATTTATTACTTCTACAGTACTGTTCTACTTTCTTTCTTTTTTGAGGGAAGTGGCAGATAGGCATTATCTCCAGTATTGAATATTTGTGACCAGTACAATGGAAAGCTCATTTTATATTGTGGTTTTGTGTATCTCCCTGTGTGTTTGTGTGGGCTGAAGTTGACAGGAGGCAGACATCCAGAGTCGGTCTATCAGGTTCCAGCAAAGCCATGGTATTATGATACTTACTTTGTAATGTGATTGGCAGGATAACACTCAGGAATTATAGATCTTTCACACTCTATTTTTTTAAGGTAATGATTATATACACATGATACAAGCATTTTTTATTTTTAAATGCTTTATTAGGAAATTTATATTAAATGCCAATACAACTAATTAAACTTGTTTCACAACTATTTACATTTAAATAATTGAATACCAATGCATAAAATGCCATAATAATTTTCCTATCACTGTCTCTGTTTTCATCAAGATCTTCTGTTCTTCTTATCCAACTCACTTTGTGGCTATTTATACTAATTCTACTTTTATTACTTTGCATCATTTAAGACATCTTTCCAGATTTCTTTGCCATTCTGCTCTCTTGCTGACCTTTATTGCATTATATCATTCCATTACGTCAATGGACCATGATTTGTTTGCCAGTTCTTGGTTGCTTCCATTTTTTTTAAATTAAAAAATTCAATTGCAAATAAGACTATTATAAAGATGCTTAATAATTATTTTTTATTTTATGATAACATTTTCAGTGTGTATTTCCATCAGTGGGGTCATTGAGTCAGAAGGTACGATTATGTTTTTATCACACCTGGTTAATACTCCAAAATATCCCACTAAATTGCTATTCTACTAGCAATGATTAATTGTAGTTATTTCTGCATAACTTCCACAAGCACTATTTTGTTGCTTTTAATTATTTTTTGCCAATTTAATAGAAAGAACACTAGGTTTTAGTCAAAGAACCTGGGTTGGAACCCCATTTATGCTACTTAATTTAGTCAACAAGCTAAATTAAGTGTTTAGTTTAATATGCTCTGGATAGTGTGCTGGGAATACAAATACAATTTATAAAACTCTGAGTGAATTATTTGACCTCTCTAGTCCTCAGTTTGTTCATCTGTAAGGTTTCACATGAGCATATATCTATGATGCAGGATTTGCCTTTTTTCCCCAGTTCAATTCAACAGACATTCATTAAATAATCTGCTTTGTGCAAGACTGTGGTTTCAGTTGGAAATACAGAAATAGGGCAAAGAAGCCTATGTTGAAGCCTATGGGAAGGGAGAGGGGAAGTTGATGGAGGGGGGTAGAAGTTACATTGAATGCAACTTGTACACAGATACATTTAATAATACCAAGGTGAGTGTGATAGGAGCCAGAGAAAAGTCCCATTCAGCTGGCGGTCATCTAAGGCTTTCACCAAAAAAGTGGCACCAGGCTGAGCTCAAAGGATTTTGATAGAGATGATAGAAGGTGAGTTCCAGGCATGAGAGATAGATAGCTTCCCCCCCCCCCCCCCCAGGAACAGTTTGACTGAGGAGTAATAGGGGGTTGGAAAAGGCTGGCTGGAGCCAGGGGACCCACCTAATTTTTGTTCAATAAAACTCAACTCATATTCCATGAGTTAAAGGCTTCAGGGGCTCCCAGTTGCTTCCAGAATGAAAAGAAGGAAGAATGGTATTTAGGGATAAATGATCAAAAAGGTATCTTGAAGTCAGATTTATTGCAAGAGTCATATGTGGGAGCCAACCTTCCCAACCTTCCAGAGTCAACTTGAGTTCATAGCCCTTATAAAAGTGAACGTCCAAGATAAGATGGTTACCGCACACTTGAATGGACCTGGAATTGAACCAGACTTCAGGAAAGCTAGTTCTATGCTAATATTTTTGTTTTGATGAAAAATTCAAAAACATCACCTTAATCAATCCCCAGAAGTACAAAAATATTATTATAAAGAAACTAAATATTTAGTTCTCTAATCTATGGTGTTTCTTAAAGTTAATCACAGCAACAAAAACTACTTTTAAAGGAAATAGTTTTTTGGTTTTAATTACCCTGATTGGGCTCCATTTATACTGCAAGGATTTGAGATTTTTTTAACCCAGCCCCCTTATTTTAGTCATTAGGAATTATAAGAGCATAGATTTAGATCTGGAAAAAACCTCAAAGACCATCTAGACCAACCCCCCTCATTTATAGATGTGGAACTGAGGTACAGGAAAGCTAATTGACTTGCCTTTAGTAGTAAACTGAGATGTAGAATTGAAACTCTGATTCCAGGGTCAATGATCATTCCCACTTGCTGTGTGGTTTATAACTTTAATTATAAATTATAGAACTAGAATGTAGCATATTTTGGTGGAAAGAACAGTAATTGACCTTAGAGTCAGAAGACCCCGTATTAAATTTCAGCTGACCCAATCTCAGCATTGTGAGGCAGAGGGAGATCCCATTTGACCACAAAAGAGATGAGTATAAAGCAGAATCAGCTATGATGATGATAATAACCATTTTTTCCCTCACTGATCTCTTATGAAATGAAAGACACATTGATTTCTTGTTGTCCCTCCTAACCCTGCCTTTCTATCTTATCAAACTTTTCCCTGCTTGCTTCAAAAGAATTTGAAGAAGTAATATTTTCCTTTCCCTCTTTTCCCTAGTGGCCAGGTAGGGCTTTGAGCCGCCCCTTCCCCATGCCTGAAGTGACCTCTTTCTCTTTTCTAAGCCATCGAGTACTGTATTTTAATGCAGATGAACGCCCCTTTCTTCTTCTAACCCTAGTTCTATTGAGCATCACCTGTTTTCTCACCTACCACTTCTTGCCTGTGTCTGTGATTATCTATATAATGATGATGATGATGATGATGATGATGATTAACAACTCACTCTTCTAGAGGCTTTCCTTCCAATCACTCTGTAATAGGATAAATAAGGGGGAAGGGCAGCTAGGTTGCACAGCGCCCTGGAGTCAAGAGGACCTGAGTTCACATTCAATACTTTATAGCTGTGTGATCTTGGGCAAGTCATTTAAACCCATTGCCTTATTTAAAAAAAGGAAAGAAAGGAACTGAGACTCCAATATCCTATACTCTAACTCAGGTCAATTGACCATTTCTCCACTATACCACACAACATTCTAATAAAAGATTCATTGGCTAGGGAGTATATATAATTTAGATGTGTTTAACCCCTGACAATTCTGCTCAAATGTTTTCTTTTTTATGTCTTTGAACACCTGGAATAGAATCTCATTAGCTTTGTGACCCTTGGTAAGTCTCATATACCCTCTGAGCCTTAGTTTCTTCATCTCTAAAATAGGAATGATAATCAGTGCTACCTTACATCATTATTGTAAGACTCAAATGTTTGCAAACCTTAAAATGAGAGTTATGATCTTTTTTGTATCATAGAACCCTTGTATCAGAAGCTATCACCTTTCACACAAAGGATCCAGGAACACTTTGAGGGACTTTTCACTTCACTGGCTCAGTGCTTCAACCAAGTTTAACCTGTAACTTCAGTTTCTTGCCTTCATATGAGGATAAGCACCATCTCCCCTTACTAACATGATAGATGCTGGTTCACAAATCTTCAATGATAGTGATGCAGGGAAGAGATGAAGAGAACTGTGAATGTGAACTGACTAAGGACTTATTCTCTCTCTCTTTTTATTTTTTTATTATTATTATTCTTTTTAGTATTTGCAAGGCAAATGGGGTTAAGTGGATTGCCCTAGGCCACGAAGCTAGGCAATTATTAAGCGTCTGAGGTTGGATTTGAACTCAGTTACTCTTGACTCCAGGACCGGTCCTCCCCTAAGACCTTACTCTTGATGTAAATTGACTAGAAGTAGAGAAGTAGAAGTAGAGAATTATGATTGTAACAGAAACAATTGTAATCTTAAAAGCTACCTGATCTCCTTAGGCTTTACCTAATTCCTGGTTTAGTAAAAGAAAGGGAGTTCACCTTTTGCCCTCTGCCAACCTGCTTGGCTGTCCTTTTAAATAAATTTTTGTTTTATCTCCACCCTTGCTTTCCCAATTCTGAATAATGATTCCTTATAGGCATAACCAAACTCTGGTAGCCAGTGGCTACAATAGGATCCTTAAATCTTTAATGATCATTTTATTTACACAGAAAATAGGAGCGATTTGCATTAGAGTTCAAAAAGCCTCTGCTTCACTCTTCAACTTGAATCATCCCTTTACTTTGGATGGGATGTAGATAAAAAGAGTCAGAGAAAGGATTTAGACCTTGTTATACTTCTCTATTTCTCTGCCAGTCTGATAGGCTAACCACGTTCCTTAGCTTTCATCAGGAATTTTACTCCTACCCATTCCTTTAAAAAATCTTCCATTCTATGGGGAGGGGAAGAGGTAAAGTTAGCTTCCACCCAAGGAGAGGGCTTTTACCTAATGGTAAGAACCTTTGGTAGTCCCCATCATATTTAGATAATTAACAGTACTTCATTGATTAATGTTTAAAATGTTCATAAATTTGTAGGGTATAAGAATTGGAGGGAACCTGAAAGAACATCCAATCTAATCAACCTACCTATCTTATAGATGATAAAACTTAGACTCTGAGGAGGAAGGTGCCATAAAGGGAAAGGCCACCTACAAGAAGGCAGTGTTTGAGATGAGTCTTGATAGAAATCATGGATTTTAAGAGCATTGAGATGAAGGAGGGGGAGGAGAAGGAAGAGGAGGAAGAGGAAGAGTATTCCAGGCATGGGGAGTATAACCAGGGCAAAAGCCTTGTAGATAGGATACTGAGGCATTGTGTGAGAAATACAAGTAGATTAGCATGGCTGGCTCATGATTCCTTCAATATAGAATGAAACTTTCTGATAAGGAAACTGAGTATATTATTTTTCAATGGGAGAGGGCTGAGGAGAGAAAAATAAATGCTTAAATGAAAGGGAAATTTTATTTTTTTAAAAAGGCCCTGAGGTAGAAGAAGGGAGAGGGAGTGAATTGAAATGACCCTGAGTATGGAGGTAAGGACTGTGGAGTGTGAATACTTAGTGCTTTAGTGTTCTAGTCATCTTGGCTCTCTGATCTACAAAAGGAGGGGAATCAGAGAGCTCTGGGCTTGGAAATTTTTTGGATTTTTACTTTTCTTTTCATCCCCCAAATTTAGTGTGTTGTACCTATACTTAATAAATACTTATTGACTTGTTGATTAAAACTTGTGATCCTTTGGCTTCCCCATCTTCCTGGCAAGTGCTTCAGAATCTGCAGACCAATAGAGGATTTTGTCTTCCATATTCAAATATCATTAATGAGATGCATTCTTTGGAGGATGCACTGATTTTTCCTGATGATCCAAGATTGAATGGACTAGATAGGATCTAAGTGCAACTCACTTGATAGTCTGTGTTTTCTCTATGCCCAGTATCCCCTGCAGAATTCCAGATACTACTGATGGAAAGGGTTTTCAGAGAGATGATTTAGTTTCACAAATTTGGGGGTTCTAGTCAAGGGAATAATTGTCAGTCAGTCCATGAGCATTTAAGTGATAAATTCCAGATCCAGCAAAAATAATTATTTGCCTTTGGTCCTTATGTTTATCTAAGTCCATCAAATAGCAGGGCAATCTCTTATAGCACAAAAAATAATCAAGAAATTTCACTTCTAACCCTGTTTCAACTAGTTAACTAAACTTCACTATATGACCCAATCCACGTCACTTCTCTCTAGGCCTCCATTTTTGCCCAAGGTCTCACAGCCATTAAGTATCAGAGCTGAAATTCAAAACCATTTCCTCAGTCTTCTATAGAATCCATGTGGTGGCATGCCTCTGTTTTGATCAGAGCTATGGGCACGGGTAATAAGTGATCTTGTGATCATGGATGTTAGCTGGAAGGAACTTTATTAGCGGTCACCTAGTCCCACACTCTCATTTTGTTAAGTGAGAAGACCTCTGATGTACTTTGTATGACCTACCCTTTATATGTCTTGTTATTTATAGGTAGTAAATAACTGGAACTTGAACCCAAATCCTGTAAATCTTAAGTTTAGTGACACCATGCTTACTTTGTTCAGGGTCCTATTGCATTAGTTGTGATCCTCTTCCCCTGGCCTTTATCTTCATAACACCAAGTTAAAATTTGCAGATTTCAACTTCCTTGACAGGACTCAAAGAACCCAGCAAAGTTTTTACCGTTTGACAAAAAGATTTCATCAAGTTTCCAACCAACAGTCCTTGAGTCAAAATATAAGTGGTAGCATAGCCAAGCGACCTTTCTTTGATGTAAGGTAACTTGAATGAGCTATTTTATTTCTGGAATTTTCCAGAAGGGTATGATTCATCTTTTACATGCAGATCACAGAGTTGAGGTCTTTTCTTTTAATCCATGTGGCAGCATGCTTCTTCAGTGATCAAAGCTGTTAAAACATGTAATAAATGATTCATTTGTTCAGTCTTGACATAAGAAAATGACACCAAGATGTACTTTAAATCACTAGACATACAAAGTATTAATATTCCTAGTCTAGTGCTCTGTATTTTTATACATGGTAGGGATCAAGTAAATGTTTATTGATGATATTTAGGGATCACAATTGCCCTGCCTCAGAAAAGACTTATGAATTCATAGAAAAGGGTGATTTTTTTTTAGATTATAAACTTATGAAACAGCAACTGAAATGACAAATTCTTTTTTCCTTTGGCTTTATGCACTGTTTTCCTTGTTATATGAATTTGTCACATTAAAAGAAGAAAATGAATATTCAAATATAGTAGATATTCTTGCATATTCTTTCTCTGAGACTTCAGTCAGTTGACTCGGGTTCCAATTTAAATCCCACTCTTGACAGTGTGACTTGGAGAGAGCCATCTTTTTTTCATGGTGACTTCTCTGAGTAAGGAACCACCTGGGTTAGATGATAAAGACAGACATCCCTAGGACAAGAATCTGTCATCAAAGGACTAGATTTTGAATACCACTGCTGTCACCTCTGTGACGTTGCACAACACACCCCCAGCTCTCTGCTTTCCAATGAGGGGCTTGGAAAAGAGGATTTCTAAGACCTCTAAATCTTTGAGCCTTTGACCTTAGAGTTCCCTCCAAGTGACTCTACTCTGGTTGTGAAGGAAATCCATGAGCTTATCAACAGCATTATTAATGTTTGTACTTTATTTTGTTTTTTCCTCTACCTGTGATGCCACTGGTGGTCTTTAGGCAAATGCAGATCTGCTGCAACTCTTCCTCAAGAACCTTACAGTCACCCGTGTCCTAAGAGAAGTTCCTTCCAGTCCTAGATACTGTTAATCTCTGTTAAAAATGGCTTTGAAGACAGTTCAAAGCATTCTCGGCTAATATTTGTCATGGAAAAGAGGTGCTTTTCATGTCTTTAAACCTAAAGAAAGAAAAATGGCTTGCCCAGGGTCGCTTAGCTAGTATGTATTAGAGATGAAACTGGAACTCAAGTTCCTGACTCTGTGGTCATCTTTCTATCTACTATATCATGAGGCCTCATAGTAAAATTAAATCTGTAAGAATAGTAACTAACAGCAACAACAACAACAACAATAATATATTGCATTTATGTAGTGTTTTTAGGTTTTCCTTCTTTTCTAATGTATATTTTCTGGATAATATCCCTTCCATTCCTGTTTATAGTAACTACCACTGCTGACATGGGTACAGTACTTTAAAGTTTATTAATCATTTTCTATTTGTTATTTCATCTGTCTTAACATTAACCCTGTGAGTTACAGGTGTTATCCTCCATATGCAGTCATCTACCTGTCATTGTCATCTCCTGTTCCTCTCACCTTCCTGATTTCTTTCCCCTTAGCCTCCATCATCATTGCCCTTTTGGTCACTGGCAATTTTGATTTTTTAGAAATCATGAGGTTGTCCAGACAGGAAAATATGGTCTAAGGGCAGTGTTTTCCCATTGCTAGAAGTGAATTTTTTTTGATAGAACTTTGACTCTGCCCACTCCATAACCATTAGCAGAGCTGAGACGTATTGACATCATCAGCCATGGACCAAAGCAAGACTCTTTTGTATTTGCCTGCATGAGACACTTAAGAGAGACTCTGGGACAGGACCTTCTGCTTAGACCATTGAAGTGGGAAGGAGGGGCAGGAAGTGTGAACCAGTAAAGAAGTTGTAAGTGACCCCCTCATCCATTTCATTCCCAGAAAGGGAGATTCTGGCCCTGACTCCAGGTTTAGCTGCAAGGAGGGCTTTCTCTTAATTTCCCCTCGGGCCTTGGAGATGGATAGTGTCACTTTGGAGACATGGTCATGTTTCAGTTCCTCAGCTCTGCTGGAGAATTCTGGTGTTTTCCACAAGCCCTGGCCTGTCTTGGCATCCTGCTGTCTCTCTCATTTTTCTCCAAGTGACTTCATAAAGTTCCAGGAGCTCTGCAGTATATCCCTTCCCTTCTCTTTACAGTATCCCAAAAAGCCATCAGGGTGTGTTCCTCTTTGGGATCCAAATGACACATAGAGGGCTCCTTATACCCACCCAGACTGGAGTCACACACTCTGAAGCTGCAGTCAGAGTGGCCAGTGTGGTACCTGTCCTATAACCCCTCCCTCCCAGCTTAGTCCCTACCTAACAACAGAATTTTCTTCCAAAGTAGGAGGGAAGAGAGATGAGCTCCCAGGCTGATTCTGAGCCCCACCCATTTCCTCCTCCTCCCAGTGAGCTATTTCTGCGTGGGGTCTGAAACAGCTGGAGGTGGTGTCTCATTCCCTGTTGCTTAGAAAATAAATAGATGAAGACATGCTTGCTGACAAACGCTCTCCCACCCCCCACCCCACCAAAAAAGACTTTTTTTCCTTTCCTCTGGAAACCCCACAGGGCAGCAAGAAAAATAATGAATTCTCTGAGTCACAGAGGGTGGGCTATCTCTTGACTCAGGCAAGTTGTACTTCTGCAGCTGCTGCATAGGACACAGTCTTACCCCATCATTGTATCATGTACCATTAGCAGGGAGGGGGACCTTCAGGCTTCCTGCTTCCAGATCCTGGCTGTCTTGCCAATGACGTGATACTGAAGAATAGATTCTTTTTGCAGTCCAGGAACGTTGTTTGGATTCTAAAATGTGTGGCCTCCACCTCTTTCCTCTGCACCCTGGCAACTCTCCTAATGTACAAATCCTTTTGAGGGACATAGGTCCATTACAAACAGCCCCACCTAAAGTACAGAGGTTAGGGTGGACCTGCTTCCTCCAAAGGGTTTTAAATCATTTGACATCCTATGGCCCCACCTACTTTCCCCTTATGGTATTGTTGTTATTAATGATGATAAATTATTGTTTTAACTTTTGATGGTGTGTTTTGTCTCTTTGGGGAAAAAATTCTTGTATAAACAAAATAAATTCAGGCTTCTGAAGGTGTGTGATGCTGGTAGCCTTCAAAATCTCTAGGTTGATTTGCATACATAGTGGAAAGAACCTTGAATTAAGAATCTATTCCCTGTCACAATTTAAATAGGTCATTTAGCAAATCAAAGCTTCTCTGAGGTACTACCTCACACCTCTCAGACTGGCCAATATGACCAGAAAGGATAATGATCGTTGCTGGAAGGCTTGTGGGAAATCTGGGACACTATTACATTGTTGGTGGAGCTGTGCACTCATCCAACCTTTCTGGAGAGCAATTTGGAACTACGCCCAAAAATGTGCATACCCTTTGATCCAGCAATACCACTACTGGGTCTTTACCCTGAAGAGATGATGAAAAAGGGTAGAAACATCACTTGTACAAAAATATTCATAGCAGCCCTGTTTGTGGTGGCAAAGAATTGGAAATCAAGTAAATGTCCTTCAATTGGGGAATGGTTTAGCAAACTGTGGTATATGTATGTCATGGAAGGCTATTGTTCGATTAGAAACCAGGAGGGATGGGAATTCAGGGAAGCCTGGAGGGATTTGCATGAACTGATGCTGAGTGAGATGAGCAGAACCAAAAAAACACTGTACATCCTAACAGCAACATGGGAGTGATGTTCAACCTTGAAGGACTTGCTCATTCCATCAGTACAACAATCAACAACAATCAGGGACAATTTGGGGCTGTCTGCAATGGAGAATACCATCTGTATCCAGAGAAAGAACTGGAGTTTGAACAAAGACCAAGGACTGTTCACTTTAATTTAGAAAAAAAAAACTGATATCTTATTGTCTGATCTTGCTATCTCTTATACTTTATGTTTACTCCTTAAGGATATGATTTCTCTCTCTCATCACATTCAATTTGGATCAATGTATACCATGGAAACAATGTAAAAACTGGCAAATTGCCTTCAGTGGGGGGAGTAAGATTAGGAGAAAAATTGTAAAACTCAAAATAAATAAAATCTTTAACATAAAAATAAAAAAATTAAAATAAAATAGGTCATTTAACCTTTTTGAACCTCAGTTTGTGCAGCCGTGAAATGAGAGGACTGAGCAAGATGAACTCTAATGGTCCTTGCAACTTAGGATCTATGACCCTTTGGGAAAAAAAATTTTTCCTTTTCTAAGTGTTAGTTTTCTTAATTTTAAAATGACTATGATCCTCAGAGATGATCACTAAATTCTCTTCTAGTTGTAGTGTTATATGACAATGTAACATTTTATCTGTGTGGTTGAGAATAGAGCAAAGCTAAAAGGCTCTGTAGGCCTGGCCCTCTGGTATTTGGGTGGCACTCAAAACCCTCTTTCAATTCTCTATTATATTTATTCCACAAGCAAATAAAAATAATGCTTTGAACTGAGTTGTCCTAGAAATGAGACTGAGAGAGGAGGTGACCTTGAAACTCATCTGTTGTCACTACATGATAAATGACCATACTTTACAGGAGATGCTCTCAAAAAACAGATTTATGTTAAAGGGATGGAGACAATTATGATGTTCTGGTTTAGATGAAAATCCTATAATACTCATGTACTTATTTCACAAAGTGTTACTGAATTTTTAAAATTTTCCTGAGTCCTACTGATCTTAAAGGCATGCTTTAGAGTGGTCCTAGGATCATAGAACTTTAAAGGTCAAAAAAATCTAACCTCGGGGCAGCTAGGTGGCTAGTGGATAAAGCACCCGCCCTGGAGTCAGGAGTACCTGGGTTCAAATCCAGTCTCAGACACTTAATAATTACCTAGCTGTGTGGCCTTGGGCAAGCCACTTAACCCCATTGCCTTGCAAAAACCTAAAAAAAAAAAAAAATCTAGCCTCTTCATTTTAGAATCAACTAAGAAGCATTTATTGAATGCTATCTGTGTTAAGGATACTGAGCCCCAGAGAGGGTAATTTGGCCAGGGTCACACTGAGCTAGTAAGTGTTTGAGGATTTGTGGGATTCCCATTGGTAAGATCCATAGCACTGTAGATTTAGAGTTAGAAGAGGAAGAAGAGGCATCTATAAACCCCCTGAGATTATAGATGAGGAAACTGAGTCTCAGAGAAACAGTGTTACTTACCCAAGGCCCTCAGGTGGCAAACAACCCAGGAATATTGACGGCACGTCTTCCTGCTATCTTTGTGCACCCTACTCATTATGCTTCACTACTTCTCATCTTGGAGGAAATTTGTACCTCACAAACCTTCTTAAATTTTGAAAATATACTCACCTCACTACGTTTTTTTTTTTGCTTTTTTCTACTATAACTGTCAGTTGATATAATGGGGCCCATGGTGATTAGCTTGAGGGGTCTGCAAAGTGATCAAGGGTTGCATGAAGGAATGTCATTTTGAGAGACAACCTACCCTTGCCTGACAGTAAGACTCTGGGCCTCAGTGTGATTAGCATTTTCCTTGCCTGTTGGCTTCATAGGATTAATAAAACCCAAAATTTAGTCCAGGAGTTCTCAACCTGTTTTGTATCTTATACACTGTTAAAGGTCTGACATCAGCCCAAGAAACCCCTTCTCAGAATGTTTTCAAGTACATATAGAAAAATAGATAGAATTTCAAAAGAAACCCATTATATTGAAATAATTTTATCAAAAATATTAAAAGTTTCAAATTCATAGCACCACAGTTGGCCTAGTCCAACTGTGTCTTTTTACAGAGGACATAAATGACTTGCTCTAGATCTTAATTTTTTGCATTCTGAAGAGGAAGCAGATTAGAGAGCTCTTCAAAGGTCTCTTCTAGATCTCAGCATCCTAAGCAGGGATCCCCTTCCAGATCTTCTTACTCCAAATGTAGAGTACTAACAAACCCTGCCTTTGAGAATATTTTCATTGGGTACCTTACCCGCCAGGATTCACAAGAAGAAAAGGGAAAACTTATAGAAATTTTTAATCAAATGAATTTTGATCTGTATTGAAGTTTATTTTTTATGAACTTGTGTTTTAAAACCTGGGGGTGGAAGAAGTTTGTTTTGTCCATTTTAGATCAAAATATTTTAAAGTGAAATATATGTGTATATATGGGTCTATATACATATATATATGTTTTTTTCATATGTGTGTGTGTATATGTGTCTATAACCTTAAAGATAGGATATCCCTCCTCACCTTTTAAACATATGGCTGAAAAGAGTACAAATGTCTATGGTTCAACATCAGTTCTACTGACTTCAGATTCCATTGCCTTTTCCACTTAAGCCTACTGCTGCTGTCCTTCATCTGAAGGCAGGCTTTTCATCAATAAGATCTTGGAATGCAAGTCTACCAGTATGAAAGTGATATTTGCACTGCAGAGTGCTGCCCTTGAAAAGTCAGACACATAGATGTGTATGCACACACACACACATGCATGCACACATGCACACTCTGATCCTTTAGGATACAGACTGACTAGATGGGTCATTTTACATTATTGCCCTTGCTGATTCAGCCTAGCCTTTTCATTTCTTGTAACCTCAATAACCTGACAGATAAATAAGGCTTGCACCTGTTTTCAGTTTCTCTGGAGTTCTGTTTTAGGCAACTTTCTTGCCAGTATCAGCATGAGTATGTGCTTTCCAGAACCAAAAAAGCATTACCAGGTACTCTTAGTGAGCAGCTGATTGAGGGATAGTGCAGCTAGGCTCATTAAAAAGTCTACATTTTGCATCCTTTTGATTTAAAGAAAAATCATTTGATTAGAAAGGCAGCTTGGAGCAGGTGCTGGAAAGAGCTTTGACTTGAGTTCAGATTTGGCCTCTGGCTATGAGACTGTAGACTTGTCACTTAATGTTTCTGAAATTTCCTTTGCTCCTCTTCTGAAGTGGAGATAATTATTTCTAGAATCTACTTCTGCAGGATTTTTGTGAAGCTCAAAAGAAATAACATATATATAAAAGTACTTGGCATATCTTAAGGCATTATTCTATTCACATCAGCTAAACCTTTATTATTCCATTATTGGATGGCAAGGTAATGGAGAGAGCTTGGTGTTGTAGGAGAACCTGCAGAAAAAGCTCAGTTTCCCTTTTTATTTTTTCCTTTTTTCTGTCCCCCCAATTAAGTGTTCCAGTGGATAGAGCTTGAACGTGGAGTCAGGAAGACCTTGTTGTTGTTTGTCGCTTCAGGGCAAGTCATTTAAACTCTTTCTACCTCCATTTCCTCAGTTGTAAAATAAGAATAATAACACCTACCTACCAGGATTGAAATGAGATTAAAGTGGAATATTTGGAAAGTGTGTCATACACTTTAAAGTGCACTATAAATGCTAAATCATTATTATTATTATTATTATAGTTGTAATTATCTGTAAATAGGGATACTAATCTTTGCAAAAGTTTCTCACTTAGTTGTTTCTTTTTTTTTTAAGGTTTTTGCAAGGCAAATGGGGTTAAGTGGCTTGCCCAAGGCCACACAGCTAGGTAATTATTAAGTGTCTGAGACTGGATTTGAACTCAGGTACTCCTGACTCCAGGGCCGGTGCTCTATCCACTATGCCACCTAGCCGCCCCTTCTCACTTAGTTGTTACAAGGATCAAGTGAGATAATGTGTTTGTGTCATTTCTATCTCATTTCCCAGTACTTAAAGTAAACAGGTAGCCTTGCTCGAGGTAGTCACTAGAGCATGAGAAGTGTGATATGGTGGATGAAGTCTTGGTCCTGGAGTCAGTAAGACTTTGGTTCCAGTCTCTTCTCAGATACTTACTAGATTAAATTTACTTCCCCTTTGTGACTTATAAAATGATAAAATTGGATTCAGTGGCTTCTTAAGATTCCTCATGGTTCTAAAGAGATGCTCCTCTGATCCCTCAGTTTTTCATTGTCTATAGGAAATTCTCATTCCAAGGGGCTCTGCATGAACATCCTTCAAAGTCCCTGAGACAGGTAAACAGCCACAGTTGTGAACTGATTATTGAGAATACATGGGACAGGTGTGTTCTTAGAGAGCTTTGTGACTCAAATTTAGGATAGACCTAAAAGGTTCACATGCCAACTCTACCAGGGAAAACTTGCACTTGTCCTGAAATTCTTATTGGCCAGATCCAGAGCTTAGAATCAAAACATTCAGTAGTTCTGTCACTCTAGCACATGGCCTAATGAAATATTATCACTGGGGCAGTTCACCAGTGTCAGGATAAGATCCTATCAGCTTTGCAGAACATGAACTATATCAGCTTTCCTTATGATTTAAACTCCAGACTAAGTTGTTTTTTTTAAACCAAGCATTTTATCAGCAATTTGTGTAATCATCAGCAATTGTAGTTATTTTTGTCAGCAATCATAATTGATTTACCTTTAAGAATAATAGCAACTCATATTTGTTTTATAGCTTAAACAATAGACCTGTGAAGTAATATTTTTCAGAGTAAGAGGTTAAATAGTAAGGTTCAGTGTATCCCCCACATTACAGCTGGTACATGCTGACATGTACCTGGGATTCAAAATTTTGATCCATGGAGCTAGTAGCTACCTTAGGATCATCCTGGTGATGGATATGAGACAAAAAAAAGACCTTTAAGGTAGTTGATGCTCACACTTTAATTTTACAGGTGGGACAAGTGTATCCCAGAGAGGCTGATTTGTGATTGTAAGAATTGGGGTCTAAATCCACTTCATCAAACCCCAAATTTAGCCTTCTGTACTCTAGAGAAGAGGAAATGGAGGCCAGAGCTGTGGAGTGACTGGCCTAAAGTCACATGCAGATGGTCGCATCTTAGGATGGAACACTGAAAGGGACCTTCGGAATCAGACAGGACAGCTACCTTTTTTTTCTTCCATATATGATCCAAATGACTGGTGCCTCATCAGTTCTTCTGACTTTGAGCTTCATTGCCCCTTAAGCTTGCTGCTGCTGTCCCTCATTTGAAAGCAGACTCTTTATCAAGTGAGATCTTGGAATGTACATCTACCAGTATGGAAATGATATTTGTGCTCTACTGTGTTGCCCTGAAAGAAAGGATCCCTGTAGGTGTGTACTTCTTCATCATTGCCTAGTATAATTTGCTGACTGCATTTGGTGGTCTATACATGTTTGTATGAATTTTTTTTAAGTATTTATTAGTGGGGCGGCTAGGTGGTGCAGTGGATAGAGCACCAGCCCTGGAGTCAGGAGTACCTGAGTTCAAATATAGCCTCAGGCACTTAATAATTACGTAGCTGTGTGGTCTTGGGTAAACCACCTAATCCCATTGTCTTGTAAAAAAAAAAGTATTTATTAGTAGTATATGTGTGTCATGGAACACTATTGTTCTATTAGAAACCAGGAGGGACAGGAATTCAGGAAAGCCTGGAGGGATTTGCATGAACTGATGCTGGGCAAGATGAGCAGAACCAGAAAAATATTGTACACCCTAAGAGCAACATGGTGATGATGATCAACCTTGATGGACTTGCTCATTCCACCAGTGCAATAATCCAGGACAATTTTGGCCTATCTGTGATGGGGAATACCATCTGTATCCAGAGAAATAGCTGTGGAGTTTGAACAAAGACCAAAGACTATTACCTTCAATTTAGGGAAAAAAAGAAACATTATCTTATGTAATTTTCCTATCTCTTATACTTTATTTTTCTTCCTTAAGGATATGATTTCTCTCTCATCACATTCAATTGAGATCGATATATACCATGAAAACAATGTTAAGATTAACAGAATGCCTTCTGTGGGGGGTGGGGGGAGAGAAGCAAGATTGGGGGGAAATTGTAGAACTCAAAATAAAGCCTTTCTTTAAAAAAAATTTATGGGGTGGCTAGGTGGTGCAATGGATAAAGCACTGGCCCTGGAGTCAGGAGTACCTGGGTTCAAATCCGGTCTCAGACACTTAATAATTACCTAGCTGTGTGGCCTTGGACAAGTCACTTAACCCCATTTGCCTTGCAAAAACCTAAAAAATAAAGGTATTTATTAGGTACGTACTGTGTCCAAAGCAGTGAGGATGCAACAAGAAAAGCAAAGACAGTCTTGCTATCAAAGAACTTATGTTCTAATGGAGCAGACATTAAGGTGGTTTCAGCTGCAAGTCAGATTTCTAAAAAGGTTCCATGATCCTTTTTGCCAAGTACATTGTCATGCAATAGATTGTCATGCAGCATCTGGAGTGGCATTTTCCAATGATAAATTACTATCTCTTTTTGATGTTGAACAGTTTGACAGAACCAAGGACTTGGAAGAACAGTTGAAGGAGCTGAGAATGTGTAACCAAGGGAAGAGGAGACTTAAGGAAAGTTGTTTAAATTTCTACCAAATGTTTAAGGGTTTCTGTGTACATTAGGGAGCAGACTCTCTGTGTAGCTTCAAAGATCAAAGTAGGAATAGTAGAGGTTTATTTCAGTTCAATATAAAAAAAGACCTTTTTACTATAAAAATTTCCCGACAAAAGAATGGGCTGTCTTTGGAGATGTTCAGTGGAGGTTAGGTGGGTCATCCCCTTGGGAAGGTTGTAGGATATGCTAGATAACGCTGAAATCCATTCTAACACTGAAATCTGTGTTTGAGTAATACACAAAAACGTGTGTATTGAGGCATAGAGGTTTCAGGGTTTTCAAAGCTATATCAGCTGGACCCAACCTCTGGCATTTCTTACCAGTCTGGAAAGGCTTTGAGTATGGACATCTGCTATCTGAGTACCTGCTTAGCTAGATTTGGAGAGGCTCATCACCAGATTGGTCCCAGGGAGATAGGTTTTTCCTAGTAACTACTATCCAAAAAACATCTACCAAGACATAAAGGTTTGGTAATTTATGTGGATGAAAATGGCAGACTCACCCTGGAAATACTCAGTCACCAACTACTGTGTGCTGAAGAAACACAAAAGACATGCTTTCTTCTCAAGGAACTCCCAGTCTAATGGGGGGAGACAGAATACAAACAACTGTGTAAAACAAGAAAGGTACAGGATACAATGGAGGTGATCAGATGAGAAAAGGACCTGCCATCATGTCTTCTTACACTCAAAGTGTGACTAATGGGGGATTTTCCAGGTGAAGTTTGAGGAGTCATTCTCAGCATCAAATAACCACATTTTTTGGTATTCTCATTTCACAAGAACTTTAACTATCATGACCCCCACCATATGTGGGTGAACTCTCCTAAAATGACTATATGTTTCACTCTGACTTTGTGGGAAGAAATGCTCTCATTGGAAAAGTTGGTGGAATTTACATGCACTTGATTAATTGTCCTTTTACTGTACATTTAAAATTCATCTTTTCTTGTTCTCCTGTGGAGCAGGAATGAATGTATGTTGGAGCAACTAGGTGCCACAACTTTGACCACTGGACTGGAGCTAGGAAAGACTTTTTTTCAAACCCAACCTCAGTTTCCTCATTTGTAAAATGGGGATAATAAATAGTGCCTCTCTCGGGATTGCTGTGAAGGTCAAATAAGATTGCTTGTAAAGCATTTAGCACAGACTCTTGTTCATGATGATGATGGTGATGGTGGGAAAGCGATCCTTAATAATTTCAAATTTAAGCTAAGCTTTCATGGAACAGCTTCTGCATCTCACCTCCCCTCAACATCCACTTGCTCTTCAGTCCTTGCTAAATCTGGCTTCCACACCCACCACCAAAGAAATCATCCCTTCAACTGTTGACAGTGACTTTCTTATACTAAGCAGCTGACATTCCTATCACAGCCTTGGTCAGTCAGCACAGCATTGGACTGGGAGTCCAGGTTGGAGTCCTGTTTCAAACTCTAGCCATGCCTACAACCTTGGGCAAGTCACTGAGTCTTTTGGAGCCTCAAATTCCTCATCTGTAAAATGAACATACTAAGAGCACCTACCTCATAGGATTGTTGTCAGGATCAAATTAAATAACAAAGTGCTTTGCCAACCATGAACACTCTGTAGCTGTTAAGCTATTATTATTAATGGTAGTAATAAGGTTTTATTTAGTTAATTCTGGCTTTATATTAAAAATAGTTTCCATTTAAAACTTAGAGTTTATCAAGAATATTAAAAAGAATAAAACAAATATTATTATTATTGTCCCCATTTTACATATGAGGAAATTGACAACATCACTTAGCCACACTCAATATAATAATTATCAAAGCCAAGACAAGTTTTTTGACTTCCAAGTCCATTGCTCTCAATTTTTTTTATTTTTAGGTTTTTGCAAGGCATCGGGGTTAAGTGGTTTGCCCAAGGCCACACAGCTAGGTAATTATTAAGTGTCTGAGGTCGGATTTGGGTACTCCTGACTCCAGAGCAGGTACTCTATCCACTGCTCCACCTAGCCACCCCACTTGCTCTCAATTTTACTATTTGCTGCCATCCTGTGAGAGATTTAAGGCACATTACAGAAAACCTCACCCAAAATTGACCTTCCCACCAGGTTTGTTAATAATAAGTAAACCACTAACAGCACATTCATTTATAGGAAAAGACCTTGAATTGGATCTAGGCAGTCCAGAGGATCTACATGGCCCTGTGGATTGGGGCTTTGTCCTGTGATAGAGGGAGCTCTGTGCTTCAGTACAGTGGGAGCCAGCTCCAGCTTCCTTCCCATACTCCTATCCGGAATGGGTCAAATAAGCCTGAACCCAAGACTTGGCATATTTCCTTTGGAGTCAGAGCCTGACATCATGAGTGTATTTATTAATCATTTTAGATTAGCAATTCTTAACACTAGATTTGAGTTTAAAAAATACTTTTATAAATTTCATTATAATTATTTACTTTTATAACCCTATGTATTTTATTCTAGAGGGCTTGTATTTTGCATGGGGGCAGGAAATTACTGAGTCCTTACTAGGAAGGCCTGGGTTCAAATGTGATTTCAGACACATATTAGCTCTGTGTGACCTTGAGCTCTATGTGACACTTAACCCTGATTGCCTCACCTTCAGAGCCATCTCCAATTTCCTGATTCATATCTGCATACTGGACTCAGATGGCTATGGAGGAGAAAGTAAGGGGATGACATAGCACAGTACCTTCTTCACGTGCATGAAAATACAATTCACATGTATGAAAAATACAGTTTAGACAAGCCCCATATTCTCTTGTAGAGAGAATAGCTATCTAAAAGGGTGTATTATAAAATGCTGCCCTTGAACCCAGGGCTAGGCTAAAAAGACTGTTCTCCTGCATTGTAGTTGAGAGCTTACTGGCTTTTCCTGTGAAGTCTGAATTAGACACGTGCCGACTTGGGAGAGACAGCTATGTAGTCCTCAATAGAACTATGACTCAACAGCTGGAAGCCATCCAAAACCAGCCTCCAGAGGAGCCTTTCTTTTAGAAGAAGGATGAACCAAACAGCCACAAGATTAGCATTTTTCAACTTGAACAAAAGCATTCAGTAATCTGAAGGACCTAGTGAGTCCAGAGAAGAAATTTGAAGTGTTACTTTACCTTCTAAATCATACCATGCTAGAAGAGAAATAATCAGGCAGATGTAATGGAATATAACAAACCCACCAGGAGAGGAGGGTTTCACTTTGGGAAAGTAGCCAAAATTTAATTATTCACTTTCTCCTTGATTCCAGAATCCTTCCCCAGCATTCATTCACTAAAATGCCACATAAAAACATTAATAAATAGCCAGTCACTCAGAGCTGGGCCCAGAGCAGGCTTTAAGGTTCTTACAGCCATGTTTGAAGCTGGAGCATCCCTTACCCCCTGGGCAGGCACTCCTGAGCAAGCATTGAGTGTGAGTGCAAAAACATCTTATGAGCCTCCTGTTTGAAGGGCAGAGCAGAGCAATGGGTAGAGAGCTGGGTTCCAAGGCAGCCTGGTGTCCTAGCCACAGGACTCAAGACAGATCTCTCTGCCCCTCCCCCAACCCTCAAAGACTTAATGTACTGTGAGCCCCTCCAGTTCAGGGACTATTGTTCACCTTTCTTTGTGGAGTAATAGATGCTTAATATGAATATGTATTGACTGACAATTGACTCTTAAGTTACAGAGCAGCTATTGCCTACATTAGAGTGGAATTTTTTCCCAGGAAATTTTCCTTATTAGTGAAATCATAGGTACAGTCCAAAAAAAAATAGACTATGGGCTATAAAATGCTTGGGATAAGAGAACAAAAATGAAGCAGTCCTCCTCTCACAGTGCTCACATCCTTCTGGATCATACCATCTCCCTTGATGACCTTATTGTTTGGCCTCCAGGAAATCATGTCAATCAAAAATAACTTGAATGTGAGAACTGTTAAAAGATAACTAAAGGTACCATCAAGATTCTCCTTTTTACTGGCTTCTGCCTGCCCTTCATCCCTGAAAAGGCATTCCTTAACTGTTCTACCCTGTTCAACTATTGTCCTAACCAAGAGTGTGCTGATAAATATGTAGCAATGGTTATCCAAAACCACAGCACACTTTTGTATTTATTCTGCATTATTAGCATTTTCTTCATCACTTTCTTAAGTATAGACAATCAACAAAACAATAAATCAAGCTCCGGTTTGTATTGTTTGCCAGTTTTCAGAGGAGTAAATGCTCACAATGAAAATTTAACAATCTCACAAGCCTGGCTGAGCTGGCACCAGTCTCCACTTGACATTCTCTTTCTCTGTCTTCATTGTTAAATCTCCAGAATGAGATGTGCATGTGCATGCCCTGCCTCTACTTCCTCATCATCTAATCACTCTTCAGCTCCTTCTACTCTGGCTTCCACACCTACCACTCTAATGAAGCCATCTTCTCAAGGTTAACAGTGACCTCTGTAGAAGTAGCTGACATTTGTACCAGGCCTTAAAGTTGACCAGTGGTTTAATTCATGAAAACCTGAAAACAACCTTCAAGTAGGGACCACAGCCATGATTATCAAAGCATCACAGGATTAATAAATTCAAGCTGAAATAGCAGAAGAAAATTCATCTAGAGGAGGCTATGAGTTCAAGCATAATTTGGAGCTGCAAGATATGGGTTGTCAAAGTCCTATTTTGTGTATCCCTACTTCCCTAAATACTCAGCCTTCAAAGAGAAGGCTCCCAAATACATTGAAGGTATTTTGGTTCTTTTCATTTTTCTGAAGTACCAATGGGCCCTCCAAACAAGCTTATCTTTTAAAAGGCAGTATGCCATAGAATGGTGAACTTAGGGTCCTCATGAGTCCTGCCTTTGGTCCTGTCAGTGACCTCTTCTATGAAATGGGGATCATGATATCTGGAATACCTATCCCCAGAGCAAGATAACATCATGAAGCAAACCTTTAATTGCCATTGCAATGGCTTTCATTCAGTCAGAAGACTCTACAAAAGGTGCCTCTCATCCTCTTCACCTTTGCCTGACTTTTGAAGCCCTCTACATTTTGGTGCCCCTCTTGCTTTTCAGGCTAATTTCATACAGAACCTTTCTGAATACCCAACACTGGTCAAACCACTCTATTTTCCCACAACATAGCTCTTTGCTTTCCCCCTGTGTCTTGGATGTCCTGCCTCTCCCCCGTTTGACATTTTCAAAAGTTTGGCTTACATGCTACCTTGTCCAGGTAGACTGTCTGCTGCCCCTCCCCTCAATCAGGCAGGGTTTTATACCTCAGATAAATATATGATAAATTTAGGAGGGTCTCAGCTAGAGATGGTGTCAAAGCCCCTAAGTTTCAGATCTTGAGACTATTAACTTAAAACTGCTGTGACCTTGAGTAAGTTACTTACCTCAGTTTCCTTAATGCAAAGTAAAAAAAGTAATGAATTTGAAATCAGAGAACCTGGGTTCAAATCTTGCCCTTACTGCTCCCTTTTTTAAACTTGTTTTCTTCAATGAACAGTTATCTTTTTCCCCCTACTTTTCTCCCATCGAAAAAAAGCAAAACCTTGTAACAAACCTGTAGCCACACAAAAAAGGAATAAAATCCTGTAGTGGGCATGTCCAAAAAAAAAAAAAATCTCATTTTCAGCCCCTTCTTCCCTGCATGATCTTGAGTGAATCACCTAACTCCCCCCCCCCCCCCCCCCCCCCCCCGCCTTTAGTAAAATGAAGGGATTGGCCTAGACAGCCTTGAAGTCCTTTCTAGATGTCATGGCCAGATGCTCTCTGAGGTCCCTTTTAGCTCTAAGTCTCATGAAATTCTACTCATTATTTATTAGGTTTTATGGGTCTCAGCTGTTTTTCTAGTTGTGTGACTGTGGGCAAATCACTTAACCTCTCCAAGTCAGAAGGCAGTCTGATAGTCTTTACATTGTTTTCATGCTATATATTAATCCAAATTGAATGTGTTGAGAGAGAAATCATAGCCTTAAGGAAAAAATAAAGTGTAAGAGATAGCAAAATTACATAAGATAATTTTTTTAAATTAGAGATAATAGTCTTTGGTCTTTGTTCAAACTCCACAATTCTTTCTCTGAATACAGATGGCATTCTCCATCACAGATACCCCCAAATTGTCCCTGATGATTGCACTAATGAAATGAGCAAGTCCTTTAAGATTGATCATCAACCCCATGTTGCTGTTATGTGACCTCTTTTCTTATTAGGATCTTATGTTCCATAAGGACAAGAACAGGTATTCTTTTAACCTTGTATCTTGCTAATAGGCTAATCTCTGCTGTAGGGTGTTTGACTTTGGCTAGATTCCAGAAAAACCCAAGGAATCCTGATGTTTGTACAGCCAAGAGAGAATTTTTTCCTCATTAGTATAGGATAGGCCTATAGCTTGTTTTGCATTTAATTGGTTGTGTTTATGAAGATTCTGCCCACTTGAGAATCTTAAAGCAGTTTCTGCCCATTGTTGGTCATTTAGTTTGGAATTTGTTCTTTTTGGGGGGGTTAAAAAACAATCTAAACTTTTTTTCAAAGTAAATCCCCTTCATTGTGTAGTAATTGTTCCATATACTTCTTTTGTAATATTCATATTCCCTCACTAACATAACAAGTATAAGCATCTTTGATAGCTGAAGCACATTTTTTTTCATTTCTTAGCAAAGTACAGTATCTCCCTTACCTATCACAGCTTGCTATTCATGGTTCATATTACCTGAGTTATAGTCAGGCAGCTTTCCTATTTGAAAGCATATGATTTGCTAAAAATTTTACCGGGATTGCTCAAAAAACTTTTACCTTGCTGAATTTCTACAGTGAAAATCTCATCTTAATGCCTTATCTTAAGTTGGAATTTGTTAGATTCTTGGTCCTCTTGGTTCACTTAGCTATAAACTCATCTTAGTCTCCTGTACTGGTTCATTATCCATCTTTTACCCCTATCAACACTGTCTCTCCTTTATAATCTCATCTGCTCTCATTAGTTTGGGTATCATCTCTGTGCAGATAATTCTCAATCTAAATATCAAATACATATCATTATCAAATCCAATTATAATCTTTCCATTGAACTCTTTTCATAACTAATTTCAGCTGAACATTTCCCAATAGTCCTATGTGTATAGAGACTTCTCGAACTCAGTGAGTCCAAAGTGGAATGTATTATTTTCCCCACTATGGCTATCTTTCATAGTCACCCAGGTCATAGACCTGAGAGCTATACATTATTGTTTCCTGTTCCTCTATTCCCACATTGAATCAGTTTCCATTTTATTGATTCCATAACATCCTCTAGCATCTGTTTCCTCTTTCAAGGGATAGATTTGAAGTGAGTTCAAATCCTAACTCTGATACTGCCTTTAAAACATTTTTAACAGTCAACAAAAAAAAAATCTATTTTCTATCCCCCCCCCCACCTCTCTTCCAGTGGAAAAAAAGAAAAACTCTTGTAACAAATATGCATAACAGTTTCCTTGATTCTACAAGGAATCCACAGGTCCCCCAGTCGCTAAAATACCCGTCCTAGGGCATAAGCTTGACCATAGCATAAGTCTGCTCTAAAGGTTTTCAGGTTTCTCTATTATCTCCATATAGGATATAAATTCCTTTACCTGTATGTAAAGCACTCTTCACATTTTGTATATTATGCTCAAATATTGAGATGAGTTTACACATTCAAAAAGGTAGATATTCCTTCCAGCAATGCACATCACAGCTCATGATTGCCTATCTTGGATGACTCATTCGGGGAGATTTCTGTTCATAGGTTTGGGCCACTCAATATATTTGGAGAGAAAGGAGTAGTTCTCCCTTGTTCCTAACAAAAATATACCAGTAGAGCATATAGATAAACAATCATTTAACTAGGTGGCTCTCATCACATTACTAGCCCATCTTCTTTTCCAGTTCCATATTTCTTTGATGATACCCTTTATTACAACAAAAACTGACCTATATACCTACTTTCTCACTTATACAATTTTATGAGAATAATTGGCATCTTCATCCTTAGTGAGGTTATTAGTAGGGAACAGCCAGGCTTTCACAGATGATGATCTACATTAAACCTCATCTTTATCAGAGAATTGACTGGAAGATGGAGAGAATATAAGATCACATTGTGCTTATTGTTTGTTGATAAAGCCCTTGATTTAGCAGCAAAATGGTGCAGTTAAAGCTGTCTTCCAACAAGGTATCTTCTAAATGTACATCACAGAAATATAGGCATGGAGCAAGAAGAGAATTTAAAGTCATCTGTTCCAAACTACTTATTTTACAGATGAGGAAACTAAAACCCAGAGAGGTCGAGTGATTTTTTTTCCCAAGGTCATACAGGTATTTCCAAGTCCTCTGATTCCAGAGCCAGTTCTTTTTGCATTGTAGTAAGGTAGGTCCTCCTAAAGAGAACAAGAAGAGAATATTCCAGGTATGGGGAATAGCCTGTGCAAAAGCTGCCCTGGAAGAAATGAAATGTCATTTAAGAGGAATAGCAAGTAGTACAACTTGGCTAGAACATTAGAGTATGTGAGGCTAGAATGATATGAAATCAGTCTATAGAGAAAAGCTGGAGCCAGATCATTAAGGGCTTTTAATTATTTTTTAGTTTTTTGCAAGTCAATGGGGTTAAGTGGCTTGTTCAAGGCCACACAGCTAGGTAATTATTAATTAGGTAATGTCTGAGGCCGGATTGAATTTAGATACTCCTGACTCCAGGGCCAGTGCTCTATCCACTGCCACCTAGCCGCCCCTACCTTCATTTCTTATGGTACAATAGTATTTCTTCATATTCCTATTCTATAACTTGTACCCCAATTGCTGGGCATTCCCTCAGTTTTCAAATCTTTGCCACAACAAAAAGAGCTACTATAAATATTTTTATTCATATATATCTTTATCTTTTTTTCTAGCCTTGAAGTAAGACCTTTGGTAAAGAATAGTGTTGGGACAGCTAGGATGTAGCACTGACCCTGGAGTCAGGAGGACCTCAGTTCAAATCCGGCCTCAAGCACTTAGTATTTACTTAGCTGTGTGACCTTGGGCAAGTCACTTAATCCCATTGCCTTGCAAAAAACAATTTAAAAAAACCCAAAGAAATGACCTATGATGTCATAAAAGTCTCAAGCTTTATTTGGAAAAAAATGAGGATTAAACCTTGGTGTCAATGTCATATGTAAGTAATATGGTGTTTTGTTTTCCTTTTTTTAAATATCAAGAGACTTTTGAAGTAAGATGAATTTTGAAGTAATTCTGAATTTGTAGGACAAATAAAAAGTAAACCTGATTATGCAATTTATATATGAATACTATAAGTAAAGATCCAGAAATAATGGAAAGACTTTATATATATATTTTATAAATAATACTATATAAATATGAATCCATTCAAATTACATTTTTTTTTTGTATTTTTTGCAAGGCAATGGGGTTAAGTGGCTTGGCCATGGCCACACAGATAGGTAATTATTAAGTGTCTGAGGCTGGATTTGACATTCAAATTACATTTTAAAAGTAACTACTATCTACAGGTCACTGCCAAGAGATACAGAGAAGAAAATAAGACATCATTCCTGGCCTCAAGTAGTTTATCATCTAATAAAGATCAAATTGATAGGGAGTAGAAATTGGAGGCAATGGTACAGAATTTGGTTTATTTTATTTTTGGTTTTTGCAGGGCAATGGGGTTAAGTGACTTGCTCAAGGTCACATAGCTAATTATTAAGTGTCTGAGGCCATATTTGAACTCTGGTCCTCCTGACTCCAGGGTCAGTACTTTATCCATTGTGCCACCTAACTGCCCAGTAATACAGAATTTGATAAGACTTTCCTGGTCAGTATAATTTCAGCAATAACTTGCCATCAGTAAGAAATGGAAAGAGCTGAGGAGACCCAAGCTCATAGCCCAGGTTCTTGCCTTGGCTTAGTCATTAAGTCTCTATGTGACTAAAGTCACTTCCCTGTCTATATCTCACTTCCCTTATCTTTAAAATAGGGGATGAGTTGAATTGATCTCTAAGATTCCTTTGACATTCTGTGTTCTAAAATCTTTTCTAGTTCTGATGTATTTCTACAGAATTTGTGTTTGTGATATTTTCTCAGGACTGAACAGTGATATGAGTGGGTAAAGGCATCAGAGAACGGGACAGTTGTTTAGAGGATATGGAAATATGAATTGAACTGTGATTCTGGGTTCTAGTTGCACAGGTGTTCTGCCCTGCTACCACTAGTCAGGATTTTCCTTCAAAAATTTAAATTTTATGACAAATAATTGGAATGGTATAAGGGTCAGCAGAAACCTGTTAATAAAATACTTAACACTGTAAAGTATTCTCACCTACAAGATCAAATATAAAATTTTCTATTTGGTATTCAAAGTCCTTTATAACATGCCTCCTCCAACCATGAACCTCTCATATCTTTCAGTAGATCTCCTCCCTTTTCATTCTTTGATCCAATGAAATTGGCCTCCTGGCTCTTATTCCATCTCCCTTCTCCACACATTTTCATTGACTGTGCCCATGTACATGGAATGCCCTTTTTCTTCATTCCTCCCTCCTGGTCTTCTTGGCATCCTTCAAATTCTGGCTAAGGTCCTACCTTCTTTCAGAAGCCTTTTGTTGTCTTGATTTCTTTTAATTCTAATATCTCTCCTCTATAAATTATTTATTAATAGCTGTTTGCATTAATATCTCTCCCATTAGATTGTGAACTCTTGAGAGCAGGGATTATCTTTTGCCTTTTTTTGTATCCCCACCATTTAGTTAGACAATTTGCAAACCAACACTATCAAATTTTAATTTTGTACCATTTAATGCTGGCCTTAATTTCCATTTAAAACAAACAGAAAAGCCCCCAAAACCTTTTACCACTTGATTATTTGAAGCTAATGATGAAGCTTGTTAAAGAGTACTAAATTCTGTGGTAGGGAAGATTTATAATAGATATAATATTGCTTTCAAATGATGACCCTAAAACAGTGATAGTGAAGTTCTGACAGAGTGAAGGCTACTAGCATTTATATTTCAGTCTAATTCAATAGTTGTATATTTTCTTTCATGTTGACCTGACCTCAGTCCTGTCTCCCTCCTAAACCACAAGCAAAATCCTGAGTCTTGACTGACCCAACTTTAAACCTCCTTCCTAGTTGATGTTGGACTCAATTTAGGTAGACAACCAATAAAGAGGTGGAATTTCTTTCTCAAGTTTGGTGCAAAAAACAGACCTGCCTATAAATGTCCTCAATAGCATCAAGTCAAAACCATGAGATTTCCCTTGCTCCCTTCCAAACTTTATTATCTCACTTTGTTCATTGTAGACCTAACCTCAGCTTTGCTACTTTTCCGGATGATCATTTTTCTGGACGTCAGTTAGTTTTCACATTTCTAAGGTGAGGGTTTGGATTAGGTGATTACCCTTTCAGCCTTAAATTCTATGCTTTTATGATAGAATCCCCAGGGTAAATGTTTGCCTTCCTACCCCCAATCATTCCTTTCAGAGGTCTTTTCTAATGAGGGATAACTTAATGGTAGAGTTGTGACAGAAGGAAACCAGCCTTTTTCCTAGGGCAGTAAGACTGAGTTGCTCTAGGCGGGTAGTGTCTAGCTAACTGATCAGTATGAGGTTTGGTGTATCTGCAGTTTGTTTATACTTTACATCTTGTTAAAGGGGTGATCAGTCTACCTTCTCCTTACCCTTGGGCCAAGTGCACATTTCTAGATAAATCATCTAGAATCATCTCCCTTTCTAAGGGATCACCTTTAATGAGATGGTCTTGAACTTTGGGGATGTTGCCTGGGCATACTATGCAAATTGGTTATTTAAATTTTATCTAGATATTTTTATAAGTTGCAGTAAAATGAAAAGGTTATTCTTCCTAATCTAAAATGTAACAGAATTCCTTCCTGCTATCTTTTATAATGACTTCCCTTCTTCTGACTTAGGTTTTCACTCAATTTCAGCTGTTATCTTGCACCAGTAATACAGAATTTGATAAGACTTTCCTGGTCAGTATAATTTCAGCAATAACTTGCTTGCCTTATCTTTTATTTCTGACCTGGGAGGACCATGTACTGTCCTGGGAACCAAGAAACCTAGGGAGGGATGGGTTTTTTTTTTTTTTTTGGAGCTTTGCCATCTACCTACCTGTATGACTAGGAGGAGACCCATTCCCCTCTCTAGGTCTCAATTTCTTTAACTAAAAAACAAGGAGCTTTAGGGGTGGCTAGGTGGCACATTGGATAGAGCACCAGACCTGGAGTCAGGAGTACCTGAGTTCAAATTCAGCCTCAGATGCTTAATAATTACCTAGCTATGTGGCCTTGGGCAAGCCACTTAACACCATTTGCCTTGCAAAACAAAACAAAACAAAACAAGGAGCTTGGACCAAATAACCTCTAAGGAAGGACCTTTTCCAGCTCCATCATTCTAGGAACCTGGTTAAGCATATTCTTCCTTCTTTATGTGTTCATTGGATGTCTCTAAAGTTATAAGGATCTAAACCAGTAATCTATTAGAAACTTTTTCTCAAATCACTTTACCTTCTTTTTTATCTCCCCAATCCAAAGAAACCAGCCTATGAGGAGACTTCTGGGACCATGATGTCCCAACACAAATTTGTTAGATTCATTTTCCCCCCTTTTTCTTGTCTGAGAAATTGGTTCTGTTAGAAAATCCAGAATCTGTTTACAAGCATAACCTGGGTCATTTCCCTCCTCACTCATAGTGCATCTACCTGGGGTTGTTTTCAGATTCTCAGCGCTCTCATCTCTCCTCCTTCACCATGAAGCTGATGGACAAATTTCACTCACCCAAAATCAAAAGAACACCATCCAAGAAAGGAAAACCAGCCGATGTGCCTGTGAAAACCCTTGAAAAACCTGTGAACAAAGTAAGTAGATGAATGGGGCTTCTCTGCATCTTCTCTTGGGTTAGTCTTGCTCGCCTTTATCTGCTGGGATCGAAAGGGGCTTCAGCTATTTTTAAATTGCCTTCCCGGGAAATGTTCCTTTTAGCACTTTGTACCTATTCCATAGTATTTTGTTATTTTAGGAGAGATCTTCTGAGTTGCTATATCCTGTACCATCAGATGGTCATTGTGTTTAATTTTTATCAAAAGCAAGCTCAGTTGGCCCCAAACCATTCTCCTTTCCTAGCTCTGTAATCCTTTGGGTATTTAAGCAACGCTTTGTGGAATATGCTTCATGTACACACCCCTCACGGTGCCACCATCTCTCCACCCCAAAGTTTCCCACATTCCCTGGCGTGCATATGCACCACCATGGAGTTTATGATTTCCAGATCATCTCTTGGCTCTAGGGTGTTCGCTTTTAAAAATGCAGTCTTTGAACCTTAGCCAAAGATGTCCTCAATTGCTGGTAACCTCAACAGGGAGAATCCAGCAGATGTATTGAAACAGCTGCTGATGTTGTCAACCCCTCCCTCCAGCCTAAAATGGCCATTTCAAGCCCTGTAGGAATCCAGGTTTCCTCTCTTCCAGGAGGCCACAGACAATTTTCTACCAGAGGGCTACCCTCCTCCCTTGGATCTGGATCACCAAGCAGTACAATTTATGTCCACCAGTGCTGTGGTTCCCAGGTCTCAGAGGCAGAAGGTCAGTGTGACATTAAGAACAATTGGGGTTGTCTTCTACTGCAGTGAACCCTGATCCCATTGTTGGGGGGGGATTGAGACAACCTATTTCATCTTTATGTACTGGGTTCTCTGTTTTCTTAGGGTTGGGTGGTGGCCCTGGGTTCAAGGAGCATTAAGGAAGCAATTCAAAGGGGCCTCAGATGCCATCTTAAGATAAAACAGAGCTGGCAACCCCAATGGTCCTTGGACAGTACTCCATGCTTCCATGTGCAACATCCTGGAATCCTTTCAGTTGTTGGGTTGGGTGAGGTACTCCTTGGAGTCTGTTCCTGGTAAGTGGGTGTGTTTCATCTCTCTCAACAGCTGTTTTGCCCAATTACCAAAATTATCTGAATAGCTTAGAAGGGTGTAGGACATTCTGGGGAGAGAGGAGGAGAAAGATATGGGTTATAGTCAGGGAAGGCCATATATCTTTAAGGTCTTGAACTTCACGGGCAGAGAAGAGTCTGGATTAAGATGTGGAGACAGACAGTGGGTTCACAAAGGCTATGCCAACAAAGTGAAATTCTAGTAGCACCTTCCAAACTGGAAAAGTCATCCAGCCAGGTTCTAGTAATAGATTTTTGTATGCTTTTCAAGGACTGGTCTAGTCCAGTATGGAGTGCCTTATCCCCAAAAGGCTGGTCAGTTGATGATAATTTTTTTAATCTATGGTGATTTATCAAGAGGAACCAACTTCATGAAAACTGGAGATCATATTGGAGATATACTGGAGATCACATTTATGGTCAAATATTAATTAGCATCATTAATATATTTAAATTGACCTGAGATTATAACAGTATTTGTTTTTAAAAGCTTAATGATTCAGGACAAAAACCAAATAAATCTTAAAAAATATAAGTGACTGTCAGAGTTATATTTACAGCAGAGAGTTTCCTAACCATCAGTGACGATGCAACTAACCCATAAATTTTGGTGCTTTATGCTTTTGCCTTGATCTGGAGTTTTGTGGTGTGACTATTTTTCCTTTTGAGATTTTGCAGAGTACCTTAAAAAAATGCTAGTTAACTGTATTTGGGGGAGGGGAGGGAAAGTTGAGGCAGTATTATTATCTTAATATGGTAGAGTGAATTTGTGGATGAACTTTTCCCATAACAATGGAAATTCTAGGATTAAAAGTGAAATATTTAGATTTTGCAAGAGTTGATATAAAATCCAGATTGCAAAACCATTTTTGAGTAGTAAACTGGAAGATTTGGTCTGTGCCACAATTATTTTTTATTAAAGCTTGTCTAGCAATCTCCTAGAGGAGAGTTTAATATTAAATTCCAAGGAGAGTACAATATGTCATATTGCATCAACCTAGACAGACTAGGTTCAAATGATTTACTAATGGCTGTGTTCAAGCTTTGCCTGGAGCCTGTTGAATTATTATTGGGTTTACTAGTAGGACACATGCACCCTTTGGCATTTTAAAGGAATGATCTTTACTTAAAAGGGAATGGACATGCTGAATAATTTTCTGTCTTTACTGTTCTCTTTATCATCGTGTGTCAGTTCACTGCCTCCCAGAGAGTATTTTCACATTTATTTGAATGTATGAAAGATCTTTTTTTGGCACAGAGAATCTTGGTGCAGAGCTGTTTGGGATGCTTTATTGTTGCTCCTCCCAGTCCCTCCCACACCCTGTGTGTAGTCTAGATGAGGAAAAGGAGAAAATGTCATTTACTTGGTAGGGGAATCCTAAAAAAGCCCAGAAGGCAGAGGCTTCTCAAGGTGCAAAATGAATCAGGAAGAGGGAAGTTAGAAAGTCAGTCTGAGGTTTCAAATAGTGGCCCTTTAATTCCTTCTCTTTGATTATACCTCTTTAACAGTAAATCTCTATAATCAGATGGTAGGCCACTATACTATGGGAACATAAAGACAGCCCAGGAAATGTTGGGGAGTCTACCAAGTTATAGGAACCTATATCATTGCCAAAATGATTTTTAGGATTTCTTTGTTATTTCTGACATTAAAGATGATTGTATTTTTATTAATTTGTGCTCTTTGAAACTCACATTGAGTGAGTTTCATATTTTCTATGGAAAAAACTCATATTTTCTATGGAAAATATGAAGTATTCCCTAAAGACTTTATAAATTTTAAGCATTTAAAAAAATGGTAGGATGAAATAAAAGGGGAAAATGAAATAAAATAAACAGCCCCAAAGGAGAATAGGACCTAGGGAGATTAAACCTTCCAACGCTCTCTAGGCCTGTCCCAGGCACAGTATTAAGGAGATTAAAAAGGAAAAACAGGTCATGCCCTCAGGGAACTTACATTCTGCTTAAGACAAACAGAAACTAATGGTGATTTGAGTAGGATTGGGAATGCTGAACTGTGAACAGTATTTGAATAGATAAATATTGATCGTTAGAACTAGTAATTGCTTAAATGACTCTTAGAGAATAATGAAGATGTGTGTCCTTCATTCTCACCAAGACTTCAGAGAGGTGATGCACAAACACATAACTTGGAATTGAATGAGAGGATGCTGTGCTAAGTCACCAGTCTCACTTTCTCCTCCAGAGCCATCTGGATCCAGGGGACAGATGGGAATCTGGATGACTGGAGATGGCTCTGGATGGGAAGCAGTCAGGGTTCAGTGACTTGCCCATGGTCACACAACTAATAAGTGTCTGAGGTCAAATTTGAATCCAGATCCTCTTGACTCCAGGGTCAGCACTCTACCCACTGCTCCACTTAGCTGCCCTTAGAGAACAATACAATATAATGGAAAAAGCATGAGACAGGATATTAGGAGATATTCCAGCTCTGCTATAAATGTATGAACTTGGCCAAGTCACATCCCCTTGTCCTCTAGGCCTCAGTCAATAAGTATTTATTAACTACCTCTTATATGTCAGATACTAAAAACTAGAACAAAGAACAAACAAACAAAACACATTGTTCCTCCTCACCAGGAACAAATACAAGATCTAGATTGGGTAAATTAGAGATAGTCTCCCAAGCAGAAAGGACTAGAAAATCTTCTTTCCTAAGGTAAAGACAAAAGATGAGGGTAAATCCTATTGAAGTGGTCATGGGCAGTCTGCGAAAATGTCTACAATTGGAAGATCTTATGCAAGAAACAGCAAGAAGGCTAGAGTCCCTGGATTGCCAAGGATGCAGAAGGGAGGCAGGTAGCAGAAGATTGGTAAGCTAGTAAGAGGCCAGGTGTAAAGGACTTTAAAAGTCAATCAGAAAATTATATATTTGATTCTAGAGGTCTTAGGGAACAACCAGAGTTTAGATTTTCCTATCTGTCAAATGAAACAATTGGATAATTTATTTTCTAATGTCCTTACCCCTCACACATTCTGTGATTCTTTTATAGGTTCACTCTAGTTACATTACCTGATTCTGATTTTGGAATTTATGACAATCTAGATGAACTGAAGTTCACCTTTGCATAATCTATTAAAGAGAAAAATATATCCTATTAAACAAAATTTTACATGATTTCAAAAAGTATTAGAAATAGAGTCTGTTTTCATAGATTTAGTTTTGACCTTTTTATACTTCTTACTAAAAATCATATTTCATTTATTGCTCAGCCCTGGTTTTTATATTTTTTTGAGAATAACAAAAATTATACTTCTTTAGAATTTATCCTAATAATAATTCTTACTTTTTACACATTGACCCTCCCCCCGGAAAACTCAGATTTATGCAGGCCAAATATACTATAAGTACATTGAATGTCTGTGATGGACACAATTATTAGTAGTACTAATGGCACCCAGTTAGGGGAAAGGCAATAAAAATATAAACCATCACTTAAACACAAAAATGAATGATTATCTAATTTCTAAGATAATGCTACTTAAACCCCATTAGACTTCAATGAATGCTTGTTGACTCATTATGGCAGTGACCTAGTTGAGGACCACAGTGAGAACTCTCCTGTCATCAGCTACTCAACTAAACCTGGCCTGCATGGACCATGATAAAAATAACTGAATTGTAGTTGCTGAATCATGTGGAAAGATCACTGGAATGGGAGTCAGGAGACCTGAGTTCTAGTCTAGATACTAATTCACAGTGTGACCTTAGGCAGATCTCTTCTCTTTTCTTAGTCCTCTTTATCAATTGGCTACATTTTCCCTGAGCCTCTCCCAGGCCTAAAATTATGATTCTAAAAGCCTAATATTAAATAACTGAGACTTTTGTCTTTTTTTTGTCTCCCTTTTGTGTTTTCTCTAGTATTTCCTTCTCCTGGCCTGTGCTTTAGCCTGGCCTTCCTTCCCTGTGGACATTTTAGAAGGGTGAGTGCAGGGAGGCTGAAAGAGTGATTAACTCCATATTTAGAATTCACTAGCAATGTGTGATTATTTGGATCAGTAGTAGTACCTTGAGCCAAGTGCCACAAACAACACGTGTCAGTCCTGAGAGTTTGTGTCCCAGTCTAAGTGAAGTGAAGGTATTGAGTTCCTATTTCTTGCTCAAGCTTCTTATAATTAAATATCTCAGCCATAACTGTTTGGACTGCTGACTGAATTTTCCAAGAAAGTAGCTAAAGGGTCTAGGAAAACGCATAATGCCCAAAGGACATTAATTCTGGAAGAAGAATTTGTAGGAGAGTCAATATATGAAGCCTGAATCTGTCAACTCCTTTATTAGGAAATTCAGGCTGCCTTCCTGGGTGGACAGATTTGACAGAGAATTTTAGGACAGTAGTTTCAAGGGACTGTAGGTCATGAAATTCTCCCCTCTATTCTGAATCATCTATTGCCTTTGAAAGGTTTCCATCCCAATAGCAAAGCTTCTCACAAAGTTTTCTCCAATGCATTGTCTTTTTTTCATTTTTTAGCTATTACCATTGACTCCCCATAGCTCTCTACATTTTCTAAGCTCTTAGATTATCAGGATTGGAAGGGAACCTTTATAGTCTTTGAAAATTGGGAAGTCAATGTGCTGTGAGCAAATGATATAGATCTATTTATTGATCTCAAATTTCTCTCTCCTGATCTCTGGTCTTGAATCCCAATTGCTTTTGGAATCTTGAACTGGATGCCTCATAGACATTTTAAACACAATATGTCCAAAACTGAGTTCATCATCTTTCCCCCAATCTCTCTTCTTTTCTAACTTCCTTTTCATAATTGAGGATACCATAATCCCTTCACCCAAGCTTACAACCTGGGTATTGTCCTCAGTCAGCCCTTCACTCTCTCTTAGCCCCCCATAAAAAAAATCTGTGGCCAAGCCCTGTCAATTTTACCTCCATATTATCTCTTGAATACAGCTTTTTCTCTCTTCTGATACCACTACTATCCTTATACAGAACCTCATTGCTCACACCTGAACTATTGTAAAAGATTTCTAATTGGTCTCTGAATTCTCCCGGTACTCCAGTCCCCTCCTTTACTCAGCTCTCAAAGTGATCTGAGCTGACTTCAACAACATTCTCTGTGTAGTTCCTCCAGGATCAAATGGACGATCCTTTGTTTAGCTTTTAAAATCTTTCGTTCTGGTCCTTTCCTACCCTTCTACTCTTCTACACTTTACTCCTTTGCATGTTCTCTGAAACCTAGTCTCTCCTTGCTCCTTCTCCTTAAACAAGGCCTACATGTCCTGACTGGACATTTTCACTGACTATCTACCATATCTGAGCTTCTCTCCCTCCTCATCTCCCCCTCTTGCTTTCCCTGATGTTCTTCAGACCCTACCTCAAAGAACCATTTCCCAGTCAACCCATGAGATTACTTCCAACTTATCCTTTCTATGCCTTATTTGTACTTAGTCATTTGCATGTTATCTTTCCCATTAGGCTATGAACCAGTTCCTTGGGGGTAAAATTGCCTTCTTTGTACCTTCAGTTATTAGTATATTGCCTGGAATAAAGCTGTTTGTTGTTTGTTTGTTTGTTTTTTTGTCCTTCATTCTCAAAGAAGACTATGATATCAGGGAGGTGATATCATGACAAGCACATGAACTGGATTTGAGTGAGGGGGGCCATGCTAAGTCACCACCTCACTTTCTCTTCCAGTGCCATCTGGCTCCAGTGGCCAGATATGAATCAGGATGATTGGAGATGGCCTTGGATGTGAGGCAGTCAGGGGCCAAGTGACTTGTCCAAGGTCACAGAGCTACTAAATGTCAAGTATATGAGGCAAGATTTGAACTCAAGTCCTCCTGACTCTAGGGCCCATACTTCTCCATAAAGTAGATGCTTAATAAAAGTTGTCAACTTAAAATGGTTTGGATTTAAGATTTATTCCTCATCTAATCCTCTTTGGGAAACAAGAAGCTAGTTTTCAGATTCAGATGCATAATATGCATACTTTTCATTGCTTTCTTTTTAATTATTCAAAAAAGCTACAATTGTGATGGTTAATAAGGCTCGATTGTCAGAGATGTAGGTTTAAACCTAATGTTCCTTTTTGTGTTTTCAGGTAGGTTGTCCATTCTTTTGAGCATTCTCACTGGTTCAGTCTATATAATGAAATACAAAAGAGGGACAGGCAGTTTTAAAACTCTTATCCCATGAAAGACATAGAATGTCCTTTCCTTCACACTTCTTTGTTTAAATTATGATTGTAATCTTTATTACTTAAATAAGATTATCTATTTTGTGAATTTGTTTTCATCTACCATTCACTTTTCTCTACCTTCCATCTCAATCTCAGACCAGATTGGAAACAGCATAATATAATGGAAAAAGTTCTGGATTTGGAGAACAAGGTATCTGGGTTCAAATCCTGACTATGCTGCCTATTACCCTTAAGCAGTCACTTTGTACTAGGCCTCAGTATTTCAGCAGTAAAATTAAAGAATTGAACTAGATGACCATTCTGATCACTTCCTGCTATAGATCTAGGATCAGATGATTCAGAATGGGATGGGAAATAGAGATGAGTATAAAAGAGCTGGCTGTGTGAAAGTCTCCATTTCTCTTCCCATCTACATATGACTCAATACATCCCAAAGAGAAATGACTTGGTGATGCCTAGTGCTTTCTGTTAATGTGGATAATCAAAATCAGATTATTTTCCTTTCCTTAATGTAAAAGGGCTTTTACCGTGAGCTAAGGAAACCTGGATCCTAACAGTCACTGTTGATGCTTTTCCTTAGTGAATAATCATTGCCATCTTCCCTTTACTAGAGCACCATCTTCACACCCATTCCACATTCAACTCGAAGTGGTTCTTAAGTCCTATAAGATTAATATATTTTTAAATTGACATGTACCTGGGGCGGCTAGGTGGCGTAGTGGATAAAGCACTGGCCTTGGAGTCAGGAGTACCTGGGTTCAAATCCGGTCTCAGACACTTAATAATTACCTAGTTGTGTGGCCTTGGGCAAGCCACTTAACCCTGTTTGCCTTGCAAAAACCTAAAAAATAAAATAAATTGTCATGTACCCAAGCCATTTAGAAGTAGTTGTATATCCAGTGGAAAGTTATGATGGAATATTTTGTTTTTAACCCTCCTAAATGTAGATAGACCCATCAACCTTAGAGAACCATAGAAAGAAAATTCCTGACATAATATGCAGCCTATGTATATGTGCCTCATGGGACCATCCTGCTGGTTTTCTAAATATCTTATAGCCATTAGCAAATTAGTTGTCACAATCCCCTTGATCAGTGGCACTGTCTGTATGGGTCAATGGGGAATCTAAGGAGGCAGTGTATGACTTTTCAAGACGATAGGCTAATAAAGCCTGGGAAGGGAATTCAGAAATGTCTATCTAAGTATCCTATTTCCAGGCACCCTCGAAAGGCAGACACCATAAGTGTGTATGTATACATGTATCCATTATGTGTGTGTGTGTGTGTGTGTGTGTGTGTGTGTGTACACAAGCATATACATACATACATACATATCCCCATAGCCTCCTTTGGGTGGGATTTTCTGTGACTAAGAGCTTTTCCTTTTCCCATCAGCCTCAGACTAATTTCAGTGAAATAAAAATAGCTCCCTTTAATCTCTCTTTTCCCTTCCTCATCCTCAAATCACTGTTTCAGAATCTCAGCTGGCTGGAAGAGAAAGAAAAAGAGGTTGTCAGTGCCTTGCGCTACTTTAAGACCATTGTGGACAAAATGGCTATTGACAAGAAGGTATTAGAAATGCTTCCAGGCTCGGCCAGCAAGGTCCTGGAGGCCATCCTGCCACTAGTGCAGACGGACCCTCGAATTCAACAGAGGTAGGTTGCTTTCTGTTTTTGCAGATGGTCAGAACTGGCTGAGAACAGTTACAGCAAGTTCAAAATGTCAGTAATCAGATGCTACCATAATTTGGACCCAGCATCTTTTGTGTCCTCTGGTTTCTCTGTACCTATTCTCTGATTTGCTCAAATGAGTGCTTACCTAGGATCACAGGACTTAGAACTCAGAAGGATCTCCCATCGGCTCATCCAGGGGTTCTTAACTGTTTTTGTGGCATTGACTGCCTTCTTAAGAATAATGTTTTTTAAATGTCTAAAATAAAACGCAAAAGATTAAAAAGGACAACAATTATATTAAAATACAGGTATCGTATATATAACATATATTACATATAATGATGTGTGTATTTATTAAAAACAAGTTTCATGGATCTACATTAAAAACTTCTGACTTAGGGGTGGCTAGGTGGTGCAGTGGATAGAGCACTGGCCCTGGAGTCAGGAGTACCTGAGTTCAAATCCAGCCTCAGACACTTAATAATTACTTAGCTGTGTGGCCTTGGGCAAGCCACTTAACCCCATTTGCCTTGCAAAATCTTAAAAAAAAAAAACCTTCTGATTTAGTCCAATCTTTTCATTATAGAAAGAAGCTGAGACCTAAAGGAGGTAGTGTTTGGTCTGAGGATGCACAAATTCTAAAGAACAAAGCTGCAATTAGACCTCAGGTCCTCTGATCAAACCCAGGTTGCTTTTCACTATGTTGTTGCTGCCTTCTCATTGTACTCACTATGCCATCCTCTCCTGCTTCTGTTCTTCACTGAAATGCAGCCCCTACTCCCTCTTCCCCTTTCCCTGCTAAAATTTGACCTTGATCAAATGCTACTTCTTAGAATCCTGGAAAAAGAAGGGGCTCAGCAAGTATCTAGCCCAACTCTTGCCTGAAGACTCAGTTCTCCTTGATGTTTCTAAGAAGTGACTGGTCAACCTTGACTTGAAGATCTCCCATTTTTTAACAGTTATTAGGACATTTTTTTCCTTATGCAGAGCTAAACTCTGTCTTTCTTGGAACTTCTTTTCACTGATTCTAGTTCTTCTGTGTTCTGGGACCTCAGAGAACAAGACTAATCCCTCACCCACCCATGATAGCCTTCAAATATTTGAAGATAGTTATAACCCCACTACTACCACCACCACCAAAAACCTCCCAGAACATTCTTGAGTCTAATCATTATCAGTTCCTCAAATTGATTGAATTTGAAGTTCAAAGGACTAATTGAGATTGCCAGCTCTGCCACTTAATACCTCTGCGACCTCAAGACAGTTTTCCTCATCTGCAGAAAGAAGCAGTTTTATTTGATGACCTCTTTATGATCATTTCAACCAGCTTTCCTCTGGCAGATTTTCAAGTCTCATCTTCCATGAAGCTTCCCCATATTTCCCCCAAGTTAGGTGTAATCGATCTCTTCCTTGGGTTTTGAAACCACATGGCACTTTCTTTGTCTCTCTCTCACTGCAAGCATCTAATCAAAATCCTATCCCATTCTGTGTGATCTCCTGGTAAATGCTTTGAGAATCAGAATTATATATTTTTCACATTTATGTTCCCCTTAACTTCACATATAGTAGGCACTCAGTAAATGTCTGTTGAATAATGGAATTAATCTTTACACATCTAGAGTTTCAACCTAGTTTTATTAAGATATTAAATCCAAGCTCATGATTCATATAAGACATATGTGAAAGACACAAGAGTCCTTAATCCTCTACTCTGCTGACTGTCCCAAAGATCCTAGGTTATTGCAAACTTGAATTCACATCTACTAAATGTGCAAATCTGAAAGCCTGAGAAAGACTGATCTTCCCCACTACATCAGTTTTGTCTGAATTTTATGTGAATTGCTGCCCTTTTACCCTAACAACTCCATTTATACCAGATCTACTTCTCAAATACCTATTGTATGTAGACCATTATACTGGATACTGGGAGAAATAGTGTTTGAATAAAAGATTCATATGGGGGGGCTAGGTATTGTAGTGGATAAAGCACCAGCCTTGGAGTCAGGAGTACCTGGATTCAAATCTGGTCTCACACACTTAATAATTACCTAGCTGTGTGGCCTTGGGCAAGCCACTTAACCCCATTTGCCTTGCAAAAACCTTTAAAAAAAATTCATATCTTCATAAAGCTTATAGTAATTCTGTTCACTGCAATCCATTCTCCACTCTGAGTCTGTTTTCTTAGATGTAAAAAGGAGATACAATAAGTAACACCAACTTCACAAGGTTATTATGAGATACTTTGTAAATTTCAAAATATTTCTTGAATTCAGATTACTAAGTTTTGAAACACAAATACTATTCATTTAAAAAAATGGAAGGGGCAGCTAGGTGGTACAGTGGATAGAGCACCTGCCCTGGAGTCAGGAAGACCTGAGTTCAAATCCGACCTCAGACACTTAATTACCTAACTGTGTGGTCTTGGGCAAATCACTTAACCCCCATTGCATTGCCTTGCAAAAAAAAAACTTTAAAAAAAGATTTTTTAAAAATGGAAGCAAGGTGCTCAGTGAGCCCTATGGGAAAATACAGTTACCAGCCAGGGGATCAGAAATAGTTTCCTGGAGGAAATATCATTAAATTGGGGTTCAACAAATGGATAAGGATTCTGCAGGCAAAGAAGAAAAGGGAAGACATTTCAGGCATTAGAAACAACTTGAACAAAGTACTGTATGTGCATTGGGACTGAGTCTAGTTTAACCAGTGTAAAGATTATGTAGAGGCCAATAGTAGGGGCTGGAGAGAGAAGTTGGTCCTGATCAGGAAAGTCCTTGAATACCATGCAAAGGAGTTAGCACTGGATTCAGTGGTTAATAAGAAACTTTGGAATTGAGAGGTGGCATCAACAGATAAATGTTTAAGAAAAACAGTTCTAGCCATGATGGGAAGGATGAATCAGAATGAATTAGAATTACAAAGGTGAATAAGAATGCTTAAGAAAATTCTATATGGTTGCTACTTTAGATGCTAGAATGCATATCTCCCTTAAGGAATAAAGCAATGGGTTTATCCAGAATAACCCATTCTTATTCAATTATACATGAAAAGTTTTATGTTTTATTTTTAATAGAATAAAATCCTCAATGAAAGCAAACCAGGAAAAGACAGGTCTTGAGCAGCTGTCAGATTCCTTGCTGATTTCATGTTTTACTGCTGTGCTACCTGTAGAGGATAAATGCAGCCCCTTTTTTGATTCCATGACTTTGTACTTGTGTATCCCCCTGCAACCAAAGATTTTATGAGCTGGTTTCAGAAGCTGACAGTGAGGGGAATATTTCCTTCTTCAGAGAAACAAAGCAGAAGAGTATCTTAGCATTTCCCAAGGAACCATCTGCCCCTTAGGCTTCCTTCATTGAATTTCAGCAAGTTGGCCCATTTACACATTAAACTGGCCCATATTGACTGAAAGCTCATTGGAATTCATCTTAGAAGAGACAGTTGGGATTTTTGTATAGCAGAAAATCAGTTCTTACCCTGGAGCCTTGCTCAACCCTTGTCCTCAAGTTAATTTGGCAGCTAGTCCTCACATGTGCTGTTTTGTTCATTCATTTAAGAGGCAGCATGGTGTCATGAAAGATCACTCGGTTTGAAGTTGGAGTGTCTGGAATTGAAACCTGCTTCTGCTACTTTATAATCCTGTTCAAGATTTCTCATCTCTAAAATGAAGCAGGTTGAACTAAGTGGTTTATTTCTAAGTCCTCTATGGTTACCAAGTGCCCACCAGATGCCAAGCACTGTGTTAGGCACTGGGAGAACTCCAAGAAGAATTACATTTCTAGACTGCAGGCTCAATAAATGATGATTCTCTTTCACTAAGTTATCAGCAGATGTCTTAGAAGACATGTTAGAACAGCATCACTGCAGGTGTGGGCAAGATGGTTTTCCACCATTTCAGAAAGAGAGTTGACTGACCCACCAGGCAGCATTTTCATAATACCTGCCCTCTCTTTCCTTTCGTAGTAGCAAACCTAAGAAGATTATTATTTTACTTACAAGCTAGTGCATAAAAGATTGGGGTGGGGGGAAGTATGTGAAAGAAAAATTTCTTCTGTGCTTCTAAGTAAACATTACTATCATAAGGAGATAGAAATAAGTTATATAAACTGGGCTTTGTGATTTTTACTTCCATGGAAGATTAAGCCTTCCAGAATTACTATGGAGGAATTCCTTTTTTAGGCAATGTCTCCTCATTATGGGAACATTTCTGAGAAGCTAATGCCATTTTCAAAGGATTATAGGATCTAGAACTCAAAGAACCATAGAGAATCTCTCAATCACACCCTCCATTTTATAGATGAGAAAACTGATACTCAGAGAGGGGAAATTATTTATAAGTGGCAGATCAGAATTTGTCTCTGACTCGCAGACTCTTTCTGCTTAGGATACTGTAAACATTGATACCTTCATCTCATGCCTTTCACCGAGATAACCAACCTCAGACTCACAACTGGTCCTTTGTAGGATGGTTTCTTGAAGTTAATCACTGAGGAGTTCATCTTGTTTTGTAGACTTTTTTCTGTTTCTGATGAGACTTGAAAGTAGCTTGCATTTTAAGTCTCACTCATCTCTTGTTTCAACATGCAGGGACAGAACTGATTGATGGGTTAAGAGGGAAAAAAATGTAACATTCCTTTGAGGCTTGGATTTGAATGACTTTTTTTTTTTGATATCCGATTTCCAAAGCTTTGCCATTTGAGTGTTTTGCTGAGCACTTCCATTTTCATTCTGCTTTAAAATATTGTATTTTCTTCCCCCAAAATAGTGTTTTACTCCTAAATGGTTATCTTAGTCCTAATCTCCTGTATCCCCAACCTTCCCCCACAAAGGAAGGGAAGAGTATTCATTAAACTACCTTCCAACAGCAGTGGTCCTTGATAATACATAGAACATCTAATACTCATTCCACTGAATGAAGAAAAAATGGTTTTCAGCCTTTCAAGGAAGCATAAATGAAAGTTATCTGTAAAGTGATTCTAAAGTACATGGCAACATTATGAAAATATCTTTTTCTTGGCTACTGCTGCATAGCCATTAAGACAACCTCAAAATAACCAAAGCTTCTGTTTTCTTAAACTTATTCTAGAGAGCAAATGACCTCACAGTTTTGGACCTTGATCCACACCCCATTACCCCACCCCCAGCAAAAATCACAAATCTGCAAATTTATTATTCTTGGGATGACCTTAGTTAAGGCTTGGCCTGTGAGAGACTGAGTCACAACAGAATAGAGGAGCTTAAAAGTTGAAGTTTTATTCACTGCCTACTGTGAAAGAAATTCTATTAAATTGCAAATGGACTGAGGTCATGATCACTCTTTCCAAAGAACCTGCCATGAAAATATCATGAGCTTTTGTGACTTGAGGTCATAATGCATAAAAGTGGCAAGATGTAATAGACCTGATAAGGCTAATAAGTAAATAATATCTTTTTTTGTGGAAGAAGATAGAGATGCTTTGTAAATAATGATATTTGACCTCAACCCCTGTGACAGGCAGGGAAAATCCACCTATGTTGGAATTGTATTCTTCTTTACAACAGCTCATTCAGTGGTAGAATTTCTTAAAGCATCAGACCATCTTCTTGCTTACTTTACCAGTCCTTTTCTCTCCTCCAGCTCAGCCATTTCCTCTTGCTACAGCCGGGTATATCAGAGTCTAGCCAATCTCATTCGTTGGTCAGATCAAGTAATGCTGGAAGGTGTGAATTCAGAAGACAAAGAGATGGTGACAACTGTGAAAGAAGTCATCAAAGCTGTTTTGGACGGAGTGAAGGTACTGTACTCCAGATGTTATATTAACCTTCTGTGATGGATCATGCAAGATCCATATTTGTGTATTACTTTATTCACCAGCAGATATTCTTAGAAACACCAAAAACATAAAGGACTTATATGTGACATTAATACATTTTAATCTCTTCCATCAGCTCAGGGATGAATGAGCTGGCCTGTCTGGTTATTTATTGAATTTTCTTAGGAGAGGTATATCTGGTGACTTTAACAATGCACATTCTCTCATCCTGGAAGCTTAGGAACTTGTCAGAAGCATCCCACCTTTGTTGAGCATTATACTAAATTTGCAGCAAACTTTCACACAGTATGTCTGACTTAGCAGGTTTTGTTACCTGAACAAAATCACATCGATTGTCACCTCTTGCTTTTTTGTCAGTTTTTATTAGGAAAAAGTAGGCTCATTCTCCCACAAGGACATTGCCTTAAACTTTGAGCATGGGATTAGGGCAAAGGTCGGAGGCTTAATCATTCTTTTGAGCACTTGACTAGTCTGGAAATCTACTTCAGTTTCTAGCCCTGTTGTCACATTCCTGAAAAATACATCAGCATGACTTCCTTCCCCAGTATCTCCAGAGGAAAAAACTAGAACCTAGGCATCTAAGTTACAGAGAGGCAATTTCTCTCTCAGCATAAGGAAGGCATTTATAATAATTAGGGCTGTTCAACAGTGGAGCAGTATACATATGGGCTCTGAATAATTTTAATTATGAGTGACAATTTATTTGGGATGCTGTAGGAGGAGGGAGGAGGTTGGACCAGATATCCTCTAAGTTACAGTCTAATTTTTAACACTATGTTCTAAGGTCTCTTTTAGTTCTGTAACATTCTGTGTTCAATGGTCCCTCCCAGTTCTAACAGTGTGTGTTCTAAGACTTCTTCCCAGTTCTGATGTGCTTTTTTCCAAGGCTCCTTTCAGCTCTGACATTGTAGGTTCTTAGATCTCTTCCAGTTCAAACGTTGTCTCTCTTCTGAAGAGTCTTCCAGTCCTAGCAGAAGTTTTAAGAGTCTGTTCCAGTTTTAACATTCTATGTCAAAACATCTTTTTTTTTAACAGTTTCCAAGTAACTTTCTTTCTAAAAAGAAACACCACTTGAATTCACCTTTGGAGTAATGTATCCCTCATTCTCATCCCAAAGGGTTGTTTAAAATAGTCCTCCTAAGCCTGCATTTAGAAATGCTCTTATTTAGAGGTATTTTTAGACAGATTTTCAGTTCCTTAGACTAAAGACCTTTGCAAAAATCATAATGCAAAAAATCAAATAAAGTAACTTTCAGAAGACATTACCAAGCTCAAAAAGGAGTTAGACTGAGTTTCTAAGCACGGAAACTTAGTGTTCCCAGCCTATTTTCCCCATGGAGTCATGACCACTCCATGTATCATATATCTGTTCTGTCTAGCTGTGACTTTTGAAGTAGCCAATACAAAAAGATATTGTTCTCAGTTGACAAGCATTTAGGTGCCCAGGCATCGTGTGGGGGATAAAAAATAAGGCCCCTCCATCAAGGAGCTTATATTCCAGTGAAGAATACAACATATGTGTGTTGTGTGTGGATGTGTATATATGTATATAGATAGACAAAGTAGCCTTGGAGGAAGAGGCGCCCAAACCAAGAAAGGACTAATGCAGAAGGTACCACTTGAGCTGAATTTTGAATGAAACCAGAGCTTCTCGGAGATAGAGATGAGGAGAGAAGAATCCAGGTTTGGGAGACAATGATTGCAAAGCCTGGCGATAGAGATGGAGTGTCCCATGTGAGGAACAGCAGAAGGTGCATAATGCTACATGAAAAGGGTGTGGAGGGGCAGGTGTCCTGGGTAACAGGTCTTTTGAGAGGTAGACCAAACCCAGGTTGTTAAGGCCTTAAATACCAAAGGATTGTCTATCTGATTCTAGAATTTATAGGGATCCAATGAAGTTAATTGACTCAGTGCTATAATATGGTTAGACCTGTACTTTAGAAAAATCACTTTAGCAGTTGCATAGAGTAGTGATATCAAACCCAATAGAAACAGAATCTCTTCAGGCTGCATGTTGACTTAGAAAACAACAAATTAACATATGTTTTATTGTATTTTTGTTATTTTGCTATACTTGGGGTTTTGCAAGAGTGCTGTGAGTTTGATACCTCTGATGTAAAGACTAGACTAAATAAGAGGTTATTGAAATAGGCAAGAAATTATGAGGGAGTAGTAGAAGGGAAGGTGAGCAAGTGATGCTGATGAGAGAAAAACAAGATTTGACAAGTGCTTGTATATGTGGAGTTGTGAGTGGTAGTGGAAAGGATCGCACCTCAGGATTATGACCTGAAAGGGTGATAGTTCCCTTGACAGTAATAGCGAAAAGGGACAGGGTGTCAAAAGATAGCTACTGAGTTTTTCTTACCATCCTGTTGAATTTGGGAACCTATGGGATATCTAGTTCAAAATGCCTAACATCTAATATTGATGCACAGTTGAAACTCAAAAGAGAAACTAGGGCTGAATTGGAGTAAATTTAAAAAACTGATCTCTGGATCATTTTATACATAGAAAAAAAAATAAAAAATGTTCTAAGATATGCCCACTCTCACACACCACATCACCCCCAGTTCAAGACATCTATAACTGAAAATAGGGATAGGGCAGTGAAGAAGTATATGGGATTTGCCTCCAATGGTTTCAGTAGTTGAGACTAGAAAGTTGTTAAGTTTATTAGTCATGGAGAGATGTCATATCCTATTTCCAGGAGTGTTTGAGTCTGGAAAAAACAAACCCTGAAGGATTGTTTGCCTTACTCCATAGACCATCTGGCTTCTAGCCTCCCCTGTTGACCTATTTAGGCCAAGACACCTTATAAGCTAATGTCTTGGTACCATAAGGGAACTGTGCTCAGCTTAGGGGAGAGTAGTAGGAGAGACCAGCAGTACTGAATACAGAAGTGAAATATGCTTGTGAGGATATATTCGTCACAGTTGGAGGCGAAACACTGGTACGTTCCTTTGAACTGACTCACCACTTTTGAAATAACTCATTCAGTTGTTCAATGTGATCACTTTTTTACGGGGTTACAAAAATGTGGGGGGGTTCTCCCTGAAGAAGTAATGAAATTTATTATCTCATATTTGGTTTCCCCCCCAAAAAAAAATAAACAAAAAATTCCACACATATATAGACAAGTGAATTATTTTCTAAATTGGTGCCTTCCTAGGAATCATGGCTACAGATCTTGTCTGTGTCATCACACCTCATATCATGGTTACTGAGATATATGTAGCCATATTCCTGAAAAAGTTGTGTTTGGATTGAATTATATTTAAAATGCACTAAGTAGGTTCCTTAAAAGAAATTCATGGAGAATCTTTTTGTAAAGCAAAATAATTACTCCCTAATTTATCTCAACTGTAAATTCATATTTTCATGTATGGAATGAGATATGACCATGGACTCATTTTTTTAAAACTTCATAATATCCCATTAGATATCTTCAAAATTTTTTAATGTCTCTCTTTAGTAAACCTGCTTAACTAGAGCATGAGACAATTGTTTTTTTAACTCATCAAGGAAAAAGAAGCATATTTGGATGTGGAATTACCACATCTGCTCCAACCATTGTAAGAACAGCAGTTTTCTCTTTTATTTGACCCAAATATGTTCTTTCTCAATTCAAACCTATTACTCATAGTTATTAGATTGCCTGTTCTAGGCCAAGAAATCTTTTTATATTGTCAGGTATTTGTAGATTATTAAGTTTTTCCAGTAATTCAGTTAACTTTAGTTCCTATGGCTTCTCAAATCACATCAGATTTCAAGACATCACCTCAGAAAACAGTTTAATCTGACTCCTGTCTCCAAGGTCATGGTTGATAATTGAGGAAGAAATTGAGGCAGATTACCCCCTCTTTAACTGTAATTTTTGAGTTCTTGCAAATGATGTTCTAGTTTCAAAATAGAATTCCAAATACAATGGCTAGTGCTAATTCAGACATTTCCCAACACCATTAGTCTTATGTCCTCATTGTCCTTCATTCTCACTTGACTTTGGAAGAATTTGAGACTGCCTCTGGCTGCCTTGTTTCTAGCCCTTTTAAGGAATGCCAAATTATATCTAGAAGTGAAATTCCTAAGAGCTATTCTTATGATATTACTCAATCACACCAGAAACACTTCTCTTTTTGAATGCGTGTTGCTCAGTTCCCATATGAGGAAGAAGCTTTTGTTCTTGATTTGTTAGATTTTTTTTTTAAACCTCGAACAGGATAGAAAAACCCCTTTTTGTTACCATTATACATTGCATTTGTGTCAAAAAGTCCTGTGAAATTTATTAAGCAGTATTAGTTAAGGGAAACATTTCAGATGTGTGTAATTACTACTCTGGCCAGCTCTATATTGCCAGAGATTCACTGATTTAAGGACAGAGACATGAGGAATTATATTGCTCAAAAATTGATGTATAGGGGCGGCTAGGTGGCGCAGTGGATAGAGCACCAGCCCTGGAGTCAGGAGTACCTGAGTTCAAATGTGGCCTCAGACACTTAATAATTACCTAGCTGTGTGGCCTTGGGCAAACCACTTAACCCCACTGCCTTGCAAAAATCTAAAAAAAAAATTGATGTATAGATAAAAGGATCTTGACATGGGCAGATGTAGTTGATTTTATGGAGGGGGCCAGACTATCTCCTGTGTAAGTTAAGCAGACAAGCAGAAGGGAAAGAGAGAGATGGAATAGTTATAGGCAACCTCAAGTCATGTCTTGTGTCTATAGAGAATGTAGGTTTCACCTTCAAGGAGATGGGTATTGAAATGAGGCTGCTACTGGAGAGTTGTGTGAAGTATGCACTTACTGATGAATTTTGCCCCATTGGCTTTGCCAGTGAATTAAACTAGCTGGGAACTGCTTCATCAGCTGGATATTTACAACACTCTGTCTTCATTCCACTTTGCTGGATGTCTTCTTTTCTTGTCACCAAACAAAGATGTTTACAAAATGGTTTACCTTTACCAATTTGAAACCTTCCTATTATTTTCTTCATTTTTATGTGAATAAAATGAACAGTGAGAGAAGGAATGAAAAGCTCAGAACTAGTCTAGAAAGAATATTAAATATACCTCCAAATCTTTTTTTTTAATTTAAAGTGACTCTGGTCTTTGCATCAGAAGCCCTAAATTTGAGTTCTGGTTCTGCCTTTTCAACTTGACGACTATGGTGAAGCCATGTAAGCTCTGAATGAATCAGTGTCCTCATCTGAGTTAAAATAAGGATAGTCATACTAACAATATCCACCTCACAGAGCTGTTGTTGAGAAAAGTACTTTGTAAACATCTAAGAATTACAGAGAAGTAAGTCTCTTAATAAAGTACAAAAGTATTTAGGGAAGATAGACCTAAATTCTTCAGCATTTTTAATGTTTAAACTTTGTTTTTGATCTGAACCAGTGCTTTAATTGATGTAAGGAACAGATGAACTCCTCCCCTCCCCTGCACTATTTGATTGTTTGGAGCAATGATTTTCAAAGTTGTCCAGGCATCCTGGGGCATCCCCAAAGTCAAAACTATTTTCATAATACTAACATTTTATTTGCCTATTACTCCTCTCTCTTCCAACTATATCTGTTTGAGACTGAATCATTATCATTTACTTCAACGAAAACAATTTATCAGAGCAGATTCAAGCACGTAAGAGAATTCAAGTAATCTTTATTAATCTAGACAGCAAAGAGATTTGTAAAAATATGTAAAACAATGCCACTCTTCTTACTTATTTTCTTATTTTGACAAACAGTTATTTTTTATTTAAAATGTTTATATTAATATATAATGGATTTTTATTTTAAATTAATTAATGTTTTTCAAACTGTGTTCAATTTTTTATTTCATATGTGGTAAATAACAGTAGATATAATCCAGATTGACAAAAGCCTTGAGGTCCTCAGTAACTTTTGAGAGTCTTAAGACTTAAAACTTTAAGAACCACTTATCTGGGCACAGAAAGGGTCACAGATCCATTATATTTCAATGACACCACTTGAATCAAAATCTTCTTTCCTTTGAGATCAGCATTTCATCCACTTCACAATCCTTCACTGTGTAATCTTTTAATTCTTTTAATATTCACTCCTATTTCAGTGATAAAGTCAGAGATATTCAGTCTACCTTATTTGAAAGTTGCATATCAAGGAGCTAATATTTGAGACTAAATTAGATCAAAGATGAAAACAAGGAGATGACACAGAAGTTACAGAGCATACTTCTATTTTTCAACTTGCCAGCAGATGCTCAGAAAATATAGTTTTGCTTCATGCTTAAAATGTCATTTACTTTCATTCCTTTTGCTCCATGTACATGTGGTATGATCAGTTATTTGACCTCTAAAGAGTTTGATCATACTTACTAAAAAAAGGAAGAAAAAGAAAGCAACTTCAATTTTAGTTTCCATCACTTTTAATAGCTTGCTTTGAAGGAAAAGGTAGCAAAAAGTAAAGAAAAACCCTCTATGAAATGCCCCAGGAACACAGATGTGTCTTCATAGCTATATGGGCTATTAGTACAAGACCTGAGCTGAAATGGGCCTCCTCAGATACTATCTAATCTAAAGAAGGTATTTTTTTTTTGTAGTTGCCATGGCAAATAATCATCTGACCTTCACTTAAAAATCACAAAGAGAAAACATATACTTCTCAAGGCAGCCCAGGCCAATTTTGGATCATATTGTTAGGATGGGATGTTTTTGCTTACATGTCCAGTGAAACTTTGTCTTCCTGTGGTTTCTATCGATTACTTTTTTTAAAATTTATTTTCATCCATTTGTACATGCATATTTCCAAGTTACGAAGTTTCATCTACCCTCCCTTCCCACCCCCCCTCCCCTCAGTTGGGAACAGTCAGGTTAGCATTTTACGTACATATTTTGTTAAACATATTTACAAATTAGTAATTTTTGGCACGAGGAATTAGGATTAAGGGAAAGAGATACATAAGAGATAATTTTTATAAAGTGTTCATCAGATTCGGTAGCGGTGTGTTTTTTTTTCCTGTGTTTTGTTATCCCCGCTGGTTGAGGATGATATAGTCCATAATCTGTAAAATACAGTTGCTCTAACTCTCTGGACTGCCAAGAGGGGTTGCTTCCATCAAGGTTGTTCATGTCATGTTGATGTGTAAATTGTTCTCTTGGCTCTACTACTTTTGCTCAGCATCAGATCCTGTTAAGTCATTCCATGCTTCTCTAGAGTCATTTATTGTTTCTTGTAGAACAATAGTATTCCATAGTATTTATGTACCATAACTTGTTTAGCCATTCCCCAATTGATGGGCATCCCCTCCATTTCCAATTCTTTGCCACTACAAAAAGAGCTGCTATGAAAAGGTAGGACTTTTCCCATTTTTTAACAATTTCTTCTGGATATTGTCCTAGAATTAGAATTGCTGGGTCAAAGGATATGAACAGTTTTATTATTCTTTGGGCATAGTTCCATATTGCTTTCCAGAAATGTTGGATCAGTTCACAACTCCATATCAATTACTTTTCATCTCTCCTCCTGAGCATCCCCTGCCACTGGAACAATTTTAATCCCTCTTTTTCACAATAGCCCTTCAAATACTTGAAGATGGCAGTCATCTAGTGCCCTCCTTTCTTGGTCACTCTTCTTGGATAATAGACCTGGTATGTTCTCTTAGTTTATCTAGTCCATCCAGTGCCTTTATCTTATAGAAGTGGAAAACAGTACTAAAGGGGTGAAGGTGACTTGCCTGAGGTCATAACCTTCAGAGCCAAGACTTGAATGTAGTTGTCTCCTTGGTAACCTAGTGTCACTACTCATTGCAGTTACCTGTGGGATTATCTTTTTTAGCATTCTAGGCATTCTACTGTTATTCAGACTGACCAGTAAAATTATATTCTGGACATATATTGGACTCCAGACTCCTTTAACCATGTCATTTCCATTAACTTGCTGGCAGGAGCACTAGAAATGCATGTTAAAAGGGGCAAAGTCAACCTCATCATTCTTCTTTTACCTACATGGAAAGCAAAAACTTAAGCAAATAGATGGGCCTTCAGTCATGCCCCCAAGGTCAGGCAACCCCAGCTGCACCAGCCTGACAAAAGAACTCTACTTGGCCTTGTTAATGTTTTTGCATCTAGTGGAGCAAAAATGGTCAACTGTCAGTCTCTGGAGCTTTGCTGACACCCGTTACCACTGGCTGGAGTCTTGAAAGGCCATGTCAAATGTGATCTGGGTATTAACACAGAGGCCCACAGTGATTCCCTAAGGCATCCTTTCATTCAGCAAAGAAAATACAGGCAGAAGTCTGATCTCTTCAAGCATGGAAGTTACTCATAGGGAAAAGAGTTCCAGATTTTTGCTGCTCCTTTTTTTTTTGGGGGGGGGGAGAAGGGGAAGGGGCAGACTTTCAATTCCAGGCTAAAGAAAGGGTGAATGGATATTTGCTACCATGTAGTGGGCAATAAATAATGTTTGTCCTTCATTTTCGAAGAAGTCAGAAGGAAGGTGTGCATACATGCACCTGAATGTCTTTGGTTCTCCCATCCCTCAAGGAGTAGAATTCATAGCTGTTTTAACCTCTCTCTGAGGGAGATTGGCCATGTAATGATCATTCTTTTCTAAAAGAAGCACAACAATCTCTGGAGGACCAGGTCTTTGCCTTAGATTGCTGATACAGGACAGAAGGGAATCTCCTAATGCTAATCACATTTTATCCTGTCCATCTGAGCCACCTTAATGGGGCAAGGATCCTGCTTGTCTTCTCTTGTGGTATAGCTGTACCCCTGATTAGGCTTTCTACTCACTGCCTCCCCCCCCCCCCAAACAAACAAAAAACCCCAAATGAAAATATCCCTAGTTTATAGTTACTCATGGAGTTTCAAGACCTAGCATTATTTCATTGTTTCCCCTTCACCCTGCCTTTTATTTAAAAGGTTTTTCAATTCATTTTCTGGCCCAAAAACTTGATTAGGGCTTGTACATAAACCTCAGCATGGTATATGTTCTCCTACTCTGATATGATAGTTCTATTTTGCAGCAGAAGTGAATAGAATTTACTTTTGTTGCTTGTATAACAGCTTTATTAGTTGACTGGCCTTTGTTGCCATAAAATACTCATTTTCTTCTCAGGTGGCATCATGGGGAAATGAGTCCTTTTCATTTTGATGACTATTGGGCCTATACATGCAATGGGATTATTATATTATTATCTTTTCCTCTGCTGTTTTAGCTAGAATAGCCAGAGAGGTAGTTGCCCTTTAAGTGTTTATAAAGCTTTAATAACTCCTAGGCAAATATGAACATTCACCTCTTCCCCTTTCTCTTAGTGGTGCCTCTCTTTCTAGAATGGGAGTGCAGCAACTCCAAATGACTCTCTCAATTGAAGCCTCATTTTAAAGAATCTGATGGCACATACTCTCCTTACATGTTTTATGCTTTTGTAATTAGTTTATAACTTCACCTAGGGCCACTTTGCCACTCCATCTTCCTTTGGCTCACAAAAAAGGATTTTTGTTACCATTGCTTTTGCAAATTTAGGAATAAAAAGTTAATAAGAAATAAGATTAGACTCCATACTCAGAAATTGAAATCCTATTCTCTTTCCCCCCCTTGCTTTTCTGTTAAGATTTGAAACTCACATCTCAGCCAGGTATCATTACTATTGTTGTTTTAGTAATGTATTTCACCCACTATCCATTTTTGCACCATAAATGTTTCTTAAATTAGTTTTTTCCCCTAAGTACAAAACCAAAGTTGTCAGAACACTTTTCTTTTGTCTTTCCCTTCCAGTATATGTGTGTGTACATTCACACATACACCCTCCAAATCTGAAGTTATAAGTCCTGATTTCAGGTCTTACCTGACTTGGGCCTCAATTTCCTCAACTGTAAATAAAGGAATCAGACTAAATAGCTATGGGGTCCCAACTATATCTTGAACTATGATCCCTAGTTATTATTTTAAAATGTTATCCACTTCCCCTCTTTTCCCTACTCAGAAACTCCAACCACCAGCTCAAGGCATGGACACATGCAAACATAAACATAGTAATCTCAAAACTTTAAGGAACTAAAGATTAGCTCCACCCTACAAAAGGACTAAGAGTCCCTACTTCCAAGGGAATTCATTGGTCATTAAACATCATACTTATCTTTCTGGCCTTTTGAAGTACTAGACATTTCTTCCTCTGAGAAGCAGAAACTTTTATGCTTTGGAAATTTTTTAGCATGAAACATAAAATGGGTATTTTGGGAGAGGAGATTTTGGGGGGAAGTTCAAGTAGGTCCCTATGGTAATTTCTTTATGGTGTCATCCACTATTTGCATTTTGGAAAATTGAGGGCTAGGAACTACAAAAGATATTCAAGTAGAAAGGAAAGACCCCAAATCCTTAGCCTTAGAGAGAAGATCATTTGGATGATCATGAGATAAGAGGAGAGTTCTTCTTTGTGGTGCCTGCCTCATGACTTTTCTGTTTTGGATTTAGGAGCTTGTCAGACTCACAATAGAGAAGCAAGAGCATCCATCTCCCACGAGTCCAGTCAAGCCCACCTCACCAGCTTGCAAGCCTGACAGGTAAGCTCCTCAGCCTTACTCTTCAAACAGGGATTCCATAGCCAAGGGAGAAATGGGAGCCAGATCTGGTCATGCTATTGAATGTGAACTGTGATTCTTCTGGTTGCATGACCTTTTTTAATCCTACATTCCTAGATCTGTAAGATGTAGCTCAAACTAGTGGGAAGAGCAGAGGACATGGAATCCTTCAAGCACCTTGGTTAAAATCCCTAGCTGTACAAATCTCTCCAGTTTCTGTCCTGTCTCTTTGACCTTCCCATCCTCTGTTTCTTTATCTAGAAAATAGAGTATGGTACTCACATCATCTATGTCATAGGGTTGTATTGAGGAAAGCTCTCTGTAAACCTTAATGTGAAATATAAATATATATATATATGGTATTTGTTTTTATTATCATCAATCTATTAATGCACTGCCCAAAACATGATTCAGAAGGAGTGTTTAAGGATCTTTAGAAAGGCATTATCTGGGCGGTTAGGTGGCGCAGTGGATAGAGTACCGGCCCTGGAGTCAGGAGTACCTGAATTCAAAGGCGGCCTCAGACACTTCATAATTATCTAGATGTGTGGTCTTAGGCCACTTAACCCTATTGCCTTGCAAAACACTAAGGAAAAAAAAGGCATCATCTAACTGCTTTGTTTATGTGCATAATGGCAAACATTTTTGAGCTTTGGATGAGCAACATTTTTTTTTTTAATTTGAGACCTTTGTAGGTGTGTTTTTTGGTCTGGGGCTTTTTTTTTTGTTTGTTTTTATTTTCTGAAGGTGATAGCAAGGAAATTGCATCACATTGTTAATTATATCAAAAGGATGTTATGGAAAAGTTAATTATCTTACTTAGCTATTTGGCAGCTTCTCATAAAACTTTGTAACTCATTTAACCTGAAAAAATTGGTGGCAATGGTCCCTAATTTTACAGACAGTGAAACTGAAGTCCTTTTAGAGAGGGGTCAGAGGGCTGGAACTCTACCTTCTCTTTTCACTCAGATCCATATTCTTCTGTGCTGTGTTGTCTCTCTCTAAAAAAAATTCTGTTTGCCATTTGCCACTTTTTTTCTTAGTACATATTCCTGTGAATATGCACTAATAGGAGCATAGATCCAGAGTTGAAGGGTGATCTCAAGTTATTTAGTTCAAAGTTTCATTTTTATAGATAAGGAAACTAAGGCCCAGGCAGGTTGAATGGTGGAGCCAGACCTGGAACCCAGCTGCTCATACGATAGGTGTGAAATGCTTTTCCCTGTTACATAATACTCTGAAATTACTCTGCTCCATCCACCTGGATTCTCAATAAACCCCATTTCTCCTTTAAATTCCACAGCCAACCTGAGGTCCCATTGACAGACCGAGAAATGGAGATTCTCAATAAGACAACTGGCATGTCTCAATCAACAGAACTGCTACTTCCTGACTCTACAGATGAAGAGGTTGCTCCTCCCAAGCCCCCCCTCCCTGGCATCCGAGTGGTGGATAATAGGTAATATAACCCTCATCAGCTTCCTATTTTCCAAGTTCTTCTCCAGTTACCACATGCCACCATCAATCTATCAATGACTGGAGAACCTGAGTGATGTGGGTAATGCAACTTAGCAAAGAATTTAAATCTTGATTGAGTTCCTTGCTATTTAAAAGTAGATCCTTCATGTCTTTGAAATGAAATATTCATCAGACAGTTTTCTCTACTTCTTCATCTCAGTCATGTGAAAGCTGAGGTACTTGATTCTGAGTGAAGAAGAGTCCACTGATTTGGGGTTTCTTGTTATTTATAGGGTTTCATCAGACAGAAGTGAGAGTCACAGGTGTGAAGGCTTCTTTGAGAAGTTTTGAATTCACAATGTGGCTGATTTATACTGTCTTTGGCAGAGTTTTTATTATTAGGTTTTGCTGTCACTGGGAATGTTTTCAAGGCCTAACTCTGTTGCATCTGGACACAGAGGAGGAAGAATTTTGGAGGCCAACTAGTTTATTTCAGAGAGAGGGAATATTCTTGTGTCTTTGATCAGATTGAGAAAGGAGACCTCTTTCTTCTTGATGGGGTCCCTTAAGAGGCATCTTCTTCTTTTGTTTTGCAGTCCTCCACCAGCATTACCACCCAAAAAACGGCAGTCTGCACCATCACCTACCAGAGTGGCTGTGGTAGCACCCATGAGCCGGGCCACCAGTGGCTCAAGTTTACCTGTTGGAATCAATAGACAGGTAATGGTGTCATAGCCATGAAAAGCAGGAGATGGGATTAGCTTTTGGTCTTTGGTCATCTGTAAACTGAAAGCAGTAGTGTGGCAGAGATTTTCTGATCTTGGAAATGACCTAAAAGAAAATGACATCTAAAGTGACTTAACTGGAGGAACTTCATAGGATCCTAAATTTGGAACTGGAAAGCATCTACACGATCATCTAATCCAACCCCCCCCCACACTCCCATCATTGTATAGATGGGGAAAAAAAATAGGAACAGAGAGATTGTCATTTTGCCATCAGTAAGTGGCAGAGTGAAGATTTAAACTCAGGGTCTCTAGTTATACTGTTTTCACAAGGCATATTTATGCCTCTCCACAACAAATGAACTTTTACATATTTTCAAGCCTGTGTTTTAATACAATTTGTCTCCTTTGTAGTCCTGTGGATTTCATTTTATGCATTTAAAAACATTTTTCTAAGAAAGGATTCACAGACTTCACTATGCTAAAGGAGTGGATCCATGACACAAAATGGTTGAAGAACCCCCTGGTTTAGAATCATAAGTACTGTGGTATTTCCATGGAATTCTATGGAATGGAACCCCAGAGGTCTCTTTCTCCTCCTGGGAAGACACTGACAGAGGAGCATGTTGAAGTAGAAAAGAGTCCAGGGACCTGGGTTCAAATCCAGATTCTGTTTCCTTATCTCTGAAATGGGGATAATTCTTATTCTATCCTATGGGAATATGAGAGAAATATGTTCAAAGTGCTTTGCTAATTTTAAAGTATCATATAAGTGGTAGATATTATTATAGTCATTTAAATGTTTGTAAGAGCTGTGATTCTTGGGGGGGTGGGATCTTTGAACATCACTGCATCTAAAAACTTTTTTACTCAGCAGCCAAGCTGTGCTGATCCTCTCCACACCTAGCTAGCTCATCCTCCAATCATAGACCCATGCTTCAGCTGGGGGGCACTTGTCAGTCAAGCAGACAGCATTTATGGAACATCCACTCATTCCAGGAACTGATGATGCAAAGATAAAGAAGTGTGTTTCTTTGGGGTAGCCTTCAGGAACTCAGGATACCTACCGGGGCACAATGTAGCTTCAAGCAACTCATTAGAGGGGGAGCTATTGTCATACAATTCTGAGAACCTTCCCTGTAACTTATTGTCCTTCCTATTTGTGAGGGGAAAAGGGAGGGAAAGGACATCCTAACTGGATTGCTTTCAAGAACTTTCCCTTCCCTCTCTGTGACTCCCCTACTTTTTTCCCCTCCTTATCAATTGGTGCTATTTCTGAAGTGATTTGAATTTGTCTCCCTTTTTCATCCAAGGACTTTGATGTAGATTGTTATGCACAGAGGAGGCTGTCTGGAGGCAGCCACTCCTATGGTGGGGAGTCCCCTCGCCTCTCCCCGTGCAGCAGCATCGGAAAGCTAAGCAAGTCTGATGAGCAGCTGTCCTCCTTGGATCGGGACAGTGGGCAGTGCTCCAGGAATACAAGCTGTGAAACACTAGGTGAGTCTGAGCTTATATTAAGCAGGCTCTAACAAGTCTGTTGTGTAGCTACTAGAGCCAGAAACCTCTGTATATATCATTTCCCCTTTGGCAACTTTCCACTGTCACTATTGGTTTCCACACCTATGGTATAATCTATTTATGTAAGCCGACTGCTGAAAATTAACAACCCAAATCATTTGGGCCTCTTTCCTCCCACTTCCACTCCTGGCCCTGAGCTTTTTGCTCCTCCTTAGATTTTGTTGTTTCTATAGATCGTAATTCTATAATGTAAAGGAAGCTATTGATATTATTTCTTGACAAGGCATACTCCCAAAAAAAAATTTTTAAGGGACTTCAAAAAGCTGCTACAAGGATAGGAACAAAGATTTTTTTTTCCTCAAGAATATCTTGAATATCAAGAATATCAATAATACAAGAGATTGTAAAAGGGGGAAAGGGTGGTGAGAATGGTAAGGAGAATTGATGGGTAAAGGAGTAAGATTTTGATTTGCCTCCTGGATAACAAGTACATTTGTTTTTTCTCTCATTTCATGTAGATCACTATGACCCTGATTATGAATTTCTACAACAAGACCTCTCCACTGCTGACCAGATACCTCAGCAAGTAGCATGTAACCTTAGCCCATTGCCAGAATCTATTGGTGAATCTGGCTCTCCTTTCCATGGACGTCCTTTCCAGCTGCCACCAGGCAACTCCCCACAGCTGGAGCTTGGCAATCTCATTCCCACAGTGCATCCTATGGACATGCCTCCTGCCCTGCCTGAGAAGAAGCGTAGGAGTGCAGCCTCTCAGACCACAGACAGCTCTGGCTGTAGAGTCTCCTATGAGAGGCACCCTTCCCAATATGACAACATCATGGAGGATGACCTCCAGAACCCAGCCTCCCTCCAGCCAATATCTTTCACACCTTTTGCTGCTGTCCTCCCTTTCCAGCAAGGGGGCTCCTCAGCCCCTGTTGAGTTTGTTTCTGATTTTGCTGCTCCTGAGTCAACAGGTGACCCTGAGAAACCACCACCGCTACCTGAGAAGAAGAACAAACACAGTAAGCTTTTGATAAGAGAATGAATATTTGTGAAAGTACTTTGTAAACTCACAAATGTAAGGTGTTATCATTATTTTCTTTCGTCCCTTCTCTGATTCTTTCTTTCTTTTCCTGCTTGATCCTTAATCAGTGAGTTTTGCAGGGACTAAGGTACTTCCTGTCCTTTGCCTTGAAGGGTCTTTATTGCTCCATAGGCATTAACCTATGTTGAGGATATTCAACTTCACTGAATAAGAATTTGTGAAAGAGCAGTATGTTATATAGTACAAAAAATATATAGGATCTGAAGCCTGAAGTCCAGGATTTGAAACTAGACTTCATTTCTCATCAAATGGATGATTCTGAGAAAATCCCCAGGCTTTAGTCATCTGTCAGATAAGGGGATTAGGTGAATTGATTGCCAAATTCCCTTCCAGTTCTGAGTCTTTGAGGTAGGAGATCTGACTCCTCATCCTGACTGTAGCTTTCTTTACCTAGCCATATGATCATGAGCAAGTAGTGTGTGAACTCCTTGAGAGTTGAAGCTGTCTTTTGCTTCTTTTTTATCCTTATAATTAGATTTTCCAGTCTATAAAATAGAGATAGCACTCCTTTTCTGGAGTTTTAACAAAGAATGTTCATTATTAATGTGAGCTTTTATCATATTAATTATCATGTTAATTTATGATTAGCTTTTAGAAAAGAATACTGATTTTATTAATTTTGTTCCAAATATGGCCTCTCTGGGAGGGGGTGCTAGTAAAGAAAAGTCTCGTGTGTGTGTGTGTGTGTGTGTGTGTGTGTGTGTGTAAATATTTATTAAGCACCTAAAAGTATATCAGGCACTACACTAAGTTATGATTAAGGATAAAAAAAGAGGCAAAAGACAGTTCCAAATCTCAAGGAGTTCACAAACTACTAGAGGAATAACAAACAAATAAATATATACAAACAAGCTAGATACAACATAAATAGGAAAAAATTAAAAGAGGGAAGATGCTAGGATTAAGAGGGGTTGGGGAAAAGTTCCTATAGATGAGATTTTAATTGGAATTGAAAGGAAGCCAGTTAGTTGTGTGTGTTTGTGTGTGTGTGTCTGTGTTAAACTTTAATTACAAGACATCATGGGCCAGTTATTCTTTGTTTATTCCAAACCAGATGTAACAAAGCATGGTGAGAAAGCTGGTTTTATGATGTAAAACTGACTGCTTAACAAAAGAACAAAGATTTCTTTTGCCTGAGAATAGTTCAAGTTGCAGAATCATCCAACTAGTTGGATGCAAACTCCAGAGCATTTTCTTGGTGCTTCATATCTTAAAGGAAGTCTTAAAATGCCTCCCCCCCAGAAGTCTTGCTCCTTTGAGAATGGGATCCAGGGTAGAATCATGGGGCTTAGAGCTAGAAGGACCTTTAGGGATCTTTGTGTCTACTAAGACAGAAAGTAGTTAAGTCACTTGCCCAGGGCCACACACTTGAGCCAGAATCAGAGCTGGGTTTCTTGTGCTTCCTAAACACACAAACTGTGCTCTCCATCACTTAACGGCCTCTTCTAGTTCTACCTGCTATAGAATCTTAGAGTCATGGACAAAGAGCTCAAAAGACAGAAAGTCAGAAGATTTGGTTCAACCCCACCCCCATTTTACAAATAAGGAAACAGGACCATAGAGGGGAAGTGGTTTGTTCAAGATGATGCAGGTAATAAGTAGCAGAACTGGGACTCAAACCTGGTCCAGATTGGAAAACTAGTTCCCATCGCAGTCTACTTCCCATAAATCCTCAGTTTCTAGAAACTGTATAACTAAGTATGACCAAAGGACAAAAGAAAGACCTTACATCATGGACCACATCCTCAGTTGTATTTAGCATTATTTGCATTTTTAAAATTTAAACAAATATTAGAATTTGGGGTTGAAAGGGACCTTAATGGTTCTTAATCACTAAGATGAATTTTTTTCAGCATCAATACAGGCAAGATGAGAAGTCAGTCCTTTTGACTCTCATTGCTCTTTATATAGTTCATAATAAAATGTTTTTTTTGTTCTCATCTATCTGCCTGATTTCCACATGAGTCAAAAAACCACGTCAGAAGCAGCCATTGATGCAGTGTGTAGGATTTCAGGACTGAGGTCTGGAATATCAGAGTTCAGATTTCGCTTCAAACATTTATTAGCTATGTGACCCTGGTCAGGTCATGGGTCTCTGGTTCCTCAACTCTCAGTTTCTCCAACTCTAAAATGGGGAAAGTAACAACATTGACCATTCAATGTTGTTGTGAAGACCAAATGAGATCATATTGTAAAGTGCTTAACACATAACAGACACTATATAAATGCTTATTCTCTCCATCCTCACTCACTCTCCTTCCCTTGTGGTGAGATAAGGAAATATACAGGCCGGGACTGTAGGAACAGAAAGGAGTGAACTGCCTAGACATAGATCAATCAATTGCTCAATAAATATTTATTAAATACTTTAGCTGTACTAGGTGCTAAGATGAGAAATGAATGTATATTCTGTCAGAGGTGATATCATGTATACATACTGGACTTAGTGACCTCTTAGATCCTTCCAACCCTAGAGCTTTGATGCTGTGTTTATATGTGCAAAACAAATGCAAGAGAATTTGCTTCATTAGGTTTAGGAAGGCATCCTATAGGAAGTGGCCTTTGAGCTAAACTTTAAAGGATTGAACCCCAAACCTAAATTCCATTAGGGCAGTCTGCTAAATCTCTGTGAGCCAATTTGTATGCACATAAATCTAAGAGGGTAATAATGGGACCCAGCTGTTCCTCATTGCCCCAAAGCCATTAACCTATAACTTAGGGGCAAAGTGCTTCTGAGTATTTCTGGTTGTACTGAATAATCAATTATCATTCTATATGAATAATTATGTAGCCTTCACAGCTTGTATGACACTTGATGGGGTTCTATAGGCTAAGAAGATTGTTAGAACATGGGGGAAGGCAACAAACAGACAAACATATATGTGGGGGATGGGGGAAAACATAATTCTTCCCCCTCAGGAGATGATTGTTATATACAGCATTATTTAACTAGGTCTCTAGAATTGATTTTTGAACATCCTTATCATGAAATCAAGTCATCTTCAAGTCATCTTAGGTCACAAAGCAGGAATAAGTGTTTCACAGAATATTAAGGCTAAAAAGGCCCTTATGGTACACATGAGGAAGCTAATACCTCCAGAGGAGAAGGGACCTGCCCAAGTACAAGGATCAAGGTCTCCTTGACTCCTGGTTTAGAACCCATTTCACTATTCCCTTCTGCCTTCACCTTTGTAGGTTAGCTCATCATAGGACTTAGAGAAAAGATCTTTATAGATTGATTAGTCTGGCCTTTTACTTTACAGATGAATAAACTGAAACGAGGAAGAGGGAAGGGATTTGCCTATAATTCCATAGATAAGTGGAAAATGTGAGATTTTAAACTCAAATCTTCTGATTTTCATTACTCTTTCCAACATACTATGTGACTTGTCCATTAATACCTAAATTCTTTGCAATAGTCTTTGTAGTCCAGAAGTAGAAGAATCAATGTTACATGAAGAGTTATTTTCCTTATATAATAAAAGGTTCCTTATATAATATAGCTGAAGCTTAGACTATAAAGCTAATGAGTGGCCCCATTCTGTCAAAATTGGCCAGTTCTGTAAGCCTGGCTTTTTTAATATTATGGGTAATATGAATAAACCACTACACTCTTGTTCTAAAATAGCATTCTAAACCATCTTCTGTACTATCATAATACCCTCTAAAACTTCAACAAATCTATCAGCAAGCATTTATAATTCATTACTTACTATGTGCCTACCACTGTGCTAGAGACTGAGAATACAAAAATAAAAAAGAAACAGCCCCTGTCCTCAAGGAGCTTGCTTTCTTTCAGGAGAGGCAATCAGGGCTAAAATGGAGGTCAGTTGACTCCTCCAGAGTAAAAGCTTTGTCTGTTGAATCAGTTATAGAAATAGAGAAAAGAGGTTGCATTGCCCAGTCTGGGTTCTACTCTGAATGTTGATCTGACATCATCAGTTGAATTAGAGGGGCAAGTATAACAGAGTAGATGGATAAGGGGCCAGTTTTAGACTCAGGAAATAATCCTGAGTTCCAGTCCCACTTTTCTCATGTAGTGGACACATACATGATCTAGGGCAAACTGCATAACATTGCAGGACCCCAGGCAACAGCCCCCTGAGGTTCTAAGATACAGACTTTGTGCTGATCTGCTTTGGTGATGGGAGTTGCTGTCCTACCCGTAGTTTCCTGTATTATTGAAATTATTGAAATGTCTGGCCCCCACCCTCAAAAAAGTAAATTATGCTTATCACAGTCTTTAGCTAGAATTCCTCAGAATAATTCTCTACTCTCTACAATTCAATCCAGTCTCCTACCTATGTCATAAACCTCTTCAATGGAGAGGAACTGTGCTAGGTGTTGGTAATACCAAGTAAAAACAAAATAGTTCCTACCCTCAAGAAGCTTACAGTCTAACAGCATACAACCAAATACAAGCAAATACAAAGTTGTTACTTAAAAGGCATCATAGTAGTCAATAGATAAGAGTGTTCAACTCTGAAGCAGGAATACATAGTTCCAAATCCTTCCTTAGACATTTACTTGCTCTTTTACCCTGGAGCAAGTTACTAAACCTATCTGAACTTTTGTTTTCTCATCATAAAATGGGATTAATAATAGAGCCAGGCTCAGATCTGTTGTGAGAATCAAATGAGAAGATTTCTACAAGTATTTTGCAAATATTAAAAGCACTTTTTGAATAAAGTTACTATTATAATTATAGAGAATATACAAAATATTTTCTAAAGGGAGAAATACTACTAACCATAGCAATCAGGAAAGGCATAGTTTAGGGGATGATTCCTGAACTTCAAAGGAAGCTTGGGATTCTTCAAGACATAAGGGAGACTAAAGGGCATTTTATGCATGGAGGACCGCTTTTCAGAGGCATGAAATTTGGAAATCAAATCTTAAATACAAGGAACCATGAATAAGACTAGATGATAGTGTGTAAAATGGGTTATAGTAAATATGAGGCAAGACCGGAAAGGTAATCAAGAGCCATATGTTATGTGAGCAGCAATAGGAAGTCATTGAAGGGTTTTAAGGTGGGGGGAGGGAGAGGGAATTAGATTTGTATTTTAGGAACATCAGTTTGCTAAATGTGTAGGATTGGAAAGGGGAGAGGCTGGAAACAGCATCACTCTTGGAGCAATACCTGTTTGCCAGCATTACCATTTAGTTTGCAAACATTTACAGTAACAAGTGCTGTAATACAGCTTGAGATGTGAGGTTGTTTGGCAGGACTGACTGAGGACACTTGTCCCTGATCCCATATTTAAGTGGGTGATGCTTTTGAATCACATATTGTGCTGTCTGACCGTGGGTAGTGTTGAGAAAGATGTCAACAGCCCCCCATCTGTTTGTTTCATTTTTCTTATCTGCCATGGAATTTCCTTTGGTGAAAGCCCCCCCTAGTTTTCCTGTTCTCTTATCTTCCTCCTGGAACCATCAACCTCTGTTTAATATAGTTTCTGAAGCTACTCTTAGCCTTTTTGTGCCTTGACTTATTGACTGGTTCAGCCAGCTTCACCCCATTCATACAAGAAACACTTCCATACTTCCCTCTTCATCTTCCCACAAGAGGGTAACTTTCCTTGCTCTAGACAGAGATTCTATGATTTATGGAATAAAAATTTTAGCATTTTTCCTTCCCTTTCTCCTGACTCCTCACACTGCCTGGTGGGGGTTATTTTAGACATTTAAAGTATTTAAGGGAGCAAGGTAATAAAGATCAAATTCTAAATGCTCTGGATTAGGAGTTGGTGAACCTAGGGTTCCATTCTACTTCCAAATGTCTGAGGCTAAGAACAAAGATGCTGCCTTCTATAGCTCAGCTTGAGAGGTCTTGCCTACCTCTGTCATCATCACTGTGGAACATGCCCCCTTCATAGAAGAAACCAAGACTTCTCCTTTCTTCCTTCATGGAAGATACCGATGCTAGGGTACTCTGGATCTTATAGACCAATGATGTAATTTCCCATTTGCTTTCTGATTTGATGTCTCATTAAAAACCAAGCACTAGGGGAGGGGTCTGCAAAGAACAATCCCAGGAACATTTCTATTTTCTCAATCTCCCATTGTAAATGGGAGTGTTTAAAGAGACAGTGTGCCCCCTTTTAACTTATTCAGTCTGCCATGCTGAATTCCCAGTCTCCCCTTCTTTTCCTTTTCTAACATTATTATGAATGTAAAAATGTAGACAAGGATTGCATTGTAGCAGAGCTAGAATAGACACATGATTTTACTCCTGGCCTGTTAGAACTTATTATTGGGCATTCACAGACATGGAAAAGGGAAAGATACCCTTTATGGAGAACACAAACAGAAAGGAAATAAGCATTTTTTTCCTTTACAGGTAGATTTACTACTCTTTATGTCAAGAACCAATTTTTGGGGCAGCTAGATGACACAAAAAACTGGATCTGGAGTCAGGAAGATCCATTCCCTGAGTTCAAATCCAGCCTCAGAGGCTTCCTAGCTATGTGTGAGTTTGAGCAAGTCACTTAAACTACTTTGCTTCAATTTCCTCATCTGTAAAATGAGTTGGAGAAGGAAATGGCAAACCACTCCAACATCTTTGCCAAGAAAACTCCAAATGGACAAGAGAGTCAGACACAACTTGAAACAACTAAACAACAAGGACCAGTTACTGTAGGAGTTTTAGTAAAAATGAAATTGTTTTCCTTTAGGTTAGGCATGTGATATGTTTTGTATTGTTTTACTTCTCCCAGGAATGTTGACTGGATGTTTCATTCCATTTTGCCATCAGAAGGCATGCATATCAATTGAATGCTGTAGCTTGTTTTGGCCTTTTATATACCCTCCTGGTATATACACTGAGCCACTATGTTGTAGTACATAAAGTGCCAGATTTAGTATTAGAAAGACCTGGGCCCAAATCTTCCTTCTGATCCAGATTAGCAATGTGACCATAGATAAATTTCTTAAGCTCTTTGAGCATCCATTTCTAAAGTAAGGGTAGTGGTTGCTGTTGTTGTTTGGTCTTATCTGACTCTTTGACTCCATTTGAGGTTTTCTTGGCAAAGATACTAGAGTGGTTTGCCATTTCTTTCAACTCATTTTACAGATGAGGAAGCTGAGGCAAACAGGGGTAAGTAACTTGGTAACAGTCATTGGTAAAAAAAAAAATGTGTCTAAATGATCAATGTTGGAAGGGATGTGGGAAATCTGGGATATTAATACATTTGTCAATGGAGCTGTGAACTCATCCAACCTTTCTGGAGAGCAACCTGGAATTACACCCAAAGGGCAATAAAAATTGATCTAGAAATACCACTACTGGGTCTATACCCTGAAGTGATTATGAAAAAGGGTAAAAACATCACTTGTACAAAAATATTCATAGTACCCTCTGTTTGTGGTGGCAAAGAATTGGAAATTGAGTGAATGTCCATCAACTGGGAAACAACTTAATAAACTGTCATATATGTGTGTGTGTGTGTGTGTGTGTGTGTGTGTGTGCTGGAACACTATTGTTCTGTTAGAAACCAGGAGGGATGGGAATTCAGAGAAGCCTGGAAAGACTTGGATGAACTGATGCTGAGCCAAGATAAACAGAACCAGAAGAATATTGTCCTAACAGCAACATGGAGGTGATGATCAGCCTTAATGGACTTAGTCATTTCATCAGTGCAACAATCAGGGACAATTTTAGGGGATCTGTGATGGAGAATACCATCTGTATCCAGAGAAAGAATTGTGGAGTTTGAACAAAGACCAAAGACTTATTACCTTTAAAAAAAAATGTGTCTAAGGCCAAATTTGAACTCAGAAAGATGACTCCAGGACAGGGCTAATGACTTTGCACAGATTCAATGCAAGTCAAGACATAACTTTCCTGATATTATTGGTCCTCTTCAGATGCTAAAAATGAACAAGGACACCAGCTCTATTCTCTGTGCCACCTCAGTGTTCAAGTTCCTATAGTACTTTAAAGTAGTTTCTATAATACATGCTTCCCAGGACAACCATGAGAATCCAGGGAGATAGCCTTTTGATATGGTCTGTGGGATGTGGGCATAGTGGTGCAGGCCTGTATGTAATCCCTGCTGTTGGGAAGGCTGAAATCAGTGGATCACTTGAGGTCAGAAGTTCTGAGCTATAGTTGGGCTGAAGTGAGACCCCAGGAGAGAGTACTACCAGGCTGCCTGAGAACAGGTAAACCTGCCCAAGTTGGAAAAATGGAACAAGTTAAAGTTTTTGAGCTGAGCTGTCTCCAAAGCTAGAGGAATACTATTTAGTGATATAGTCTGTAAATCTTAAAGCCATATGTGTTTGTCAGGAATGAGGGACAGACGCAGTTTACGAATCAGGATAAACTGGGTTCAAGTCTCATCTCTGGCAAACATTGGCAAAGTGACCCTGGGTAAGTCACTTAACTATTGAAAGCATCCAGATGACTTTGAAACTCTTAAATTATAGTTGCCCATTTGGCTTGACAGAGGGAGTTTCTCTGAAATTGAGAAGGAATTAAATTTTTCTTATCTTCAAGGACAAGGTCATAAATTTAGTAAAAAAAAACAACTAGGTATTATTATGATTATCATTATTGTTATTTTAAAATTAGCTTAGTTTGAGGTAAATGGTCATTTGATTTTTATTCAATATGTCACATTGACCCCTTAGATAAGCATCAAGCTATTATCTCAATGTCATGTTAAGGAGGACTCTACCAGAACTGTCCCATAGTATGGTAGGGGGACATCAGCATTCTATGCCTAGTTCTTAGTTGGAGAGCCTTAGCCAAGTCACTTAACCTGCTTCTGGCAGAGATAACAGTTCTCCCTGACCTACTGAATAGGATTGTCTTGAGGATTAACAAAATTATGAAAACCTCAGCAGCTTTTGATGGGGGAGGGGGGGGAATTCCAGCCCTATTTTCACCTCACCCTTGTTATCTTTTAGATAAGCTATAGAAATCAAGAAACCACAGTTTGTCAAAGGACCAGGCACTTCCTCCCTAGGCAGGCATTTGAGCACCAGTGTCCTGGACAGGCTCCAGTTTTCATAATTACAGTCTGCCAACCCACACTCCCCCTTGGTTTCAGGCGCCCACTGCAGCTCCCTTCTGTCTAGTCAGCTCAGGGATGCCTGCCACTCGTGTTTCTTGAGCCTGTTTGTGAGGGCCCCTTTCACACAGTCAGATTTGCTGGGCTTCTGAAACTGGACTTGGGAATTCCTAAGAGAAATCTCCTTTCATAATGGAAAACCCTTTGGTTTGGTAAAATGATGAGGAAGAGGAGGAAGAGAATGATAGTGGGGATACTGTTGATTATGGCTTATGCAGAATGCCTTAAGGTTTGTAAAACCTTATACTGGATCTCACTGGATCTTGACAATAATCCTGTGTGCTATTATTTCCCCAGTTTTTTGGAGGAAACCAGAGCTCAGATTAAAGAACTTGTCCATTTTCTCCTAGCAAGGTGATAAATGAAGGGCTTTCTGATTCCAAGTTTTCATGAGATCATAGATTTAGAACTAAAAGAGCCCTTAGGGCTAATTAAGCACTGACCATTTTCTTTATTTGTTTATTCATTTTTTTTAGGTTTTTGCAAGGCAAATGGGGTTAAGTGGCTTGCCCAAGGCCACACAGCTAGGTAATTATTAAATGTCTGAGACCAGATTTGAACCCAGGTACTCCTGACTCCAAGGCTGGTGCTTTATCCACTACGCCACCTAGCTGCCCCTGACCATTTTCTTTAAATCACCAGATTTTACAACTGAGGAAACTGAGTAAAGAAATAACTTTTCTTTTTTCAGTCACATAACTAGTGTCTGAAATAGAATTTGAACTTGTGTCTTCCTGACTCACAGTTCAGCATCCTTATTCAGTATGCCATTTCCATTTCTTTATCCAAAGGAGAGTAATTGCTGATACTTTAAGATAAGATAGCCTTTATAAGTTCTGTCTTCCTAAAACATTATATAGCCAGAAGCTGTGTCTGGGATGAGGATAGAAACAAAGCATTTTCTTTGGAATCAGCCTTAGAGCTTTAGCAAGTTGAAACTAGCGCAAGAATTGTGCTTTTGTGTTGGCAGTACCCAAGAGGCTGAGCTCATGTAACGGGGATCGCCATCATCTGCTCCTACCCCACTGCCCATTATTGTAGAGCTCCATGTCCTCCAGCTGCTAAAAATGTCTATTGATGTTTAAAAGGAGACTTTGAAATCAGCCAGAGAATGTTCTGTGGGCACCTGGAGCCACAGGGGGGCTAAGAAAGAAAAAGAGAAGCTTCCACTCTTCCTAACTAACCAGCTCAGAGTCACTGCCCCTTATTCATTTCTCTAAGCTCCATTTTGGTTCCTGATTGAGCTACCTGCCTTTATGCCAGCCTGAAAATATAAATTCACTTTTCCTGTTTTCAGACATAAAAAAGATTTCTTGAAGTAGTTCCCTGGGGAGAAAGCCTGTTTGATTCACTTCTGAATTTCAGCTCCCTTTGAGAGGTAGTAGTGTTGTAGGAAGGGTCTGGTCTTAGAGACTTCAAAGTCTTGATTCTGAAAGGTCCTAGATATTTGTGAACCTGAGTAAATAATTGAACTTATTTGAGCCTCAATCTCAGTCCTATAAAGTGGATAGAATTCAAAGATGCTAGCACTGCATTCCTCACCAGTTTGTTATGGCAAAGAGTACTTTGGAAACCTGAAAGTATATTAAAATTATAATAATTATTATTATCAGATACTGAAGTAGCCTAAGATTAAAATACCTTGGTTTAAAAAAATCTTAATTTCTTTCCCATGCATTTCATCACTTGAAATGTCTGTACTATAATTTAATTTCTATTGTCTAACAATTCTTGAGTCCCTTAGGCTCATGCAATTCTGGAAGGGATCTTAGAGGCCATCTTGTCTGATTCTCTCTTTTTACAAAAAAAAGAGAAAACTGAGACTCAGAAAAGCTAAGGGGCTGTGTCTACAAATGCTGCTAGGGGTATAGTAAATTATAGAGATGGGTTTGGAACCCTGGGTCCTTAGATTCCAAGTCCACACATCCATCCATTTATCCAAATCCACTATACTAAGCTTCTGCCTCCTACTAGCTATTGTGAGGGTCCATGGAAATCCCTTATGTATGGATCTTAACATTCCCAGATGGAAGCCACAACTTTTAGCATTCTAATTAGTAAAAGTATTAAGTTTTTGCTTCAATTTAATTCATTTACATTATAGTACTAGACTTTAACCCTTCTCCTACATTACCTTCTCATCCAAAGACTTGCAAATACCTTAAGCCCAAATAGCCAGAGTAATTACATAATTATGAGTTAAGTAATTAAGTAATTTGAAAAAAGTCAAGTCTGGAAGGGCTGGGCAGCCTAGGTTCTCAATCCACAAGGACTGATTAGGTGCTTCTGTAGGAAAGTGTGCCTAGGATATACAAGCTAACCAAAGAAATTTGTCTGCAGGCTTTGTCTGTCTTAGGATTCAGGTTCCTGTCACTTGATGGCTTGATCCATTTCTTTGTTTTGGTAAAAGCCTGGCCACCACTACCTGCCAAAACCTGCCTTTGTCAGAAATCTGATCATTTGCTGGCCATGAAATGTTGGCTTCTCAGAGAAACCCTCTGGATTCTGCCAAAACGAACCGAGGTGACTTTAGCAATTGAACTTGTAAAGCCTAATGAATTGCAGGTTGATGCCCTCGTGTGAGGGCTTAGAGCTTCTGCACCTGCTATGATATAGGAAGGGCCTCCCTCAGGATGAGATCACCCCGACAGACAACAGCTGAGCTCTTTGTTCTGATTTCTCACCTCCCCAGGCTAAGTCTACTGGGCTTTAAAACACCTCCTTAGGTGTATATCACACTTTATAGAACAAATAAAGACCTGGTCACCTTTCCAGGCAAGCTGATGCTACTGCTTCAGACAAATGCACAGTGAAATGGACCTGGTGGTAATTATAGTTGGTACTTTTCAGAATTTTCAAGTTAATGAAAGCAAAAGGTTTTCTGAAGGGATTTTAGAGAAAAAGACCCAAGAGGCATTCTCTCAGACAGTTTACTCTTCCAAACTCTTCCCATCTTTTTAAGATGTCCTTGAACTTCCAAATAAGAAATTGATAATCCATAATAATCGATCAGCCAGAGTCAATTAAGTATCTGACACAATACTAGGGGCTGGGGGTTACGGAGCCCAAGTCAGACTGTCCTTGCCCTCAAGGAGTTCACATTCTATAGGAAAGACAACACATACATATTTAATAAATAATAGAACAAGCAGGATCAGGATAGGGCTCAGACCTGTGATTTCATCATTATATTCAATGGAGAAATTCCCTCTGCCAAGGCAAGTTAACAGCTTCTCCCTACCTTTGAGTCTTAGAGAACTGCCAGACTGAGTGGTGATTTGCCCTGAACTTTGGTCTTCCTGACTTTGAGGACAGCTTTTACCCACTATACCAGGCTGCCTCTTTAAGCAAGGACAAGGTTCTTTTGAGGAAAAGGCATTGGGGAGATCTTGAAGGATATTTGAACTCTGAAGGGAACAAGGCCTAGGAACAAGGAGTGCAGTATGTATTGTGAGGAATAGTGGGAGAGTCCTTCATAATAAAGCTGGAAGGGTAGGTTGGGCCCAGGGCTTTGTAGAAGAGCTTTGAATGCCAAACAGGGGCAGTTGTATTTGATCCTAGAGACAACAGTAACACATAGTGAATACCATTTATCCATATTTTCTTTTTAACAGCTGAGCTGAGAAAGATTAAGTGACTTGTCCAAAGTCACACAGTGTGAGTCAGAAGCAGAACTAGAAGCCAAGCCCCTTAGCCCCCCATCTACCAGCTGTCAAAAGAAGCTCCCCCAGAGTCAGAAGGCTTGGGTTGGAGTTCTGCCAATGATTCTTATAAAAGGGGAATAAATCTTACCCACTACTCAAGATTATTGCAAAGAAAACACTTTCTAGACAAGCATTAGAGAACCATGTGGAACTACTTTTGTAATTTTCTTTATGATAATAGCTAATATTTCTGAAGTGCTTTCTAATAGTGAAATTAGGCAGAGGGTTGAAGTGAATCCATCCAAGGTCACTAATAAGTATCAAAACAGAGACTCGGACCAAGATACTTTGACTCCAAATTCAGTGTTCTTTCTGTTATCCCTGAGGCCTTGACAAGGGATGTTCCTGCCTCAGGCTGAGGAGAACTTGGGATCATAAATTTAGAGAGGGAAAGACTCTCTGAGGTCTAGTCAGACCCTTTCCTTTTGCAGATAAGGAAACTGAAGCCCAAAGAGGGGAAAGAGATTTGCCTGAGACCATTTAAGAATTAAGTAGCAATGTCAAGTCTTGTAATTCTAGCTCTCAGACCTAGAATGATGTTTATGCTAAAGAACACCACATCATCATAATGGCTACCCATGATTCCAAAGAGCTAATAGCAAAGTATGTCATCTGCATCCTGAAAGGGAGGTGATGGATTTAGGATAAGTCATATATTGGGGACATGGCCAGTGTGAAATTTTGTTTTGCCTGACTGCATTTTTTTACAAGATTTTTGTTTTATTTTTTCTTTCTTGTTTATTTTTTCTCAAGAGGGGAAAGTAGAGAAAAACAGAATTTTGTTCATTGAAGCAAATTTTTTAAAAAAGAATGATACTTAATTTTACCCAGTAGGAATATGATAAATTTTCAGCCTCATTCAAAGATTTGTTAGAACCCTTACCACGACATGTCCTGTCAGCAATTTCTGAATTATACCTTTTTATTTGAGAGAATGATGTTAAGGTGTGCATGTAAGGCACTGAAGTCTAGTTCTGAACGCCCCCAATTGGCAGTGGTGGTGGCAGCAGGAGTGCCTCAGGTGGAGGCTCATGATAGGCTCTCCTTCTTGCTGTAGACGTTGAGACTGGGACAGTGAACCCTCAAAAGCCCTAAGGAGGGATGAACAGACTCAGGTTAGACAAAGGGAGCAAGTCAGAGCTGGCATGACTGTCAGCATGGGGTCAGCCTGAGGAAGTCTCCCAGGCTCCAGATACAAACCAAACTTTGTTTTTCAGTGCTGGCCTACATGCAGCTCCTCGAGGACTACTCAGAGCCCCAGCCTTCCATGTTCTACCAGACGCCCCAGAATGAGCACATCTACCAGCAGAAAAACAAACACCTTATGGAGGTCTACGGCTTTAATGACTCTTTCACCCAGGAGCTGGCCCCGCCCCCTGCCCTGCCCCCCAAGCAGAGGCAGCTGGTAAGTGGCACCCCCTGGACCCTGCCCAATGCCATCCTGATGGTGGCCTCAGAAATTCCTCAAGGGAAATGATTCTCATTCCCAAGCAAGAATTTCAGGTCCTCTTATTGCATCTCCATGAGCTGGGATGGTCCTTGCATACCATTTGAGGCTCTGATGTTTGGTTTGCTCTGTAGGTTCACTCAAAAACTAAGCTACTGCTGACCCTGCTGTCCTGATGATAGTTTTATGCAGTTTGTGCTGGTGTGTGCACAAAGGACATTTCTCTACTGAAGCTCACTATCCCTCTTCCTCCTCTCTTCTAGTTCTGAAATTACCCCTCCCAAGAGGATAGAACCTAACCAGGGCATAGGGAATTGTGTGTGGACAACCCAGGCCCAGCCTATTTCATGGGACTAATCCCTCCTCCCCCCACCCTGGCATAGTGCAGAGATGTGGGGGATCACAGTGATGGTAAACATCCTTCTAAACTGTCTGGTGCTATAGACAGGAATGAGACAGAACACCCTCTCTAGAGACTAGCTCTGACCATAAAATGGTCCAGTGAAAACCCAGCATTGAAGCAAGAGCATGACTTTTGGTCATAGGTTTGGGGTTTGTTTTTGTTCCCTGGAGCACTTTGGCCTGCTGAAACCTATGAGCTCCTTTTCAAAATAATATTTCTTAGTACAAAAAAAAATAAATGAAAAAGAAAGCCATTTATTCTGAAATAGTTATCAAATTTTTTTAAAGACAAATTCACCTCTACTTTAGACAGAGCCAATCCTGTATTTTAGTTGTCCTGTATTAGTTTCTTCTTTGAACATATCATAGGGCCTAGATTAGAACCAAAAGGAACTTTAAAGGCATCTAGTCCAACCCTTTCATTTTACTAATGAAGACACTGAGGCAGAGAGCCATGAAGCTGTGACTTAATCAGCATCCCGTCAAAGGCAGGAT